>NC_086198.1:43101573-43405786 GCF_035770615.1 Melospiza melodia melodia
GTCTGGGCGGTGGGAGTAGGTAGCTTTGGTGGTCTCTAGGCAACTCTGGTGTCCACTGAGAAAGGAAGCTGAGTTGACAATATTAGTCACCACTATCTCTACATCGTCTTGCTCTACCATGATGGCCTGGCATTTCAGAAACCTCTGTGGTGAGAGCCAGTGGCCACCCTTTACTTCCAGTGCTGCGGACACTGTGTGGGACACTAGCACAGTCATTTTTGTCCCAGGGTAAACTTGCATGCCTCTTGAATATTCAGCACGACTGCTGCTACAGCTCTGAGGCAACCTGGCCATCCTTTGGCTGTTGCATCTAGTTGCTTAGAGAAGTAAGCAACTGCCCTTCAGTATGGGCCCAAGTCCTGAGCCAGTATTCCCTGGGCAATTCCTTGCGTGGGAAAAATAGAAAGAATGGTTTACTTACATCTGGAAGTTTCAAAGCTGGAGCCGACATGAGGGCACTCTCTCTAGCTGGCGAAAGGCCCATGTGGTGTCTTGTGTCCACTGGAGATCTCTGTTTCCATTGGCAATAAGAGCATAGAGGGGTCTGGTGAGCAGTCCATAATTATAAACCCACAGCTGGCACTACCCTGTCATGCCTAAGAAGGTTCTGAGTTCTTTCGTTGTCTGGGGTTTCAGGGTTTGGCGTATGGCTTCCCTGCCTTAAAGTCTGCTGCTCCGCACTCACTTCTTACCCCAGGTAGATTACCTGCTGTTTCACTACCTGTGCCTTTTCTTTGAGACTCTGCGTCCTTGGGGTCCTAGGAAATTCAAAAGGCTTACCGTCCAGGCTTCTCTCGCTTCCCTCATCCAAGTGGCTACTAGAAGATCGTCCACGTACTGCAACAGCCTCCTTTCCTCTTGTGGAGCTTCCCGGGACTCTGGGTCTTTGCAAGCTGTTCTCCAATCGGAGTGGGGAATCTTGAAGCCTTCAGGCACATGGAGTATGTGAGCTTGAGTTTGAATGCAAAAATTTCCTGGCTGGCTTCATGGATAGGGAGGCAAAAGAAGGCATCTCTTAGGCCTAAAACAGTGAACCAGGTTAGCTCAGGTGTTAAACAAGTCAGTAAAGTATATGGATTTGCTACCACAGGGTATAAATTCTGTGTTATCTTATTGACAGCCTTTAATCCAGTACTATCAGTTATTGGGCTGATTCCTTCTTTATTTTCCTTTTGAGGGTACTACTCAGTTCTCACTAGTTGTGTTCTTTCCTCAAACTTGATGCTCATGGGGGAGCATCTTTCACTCTCCCTGGTACAGCAGAGGCCCATACCCTTGAAAACACTTGTTTACTTATTCTAATATCTCTTTACTAATGTCTTTCTTAATTTCAGTGTCTGTTAATGTTAAGCCTAACATCTTTATATCATTTGCCTCCAGAGTAACCTTTCTCGTTTGAGAATGTTTAGCAAATTGAGCGAATTGTACAAAAGCTTTTAGGTACACATAGTACACATATTACTTTAAAGGTTTGCACAAGGATGCCAGGATGCCTTCTCAGACTGGCCAGTTGTTCAGTTGTTCCCCACACTGCAACATAAACATTTTCCACAGGTACTAAAGTTTTATTTAAAACTGAATATATGGCTCTTGTGTCAACAAAAATTCTTCCCTTTTGGGGAGGTCATCTTTACCCTTCCTCCCTTACCTTGGGAGGAGCCTTTAGCAAATCATATGTACTCATTTTGTGAACTGTGATTGCTTTGCATTTCAGCATGATAATCCTTGCCTGATTTCATACGTTTGCTATCTTATGCTGCATGCTGAACAACATGTTTGATTTGCTTTCTCTTTGCCTTGTTTTCCCTTTTCAAGAAATCTGGGTGATTTCTTAAAACACAAAGACATTTCAGCATACAAAACTCTATCCCATTTATCCTCCTATTTTAAAACAGTACTAACAGCAATGAAATATTATAAATCTTTTTATTTTCTGAGCTGCTCCTACTGGCAGCCTTCTCCCAGTGAGCCCCTCCCAAAAGGGGCTAATATAGGAACCTCTTTGCTCTGGTCAGTTCTCATTATTTATTTCTCCTTGCCCTATCTCGCTTCCACTCAAACCTTTTTACAGACCTTCACAGTAGTTTCTCAACTTTCCTCCTATACACACAGCTCCATGTGGCAGGTATCAGATGTGATTCCCACACACAAGCTCTAAGAGCTTAGGTTCTGAATCCGCTTGACCAGAAACCTCTAATTTACATGTGCCTTGACACTTATTAGAACAGCAAAACCAGTGTTTCTCATAAACACCGCACTGCAATAATAACTGCACATCTAGCTTTTGCTCACAGGCCATTCCCGTGTTCCCTGGGGAGACGGGGCAGCCAGAGCTGTCCCTGTGCCCAGGGGACAGCCACTGTCACCTCACACAGCATGCTAATCAAAAACGTGATATAGACACTATATTCTGATCAAACAAAATATCAGTCTTTTCTAGTTCTCTTCTTGCACAATCTAATTAAGCCCTGTGTATACTTACACTTGTTTTACTGCTTTGCAAAAAGGCTCTGCTAGTCACAGCCGAAACTCTGATATGCCCTCAGACACAAACACTCGCACCCGCACCCCCCCCTTTATCTCAAATTCACTAGAGCCAAGGCTTGAATTGCTGTGAGGGGGGGAATTCTTGGAATTCCTTTAACTCTATCGTAATTAAGCATAAATCATCGTACTATAGTTCTCCTATGTAAAATGCCATCTTGTTGCAACAAAATCTTAAAATCTCCACAAACACTACTATACAATCTGAGAATCAAATTACCACAATGCAGCGGAAGAAAATCACCACACAAAACCACTGGGAAAGGGCATATCTCTCAAAGTGCTCGCTTTTCTCAACACAACACAGCATACCATAATTCAGCATTTACTCACATCAATTTTCTTGGACACAATTAAAATCAAACATCCAAGGCAAAGGAACTCTCTGAGCTCATACTCATACTCACGGTTAAAATGTACCAAATCTACACAAATCACTACATTTAAACACGATAAATACCATCACTGACATTCTTCCACTCGCTTCTCTGCGGGGCACTTCTCTCCCTGCCCCCGTAGCCTGCTGCAGCCGGCGCCTCAGGCCTCACTCGGCTGCTTCAAACACGGGTAGTACTGACCCCCCCCGCACTGTAGATTTATTCTCTTTTATACACCATACACTTATACACTTGCACGATTAGAAACACAGCTCACCGACCACACAATGCACACATTAACCATACAGCAACACAGTGTCTGGACATCACACACACACACAAACAAAACACACACGGGCTCAACAGTTCTGCTCTATCAGAACTATGAACCCCCAATACACACATACACGGGTTCACCCGGCTCACCCCCAGAGCCACTAGCGGTTCCGCTCTATCAGAACGATGAACCCCGTCTCTAATACAGCTGCTCTATCAGCTGAACCCAGACGTCTCTGGGTGGTTTACTCCCTTGCTCTCCTTTCCCTCCCCCGGGGCCCCTCAGTACATACTGTATCTTCCTCCGCAGGCCAGCAGGTCCTTGTCTGTCCTCGCAGGTGGCAAGCGAGACGAGCGGGAGCCCCACCAGGAAAAAATCCTAGGGCGCGCCTTGGAGGTCCGTCTATCCCCCCTGCCCCTGCGGGGACAGAGATCTCCTGGCTGGCTCGCCATAATGTTTTGCGGAGAAAAGAAGAAACCTCACAACTTTTTAAAAGTTGTAAAGCCCGGTAAGTTTATTTACGACGCGCGCTGGACGCAAGTCCCCCAACAAGGCATGCGTACTTCTGAAGACCTCGGGTCTTCTTTTATCCCCCTTCCAAATGCATATGCATACAGTTTCACAATAAGTTCATACATATTCATTCCGTGTGACATTTAGCACCAGTTCTTCTTTATCAAAGGAATTTCTAAGTCGGGGGCAAATCGACCTTGTGGTCTTTTCTGTTTTTCTTTCTCTGTCTCCTTGCTGTCTCGGCATGCGAGTTCTTCCTTCAGCTTTGGCCTCACAGACTTTTCACCTCTCTTAGACACTTCACCTAATTCAGAATGGATCTTTACTCTGTCTCAGAGTCCCCGCTTCACAGCCTGGGCCTGGCCAGATGGGACTGGGCTCAAGTGCCAGCAGCGGAGACTTTGTCCCTGAGCCCTCCTCACCTTCACCACCACAAAAAAAGAACAACCCACAGGACTTAAGACTCAGATTCTGAGACCAGAAAAATGCCCAACTTATTAGTTCAACTCAGTTCACAGAGTCGTGGAATTGACTGCAGACATCCCCACAGATGGTGACAGGGAATGGACCTCTCACATTTGATTCTGTTGTGAGAACTGCTTCAGACTAGCAAAAAACCATATGGGATAAGAAGGTAGGAAGGCTCTCCTGAAAGGATGCCATAAAATGCAGCCTATCTGCAATACCGTGTTACCCCAGCAGTGTGATATCCCATTATCCCCACACCGGGTTTGTTGTGCCGCCTCCGGCTCATGGAGCGATGCCGCTCGTGGCTCCCGGCACTCCCGCGGCGCAGGAACACCCCCGGATCCACTCGGCCCGGGGGAACCGGAGGGGTGCCCGGTGCCCAGGCCGGAGCGGCAGCAGCGGGTGACGATCCGGGCGCTCCTGCCCGGGCCCTGAGCTCAGGCTGAGGGAGCTCCCCCTGCAGCTCCCCAAGGATGGCCGCGCTCCCGTGCCATGGCAGCTGCCTTGCCTCTCTCAGGGACAGCGTGAGCTTTGGGAGAGGAACCGGAGCTCCAGCGGGCGGGGCTGGGCAGCAGCCGGCACGGAGCCCCCTGCATTGAGCGGGAGCAGAGGGACGTGCCCGAGCCTGGGACTCGCGTCCCGCACGGGCACTCGGGAACGCGGGCTCTCTGCTCGGGCTCCGCCAGGAGGAGGAGGCGGATGGGAGTGCCCGGGAGGAGCCGGCACTGCCAGCTGACAGGGCTGGGCCTGAGGGGAGAATTTGCTCTGTGTTCCTTGAGCGGGATTAAGGGATGGCCAGAAGCTTTAATATCCATTTTACAGACTATCACACACCGACCGATACCAACGTGCATGATGCAGAACAGCCACAATGTCTGCAGGCTTCAAAACAAAGATAAACAACGCTGTTCTCCTTTCCTTCTTCATGCAATTGCACGTAGGTAAGATTAATAACACCTGACGCCATTTTCTTTTTAAAACTCTGGCCAATACCATGCCACTGACTAGATTTCAAAAGCAGAAAGATGACAGCCATAAATTTAACCTGATGCCAGATCTTTGCATATTTAGCTTTCCATTACAGAAATCCCTGGCTGGATCCACGTGCTCCTCTGCTCCTATTATCTCAGACTTTGTCTCACTCTAATCTCATTAGGGTGCCCTAAATCCAACCTGTTCTGCTTCTCAGACCAAAGCCTGCTGCCATCTCTGCTCGTGAGGTTTGCATGGCACACATTGTTACCACACTGATCATGGCAAAGGCAATTGCCTCTCCTTCTTTCTGCAATAAACAGTTCAACTTCTGGGGAGTTGCAGCTGTGAGACTCATGAGCAGCTCTCAGCATTATCTGAACGTGGAGCTGCTCTTTTTCAAGTCTTCCCCTGTAGAAAATACACATTGTTGTAAAATGTCACCAAAGCAGGAATTGCTGCTGAAGCTCTCTTAGCGCACAAGGGAAGAGCCATTCACGGGGCTAAAAGGGTCTCATTCCCACTTTTCACTTCTCTTGGATCAACCTATGTGTTAATTTCGATCTTCCTGATAAGTCTTGATCTTTTGTAGTGGAATCAAAGCAAAGCAGAGGTGAGCAAAACCCCACCTGTTGACATGATCCTTCCAAGTGCTTTTATTTATGCTGTTCCAGGCAAATTAAAGAGTCTTTTTATCTCCACGGTTTCTGTTGTCTTTCCCTTGCTCAGACTTTTGCTCCCTGCCCTTTGCCACTCTTGGCACGTTCACCTTTCCAGGATTCCCATCCTCTGCCCTGCCCGGGCTCCTCTGGCTCAGCTCCCTCGGCAGCCGCTGCTTTCACCAGAGCTCTTTGCCTTCAGCTCGTGTCCCTTTCCATCGGCCACGCCTCCCAGCTGCTCCAGCCCGGAATTCCCGCCGTGAACAAGCAGGGATTCCCTCCCCTGGCCCAGGGAAGCCTCACCCCTGCACACATTGCCAAGGGTCAGGGGGCTGCTCCAACCTTTGGGGTCCCAGAGCTCCCGGCTCACTCCCAGGGCAGAGCCGGGAGCCTGTCCTAAGGACCGGGACTGCCGCACGCGGTGACCGCAGAGTCCCCCACGGAGATCGGATCCAGCCGGCAGGAGCAGGCGCAGCCAAGGCAGCAGCCCATTCCTGCCCACTGAGAGATCTCCAGCGCTTCAGCCTGGTGAGGCTGGCACACAAATCCCTGCTCTGGGGCACAGCAGCGACTGCAGCACACTCAGGAGAAGGCAAATGCAGTGATCGTGGCTCAGTTCTGAGGCTGTGATCGAGATTCATTCTCAGTAATTTCAAACAATGATTTCACCCCGCCTTAGTTCTTTCTACAGCTAGGACTCCAATAAGAGGAGAAAGGAGGCAGTTTACTGGAGCTCCTTTCCTGCCAAACATTGAGGCTCTTTCAGGTCCTGAGAGAAAGCACAGCCAGGGAGAGCTGCCCCTGCTCTGCTGGGATTGCACCCTGCACTCACCAGGGAGAGGTGTCTCTGTGAAAATCGGTCTCAGTACTTTTATGCCTCATAGTTTCCACTGAAATGATTTTGACCAGAACTGAGACTGCTGAGCATCAGTGAGCAGCAAAGGAGACTTTCAGCAATCCCCATGACCTGGCAGAAATTATTGCTGCTGATGGCCTGAGCCCTGGGCTGAGAGTTACAGTGGCAGCAGCAGTAACAGCCACCCCGGTATTCCCCAGAAATAGGAGAAACTGCCCCTTCCCTTTGTGGGGAGAATGGCTGTCATGCATCTCCCAGTTACAACCTCAGCACTCACTTGACTTCTACGGACATTAATTCCTTAGATCTCCCTCACAAGGCATCCCTACTATTCCATCGTCTGCCTGCCGGGCACTGCTCTCCTCCTCATTTCAAAGGTGAGAGTGAGGAACTTTGCAATTGCCCCTCACTGAGCTCCTCTCACATCATCTCCCACTCCTTTCATTTCCTTACCAGCAAGGAGAAACATTAAAGAGGGGAAAAAGTGTGTTGTGGTCTATGCAAGGCCAGAAATTGGCCTGAAGAGACAGATTTTGGATTAACTCTGGCTATATAAAACCAAAGTCAATTAGGGTTTCCTCAAAAAGAAAAAGAAAAAAAAAAAAAAAAAAAAGAAAGGAGGGGATTATTAAAACTATTTATAGAGTCAGATTCATGTCTGTTCCTCAAGGTTTTGGCTTTTGGCACTTCTGTAAGCAACACGACAGACTGTGGGCAATTGTGATAGACTGCACAGAGGAGGACTCTGAGGAGGAATTCATTCCCTCATCCAAATCAACTGAATTGACTTGGACAAGGACAGGAATTCCCTCTGGAGTGTCAGTGCTGCCCAGGTACTGGCAGGGTGACTTGCACTGCCACCCTTGGCACCTCTGGTGCTCAGTGGGCACGGCTGAGGGGCTGCTGGGCCTCTCCAAGCTCGCTCCTTTGAAGGGGCACTCGGTGGCATTGCTGAGAGGATGCCCTTCCCTATTTCCCCTGTGTCTGTGTCCCAGAGCAGCCCCTGCTGCTCCCACAGGCCCTGCCTGTGGCTGTGACCAGCAGAGCAGAGCCCTCACTCCCCCTGCAGCTCCCGTGCCCTGCTGGATGTCACATCCCAGGGCTGGGCGGGAGTGGCACAGGGCAATGACCAATGACCTGCTCGGTGTCCCTGCAGCTCCGGCACAGCTCTGCGGCCAAGGGAGAGGAGCCCGGTCCCCGGTGGCTCTGACACTGCTGGCATTCACTGCCACAGGCCTGTGTGGGGTCACCTCACCAGCAGAGGGACTCCATGGAGCCCATCCAGCGCTTTCAGGGCCTCTGCCTGAGGGCTTTGGGCACCGGGACACGGCTCTGACCGAACTCCCCCTGAACGCTCTGCTACAGGAGGGAATTCCAATGGATGCCTGGTTTGCTGGAGCGTTACCTATCAAGTGGCCCAGTGAGGTTTTTCTGTGTACCAGTTTTAGATTGAACCTTTGTAGAGCTAGATTCATGTTTTGTACAGGATGATGTGTCACATCACTCCTGAGCTGGGCTCACCTTTGAACAGCCTCAAGTGCACAGTGCTGCCGAGACCCAAGGCAATAATTTCTTTGGGGGCAGCCCAAAGCCCATTTAGAATTCCACCACTGGACCCAGTGACCGTAAGGGGTTTTTTCCAACCTAAATGATTCTATGATTCCACATTCCCAAACTCAGAGGAATCCAGACAAACAGATCTCATGTAGAGAAAGTACCTTTCAGGGGTGTTTATGTAAATTGCAATTATTTTTCCCCCAACAGATGGACTATTTTCTGCTCAATATAAAAGGCATGTGCATTCCTACTCAAAAGCTGTAATTTACCTGACATCTTCTACCATCCTAAACCAGAGCAGTAAGATGCAGCCACATGGAAAACCAGCCAGCCTCACCACTGCCTCTGCCCAATCCAGGGACAAGTCCAGAACTGGCTCCTAAGAGAGATCTGGAGAGTTTAAGGCTAAAATCACCTGACTGTGAGGACTGGCCTGCTCTCTCCCAGGCTACAGCTCCCTTTTTATTGGGAATTTACTGGGCCATGGCAGAAAATTCTGTTTAGCAATATTGACTTTTCTCCCCTGCCCATGAATGCTTGATTTGTTTTTTGCATTCCTGAGAGCTTCCTGCATCAGCAGCACTCTGTGGTGCCACCTTCAGAGGGTTAAGGGCCTCTCAGGTTTCAAACTGTCACATGGTAACTTCAGCTGCTGACCCAAGCCCTTGAACTGAGGGAACAGGGAACCACTGCTTCTGGAGATGCTGCTCATCACAAGTTATGGGCCATTTATTCTTCCCGTTCCTTATCCCAATCAACCTTGTTCTCATTCTTTGTATCCATGCTTATTTTACTATGCCAAACACTCCAGCCAAACCTGCGGTGCCCCTGTGGACATACATGGAATAAACCGAGTTGGTTCAGGGTTTTTTCAAAATATTTTAAAATTCCTTTGTCTATTTTTCAGCTCCAGAAACACAGATTAGAATAACACAAAGTATCTTTTTTGGAGCTCTTTTGCCAGTAAGGTCCTGCAAAACCTGTTCTGTCTGGAGGGCACCTGTGCAGATTTAGTTATGCAGTCAGGTTCACCGACAGAGTAATCCCAAATGACTGGGAAAACTTGGCACCTGCCTTGATGCCCCAATGTTTCTCAGCTATGACATCCATCAGTTCTGGTCTGCTTCAGCAAAGCTCAGGCTGAGCTTTTGACAGCCCCAGAAGTGCCTGTGCTGAACATCCCCAGTCCCCTTCCAAGAGCAGCTCTCAGGCTCAGCTGATGAAGAGCAGATTAACCCATCACGGATATTCTCACTTGTCACACGGGGCTGGCAAGGAGCAGCTCTGGCCTTTAAGGCAGGAATGTGTCAGGTGCTGTCAAAATGAATCAGAAACTCGAACCAGCTGTGAGACAGCGTTTCCAAGACTGCAGAGAGATCACTCCTCATGCCCCCCAGAAGACCCCGTTGTCCAGGAACAGCAGTGGTGAACACCAAGAAATCCCTGCTTTACTCAAATATATCTTGGTGAACTTTACTGCGCTTGCAAGGAGGGGTGACAATAAACAATGAGTGGTGCAGACAAAGCTCTGTCCCCTGGCAAAGGGACCTGACCTTGTGCAGCTCTGTCACCTCAGCCCTGGAAGATCCCAGCCTTGGCACTGAGGATTGCTGTGTGCCCTGGGGAGGCTATAAGGTGAGTTACAGGAACTGACAGGGAAAAGCTCCCCTTGCTCAGCTATCACCGAGTTCCACACACCCTCAGGTTTCTGTGGACAGAATCTGCTTCTCCTGGAATGGAAAGATTGAGCCTCTCCTTTTACACAGGAAGCAGCACTCGCTGTTACCCCATTATGTGCTGCTTGGTGTCGTGGGGTGACAGCCTTTATCCCAATATCGTGTGTTGTGTCTGGCAGCTGTGCCTTTTCTCTCTCCCCCCCCACCCCCCGGCCGTCTTGCTGCGGCGGGGCAGGGAAGAGAGGAGTGAGTGTGACCGGGCACTTTCGCTTTGGGCTTCTGGCTGCTTGGCTTGGCTTGCTGCTTGCTTGCTTGCTCCTGCCTCGGCCCCTAGCTGATAGTTTTTTTGCTGCTTTTGCTTTCTGCGCTGTTTTTTTTTCTTTTCTTTTGTTCCCTCTTTCTTACCCTCCCCTGAAGATACTGGACCGGCTCCGGACCTGACCTGAGACGTCCAGGACCCCCCCGGAGTCTGCAAAAGAAGCTCAGCGCCCTCCACAACACTGCCTGTTTTCTTTTCTTTTCTTGTGTTGGGGAGTGTTCTTTTGTTACTTGTTAATAAATAGGTTTTGTTTTCCACTTTGCTCCTCCGAGGAATTCCTTCCCAAACCTGGTATTGGGGGAGGGGTGGTTGGAGGTTTGTTTTTTGGGGGGTTCCCTTTTGGAGATTTCCCCTAATTTGTCCTAAACCAGGACAGTATATTTTTTGGTGCATTGGCCAGGAAACGGAGGCCAAAGACAGTGGGATAAAAACCTATAACAATAGTATTTTTGTTTTGGTTGTTTTGTGGGCATATTGGTAATTCATAATATCATTTGGGGTGGAAGCTTGCCGGTATTTCTGGTCCCTAGGGGTTGTTGAAATTTTAATACCTTTGTGGTCCCTAGGGTTATTTCCTTACCCAGAAATAGCTCTGGTGTTGTCCCTAATAAGTAGCTTTTGTAAGCGGGGGGCACTAACCAGAATAGTCATTGGGCTGGTCTTATGTGTGATGATTTGTCGGAAGTTTATAAAAATGCTGGACTTTGTTTCCGAAATGTATGGATTGTTGTTATGGCTGTGTACTCAGTTTGTTGGGGGAGAAGAAGGGGAAGGGACTTTTCAGCCTTTGTCTTCCTTCTTCTCCTCCAAATTGTTGACATCTCTATTAGAAAATACTGAATTTCCCCTGAGTTTAAAAGAAACCATCTTTCTGGCATTTAATTTATTAAGCCTTTTCTATACTGTCTGGAGTGTGTATAAAATGAAAGCTGAGATTTCGAGAGGGGTTAGAGAGACTCCTGATTTAGGAGTAAAACAAAGCAGGAAAAATCTTGACTGGAGTGGGAAATGGGAGGATATGGGCCAGACTTTAAAGGAATTTTCTGATCCTATAGACTGGGACTTTCCATCTGATCAAATTCAGAACCCAGTCGAGGTGGCAAAGTATTTGAGGGAGAAGTGCTATGGTAATACTAAGGAAGAAAGGGTTACTGCAGTGAGCTGGGCCTTGGCGTTTGTTTACCGTACTCTGCTAGATACTGTGGAGCAGCAGATAGCAGAAAGGGAACAGGGAGATAAGTTAGTTACTATCCCAGTGACCCAGGCTGCAGCTAACATCCCAGGCTCCAGGCTAGCAGCTGAATCAGACAATAGGCCACAAACCATGGCTGTTGCAGCTAATACAAGAGGTGGAAAGTGTAAAGGCAAGACCGATCGAAAGGTGGAGGATGATGAGGATGATGCGACCGATCGAAAGGTGGAGGATGATGATGATGATGCAGGAGAAGGACCCTCACCAAAATCAGAGGCCACATCAAGGGGCACAGAATCTGGAGCTAATATTGACTCCTTTTCTCTGAAGGGCCTCAGAGGCCTAAGAAAAGATTACAGACGACAACCTGACGAATCTATAATTAGTTGGTTAGTCCGCCTTTGGGATGCTGCAGGGGAGGTTACGATTTTGGATGGTACTGAAGCGAGGCATTTGGGATCCCTGTCACATGATCCTGTCATCGATCAAGGTATGATGAGGGGGGCTAACCCTCACAGCCTCTGGGAACGGGTCCTGGATAGTGTAGCACAAAGATACTTATGTGCAGATGATCTCTATATACAGCAGACACAGTGGAAGACCATAGAACAGGGGATCCAACGCCTGAGAGAGATGGCAGTGGCAGAGCTCATTTTCTCAGATGATACAACAACTAGGAATCCGGACCTGGTACCATGCACACCTATAATGTGGAGGAAACTTGTGCGACTTGGGCCACCTGAATACGCTTCTGCCCTAGCAATAATGAAGCGGGATGATACATATGAGACTGTGCTCGATATGGCAAAGAAGCTTCGAGCGTATGCAGATGCTGTGCATGGCCCAACTCATGCCAGAATTGCAGCAGTGGAAACCCGACTGCAGAAACTGGAGGACAAAATAGAGGAGAATCATAAGAAACTCCGGGAAGAGATTAAGGAGGACCTTATTCAAATCTCGGCTGTACAAATTAGAGGCCCTGGTATCCAACGCTGGTGCTCCTTTGATGGGGAGAGAAGGTACATCCCACGAGCTGAGTTATGGGTTTTTCTGCGTGAGTCTGGAGAAGACATGAGGAGATGGGATGGAAAACCCACCGCTGCTTTGGCACAACGGGTGCGTGATTTGATGAAAAGAGAAAGCATCACCAAAAAGAGAGCAGCTCCGGTCACTCGTAGCCGAGATGTTAAGTATGCTGATGATGATGACATGTCTGATCCCCTTGAAGGAACGTCTAAGGCATATGCCCAAGGAAAGAAGGACAGTCTGGCTTAGCGGGGCCCTGCCTCCAGCCAGGAAGAGGCACGGGAAAACTGGATTTTTTGGAAGGTGTGGATCATATGGCCTGGCACATCAGAGCCACAAGACTATGAAGCATTGGTTGACACTGGATCACAGTGTACCTTAATGCCATCGGAACACGTGGGGACAGAACCTGTTTCCATTGCTGGAGTGACAGGGGGATCACAACAGTTGACTTTGTTGGAAGCTGAGGTGAGCTTGACTGGGAAGGAGTGGCAGGAACATCCGACTGTGACTGGTCCAGAGGCTCCGTGTATTTTGGGCATAGACTTCCTCCGGAATGGCTATTACAAAGATCCTAAGGGATTCAGGTGGGCTTTTGGAATAGCTGCAGTGGAGATAGAGGGTATTAAACAATTGAATACCTTGTCTGGACTATCAGAGAACCCATCTGCAGTAGGACTCTTGAAGGTAGAGGAGGAACGAGTGCCAATTGCCACCTCAACAGTGCACCGCAGGCAGTACCGGACGAATCGAGATGCCGTGATCCCCATCCACAAAATGATCCGAGAGCTGGAGAGCCAAGGGATGGTCAGTAAAACCCACTCATCCTTTAACAGCCCTATCTGGCCTGTGCAAAAATCTGATGGAGAATGGAGATTGACTGTGGACTATCGTGCCTTGAATGAAGTGACTCCACCACTGAGTGCGGCTGTACCGGACATACTGGAACTGCAGTACGAGCTGGAGTCCAAGGCAGCAAAGTGGTACGCGACCATCGATATTGCTAACGCATTTTTCTCCATCCCTCTGGCAGTCGAATGCAGGCCTCAGTTTGCTTTTACATGGAGGGGAGTGCAGTATACCTGGAACTGACTGCCCCAGGGGTGGAAACACAGTCCTACCATCTGTCATGGACTGATCCAGGCTGCACTAGAAGAGGGTGAGGCTCCAGAACATTTACAATATATTGATGATATCATTGTTTGGGGGAACACGGCAAGAGAAGTGTTCAAGAAAGGAGAGAAGATCATTCATATTCTCCTGAAAGCCGGATTTGCCATTAAGAAGACAAAGTCAAGGGACCTGCCTGAGAAATTCAGTTCTTGGTGGTGAAGTGGCAAGACAGACGGCGTCAGATTCCTGCAGATGTTATTAACAAAACCACTGCTATGTCCCCACCAACTGATAAGAAGGAAACACAAGCTTTCTTAGGTGCTATAGGTTTCTGGAGGATGCACATCCCTGAGTATAGTCAGATTGTGAGACCCCTTTATCTGGTTACCCACAAGAAGAACGACTTCCATTGGGGCCCTGAGCAGCAGCAGCAAGCTTTCGTCCAGATCAAGCAGGAGTTCGCTCATGCTGTAGCCCTTGGTCCAATCAGGACGGGACCAGATGTGAAGAACGTGCTCTACTCTGCAGCCGGGAGCCATGGTCTGTCCTGGAGCCTTTGGCAGAAGGTGCCTGGCAAGACCCGAGGCCGACCATTGGGATTTTGGAGTCGGAGCTACAGGGGGTCTGAAGATAACTATGCTCCAACAGAAAAGGAAATCTTGGCCGCCTATGAAGGAGTCCAAGCCGCCTCGGAGATGATTGGTACAGAGGCACAACTCCTTCTGGCACCCCGACTACCGGTGCTGGGATGGATGTTCAGAGGAAAGGTTCCCTCTACCCACCATGCCACCAGTGCTACTTGGAGTAAGTGGATTGCCCTCATTACACAGCGCGCTCGAATTGGGAAGTTAAATCGCCCTGGGATCCTGGAAATAATTACAAATTGGCCCGAAGGTGAAAGCTTTAGTGTCGCGGATGAGGAACAAGAGCCAGTGACCCGGGTTGAGGAAGCTCCGCCATACAATCAGTTACCAGCAGAAGAAACGCGTTACGCTCTATTCACCGATGGTTCTTGTCGCGTCATAGGGATGAAATGAAGGTGGAAAGCAGCTGTATGGAGTCCCACTCGACGAGTTGCAGAGGCTACTGAAGGAGAGGGTGAATCCAGTCAATTTGCTGAAATCAAAGCTATTCAACTGGCCCTAGGTATTGCAGAGAGAGAGAAGTGGCCAAGGCTCTATTTGTATACCGATTCTTGGATGGTAGCCAACACTCTATGGGGATGGCTGAAGAGATGGAAAGAGGCCAGCTGGCAGCGCAGAGGAAAACCAATTTGGGCTGCGGAAGAGTGGAAAGATATCGCTACTCGGTTAGAGAAGTTACCTGTGAAGGTTCGCCATGTAGATGCCCATGTCCCCAGAAGTAGAGCTAATGAAGAGCCGCTAAACAACCAGCAAGTACACCAGACAGCAAAGATAGGGGAGTTGAAGATAGATCTAGACTGGGAGCATAAGGGAGAGTTATTGTTAGCACGATGGGCCCATGATGCCTCAGGCCACCAGAGTAGAGATGCCACCTATAAGTGGGCACGAGACCGAGGGTTGGATCTAACCACGGACAGTATCTCTCAGGTTATTCGTGACTGTGAGACGTGCGCTGCCATTAAGCAGGCCAAGCGGGTGAAGCCCCTCTGGTATGGGGGGCGGTGGTCTAAGTACAAATACGGGGAGGCCTGGCAGATTGATTACATCACACTGCCTCAGACCCGCCAGGGCAAGCGCTATGTACTAACCATGGTAGAAGCCACCACGGGATGGTTGGAAACCTATCCTGTGTCTCATGCCACAGCCCGTAACACTATCTTGGGCCTTGAAAAGCAGGTCCTTTGGAGGCACGGTACTCCCGAGAGAATTGAGTCGGATAATGGAACTCATTTTAAAAACAATCTTATTAATACTTGGGCTAGGGAACATGGCATCGAGTGGATATACCATATCCCCTATCATGCACCAGCTGCAGGGAAAGTGGAAAGGTACAATGGATTGTTAAAAACCACCTTAAAAGCATTGGGTGGGGGGTCTTTACAAAACTGGGAGCAGCATTTGGCAAAGGCTACCTGGTTAGTTAACACTCAAGGTTCCACCAACCGAGCGGGTCCTGCTCAGTCTGAGCTCCTTAATATAGTAGATGGGGATAAAGCCCCAGTGGCCCATGTCAGAGGTTTGTTGGGAAAGACAGTATGGATCAACCCTGCCTCGAGTACAGACAAACCCATCCGTGGGATTGTCTTTGCTCAAGGACCAGGTTATACATGGTGGATAATGCAGAAAGATGGAACAACACGGTGTGTGCCTCAGGGAGACCTGATTGTGGGATGAGACTCATATATGAATGTCATTGTTTGTTGAAAGTGAGACAGAAGGAAACTGTAAGTGTCAAAGGTCTGAGCAAGTAAGATGAGAGGAATGCATAAGTGTCAAAGGTGTGAGTAAGTGAAATGAAAGTTTTTTATTGTATGTTCATGATATGGGATAAGGGGTGGAGTGTCGTGGGTTGACAGCCTTTATCCCAATATCGTGTGTTGTGTCTGGCAGCTGTGCCTTTTCTCTCTCCCCCCCCACCCCCCGGCCGTCTTGCTGCGGCGGGGCAGGGAAGAGAGGAGTGAGTGTGACCGGGCACTTTCGCTTTGGGCTTCTGGCTGCTTGGCTTGGCTTGCTGCTTGCTTGCTTGCTCCTGCCTCGGCCCCTAGCTGATAGTTTTTTTGCTGCTTTTGCTGTCTGCGCTGTTTTTTTTCTTTTCTTTTGTTCCCTCTTTCTTACCCTCCCCTGAAGATACTGGACCGGCTCCGGACCTGACCTGAGACGTCCAGGACCCCCCTGGAGTCTGCAAAAGAAGCTCAGCGCCCTCCACAACACTGCCTGTTTTCTTTTCTTTTCTTGTGTTGGGGAGTGTTCTTTTGTTACTTGTTAATAAATAGGTTTTGTTTTCCACTTTGCTCCTCCGAGGAATTCCTTCCCAAACCCGGTATTGGGGGAGGGGTGGTTGGAGGTTTGTTTTTTGGGGGGTTCCCTTTTGGAGATTTCCCCTAATTTGTCCTAAACCAGGACACTTGGGAAGGGCTTAGGTTTGAAAATTCCCCTACAGAGTATTTCTAGAAAAGAATCTATGAGGGCTGAAATACCAGTGGTGAGGTTTTATCTCATATCATCACCCACCATGATCAAATGGAATGGTGAAAGTCCTGGCTTTGTCTGTCTGACAAACTGCACCCATCTTCCAAATCTGCTGAATTATCATTTACTGTTTGCTTTTTTGGGTGACCAAACATTTTATTGCTAAAGCTCACACAGCACTGGTTCAGAACCCCCGAGAAACTCAATGTCAAATCTGAAAACATCTGAGTAGGTGTCCCACAGGTGTCCCACAGACACCAACCCCACACCTCCTCATCCAACAAACCCACCCCCAAGACAATCCTCTGCCCAGGAATCAAATAGGAGCCCCAGTCCTGGAGAGGGTCAGCCCTCAGCCCAGGGCTAGCTGTGAATTCCTGCAAGGGAACACAAAACCACAGGGACTGATTTTCACCTACACCCAAATCCACAGCTCTTGGGAAGGCCTGACAAATCATTTCAACTTCTGGCACTGATTGTGGTTCTTAGTGAACACTGAATCCCAAACGTGCACAACCACCCCATTCCTCTGCCTGCTAGGCCTGCTCTGAGCCTGGGCCAGAAGATGCAGGATGGAGTTTTCTGAGCGGAAAGGCCAGAGGGTGTCCCTGCATCCTCAGTGTGTCACAGTGGTGAGATTGGAGATCACCACTGCAGTGCTGTGGCACTTACACAGAGCCAGGGCACCTCTGCCTGCCCAGACTGCTTCGGGCACAGCACCACTCCCACCCCTGCGTGCTCAAACCCCGGCACCAGAGCTCAGAACAGCTGGAAGAGCCGCCTGCCCATTTCCTGCCTACCTGGGTTTCCCACAGGAACCACTGCAACAGCAGGGTCCTAGGCCCATGCTGTTTGAATCTTTGCTTTCTGCAGCTTTTTCAAAAATAAATTAGAACACAGATTATTCTCCTTCCAAACCTGCAGCTACAAAATATTTCTTCTGTAGGAAGCAGAGGCACCAAACCAAAACACCGACCCAGCAGCCACTGGACTTAAGGGCAAAGTTGTGATGACAGAAGGAAAGCGAGCACCAAGATTTTTAAAAGACAAACGTGTCAAAGCTCCATCCTTTACACATCTGCCCTCGCTGATGCCACGTTATGGAACACATCCCCGCTCCCAGAGGTGCAGGAAGGATCCGCGGCAGCGCCGCCGCACCTCGGCTCCCAGCTGGAGCTCCCGGCTGCCGCAGGGCCGGGACGTGCAGTGCTTCCCTCGGCAGAGGGCAGAGAGCAGAGAGCGCCCCCAGCCCGGCCCTGCCCGGGGGCACAGCTGGCACCGCTGCTCGGCTCCCTCCTGCCCTGCCCAGGTCACAGCTGGCACCGCTGCTCGGCTCCCTCCTGCCCTGTCCAGGGTCACAGTTGGCACCGCTGCTCGGCTCCCTCCTGCCCTGCCCAGGGCACAGCTGGCACAGCTGCTCAGCTCCTCCTGCCCAGGGCACAGCTGGCACCGCTGCTTGGCTCCCTCCTGCCCGGGGCTCCCTCATCCCCTGTCCCCCGGCTCGGTGCCACCGGGGCCTGCCCAGAGCAAAGCCCATCACTGACCATGCCCAGGCACAAACCAAAGCCCATCGGTGTCACCATGCCCAGGCACAAACCAAAGCCCATCACTGACCGTGCCTGGGCACAAACCAAAGCCCATCACTGACCGTGCCCAGGCACAAACCCAAAGCCCATCGGTGTCACCGTGCCCGGGCACAAACCAAAGCCCATCACTGACCGTGCCCAGGCACAAACCAAAGCCTGAGTGCTCTGGTTCCTCTCCCCTGTGCCGGAGCCCGTTCTGCTCCTGGGTACAACATTGTTGGAAAAGAAATGAAATTTAGCAAAATATTTAATTATAGTGAGTTGCGTGTGAACTGGTTTGTTAAAAAGTAGTTTTGTAGCCGTTGAAAAGTGTGTTGAGTTTTGTGTGTAACCTAGCAGGTAGTCTTAGGGATTTAATAAATAATTAAACTAGTGCAGGAAAGTAAGAATGCTAACCTGTCTAGAGGCAGCATACAATGCTCTTAGAATAAGATAAGCAGAGGATTAATGATCTTGTTTGTGAACCAAGGAATGTATCACAAAGGGTCTGTGACCAGGCAAGGGGAACGGAGAACTGTTTCTTGGAGGCTAGGCAAGGGGAACGGGAAACTGTTTCTTGGAGACTTTGTTGTGAATCGCATGTATAAGAGGGAAGCACCCATACATGAATTTGGGGGCTCGGACTTTGGGACGTGAGTCCCCCAGTTCCCCGGGCCCTTAATAAAGCACCCACAAAACTTATCCGAGTTTTGTGTCATTTATCAATCAGGCAACAACATGAGGCCCAAAGCCATCGCAGCCCTCTCTGTTCACCTCTTCATTACTCAGTCAAAAAAAGAACATCCATGACTGCAGTTTTCAAATAAGTTTCCTTCTTCAAATTATTTCTTCAGATTTGGCTCAAACTCCCTCAATGCAATAAATAAATTTAATTGGTTCACTAACTGAGGATTTAGCTGTACTTTTCCTATTAAATCCAAACAGTTTCAGTAAAACATGTCCATAGCCACTTTTCTTTTCTATCCTTTGCATCATGACTTGCCTCTTCACTTTATTATAATCAATTTTATATTTCAGATTTCAAGCTGAAGAAAAATTCCTCTCTCTGAAGAAGATTTTCCCATGTGAGCCATATATATTTTTAAGAGGGATATCAAACCCAGCCTGATGGCACAAACACCTTGAGACACCTTCTGGACATGAATGTCTCTTTAGAAATATTAAAGCTCCAAAGGTTTTGAATTGTTTGCAGGTTATCTGAACTGAAAGAATAAGACATGTTGCAATAGGACAAAGTGATGACTCAGGTCTCTAGGACACAATCAATTTTAGAGGATTTCTCCAGCAGCCCTCGTCCATAGGGGTTTGCACTCCTGTTTACCCATTTAACATAGAAAATATGTACACTTAAAAAAGGGTTACCAAAATATAACACCCTTTCTTTAATCCATTAACAAAAGCTAAATGAGATACTTGAGAAAATCCTAATGCAAATAAACATTTTGAGTGTAGCATTTTACTATTGAATAAGCCCTTATTATCTTAGCCAGATTACTGGGGTGGAATCTGGCCTTTAGCTTACATTTTGAACACTAATATTGTGAAATGGGAGGAGAGGACCTTTAGTTCCAGCTGCCTGTGCTGGTTTCTGCTGACCCTATATTGACACCAAATAAACACGGTGCTGGGGGTACATAAATTGCTGCAGTATAAAGAGAACTTCAGTTGTTTCTTCAGAAAGAGTCCCCTACAACACCATAAAATTTCTTCCCAAGCCAAGGGAAGTTTAGCTCCCCTCTATTAATTTTACTGTGTGCGTGCTAGGTGGAAATACAGCACTGTGAAAAGACTCATTTTAGCAGGGATAACAGCTCACACAAGTTATTCTGAGGACAGGGCTGGAGTGAATCCCATTCCCACGTGTGTGTGCTGGCTGGCAGCAATCAATGCTTCTTCCTCTTAGCAAGGCCACTCTGGGGGATGGGGGAATCAGAGCTGTGACAAACCCAGGAAATTCTGCCCGACAGCTCCTGCAGGCAAACCGCCCTGCTGGGCACTGGGAGCATGCTGGGACGTCGGGCCCTGCTGCTGGGAGCAGCCATTCCACAGGGGCTCCTTGAAGGGAAGAAAATCAAAGCCTGGCGTTCCAAGAGGAACAAACCCCACTGGCTGGTGCCCCATCCCATTCAGATTTCTCTCTGGGGCCCAGTTCAGCACTGCTGATGCCAGTGCTGCTGCAGGTATTCCCTGCAGTGTCCCCTCGGTGTGCAGGTGGAATGTGTGCAGCTGAGGCTGCCCAAGCAGTGCTGGTGTTTGAGGGGCCCCTTTTAAAACAGCCCCACCTCACTGGGCCCAGCCTGCCCTGCTGAACAATAATCCTGCCTAGAGTGTGAATATTCCTGCAGGCCCAAGCCACAGCACGTGGCCATTGGATCTGCAGCCTCTGACAGCCCCTGGGAGCAGGGCAGAATGCCTGCTCCTGCCTGGGAATGCTCTCTCCTGGAAGGGAAAAGCAGCATTTCCCTGCCCATCACGGACCTGGCAGCCCCGCCCCTCTGCCCGCCAGCCCTGTGAGATGCAAAGCTGTGTTTCATGTCAGGTACAAACAGGTGATGTGTGTATCTGTGAATGCGAAATGTGTGGACCCTGACAATGGGAGAGCTGTGAACTCTAATAATAACTGAGGAGAATAAAGCATGGAAAAAGGCCTTTGAACCTATCTTTTGTTTGCAATTAACCCTAGTTGATTTAGGAGCATTGGAATTAAGGTGTTAAAGATGTTGCTTTTTGCTTGCATTTAATCCATAAAAAGCTCTGCAATGATAACCTTTTGAAGTATAATTTTAGAATATTACTTGTATCCTTGAAACTATAACTTTGGAATATATATAAAGGAAATATGCTTATCTCACGCCTTATTGAAGCAGAGAAAAACAGCTTGAGAAAGGAAGATGAACATCACCTCAAGGATTTATGGTTTCAACCAAAGGGAAGCTGGACATCACTGTTATGAGATTTATAGTCTCTGCAATTAAAAGGTGGACACACATCTGGGGAGCTGAACCCCACCAGATGGGATTCGTCTTTCTTCTTTCGGAAACTGGACCGTCACCACCTGGGGATGCTCCTTTGAGATACATCCTGAGAAATTAAAATCACAATAGTGTATGGAATTGTGATGTAATAATTTGGAATAAAAATTGCTGATGAGTAAAAGATTGGAAATAGAAACTGCTGAAAAAAACTGATGAGTACCCCTATAAATACCTGTAACCATCAATTGTCGGTGTGCAGTTGGAGGGAAAACTTCCCCCACTGTACGCAGTGCTGTATTGCTCATACTTTGCCATATTAATTAATAAATTGCTGCTTGAATATTGGCCTAGTCAAGCTTCTTATTCATAACAGCCCTGACCCCGCGCTGCTGCGGCTCCTGTGGGAGGGAGCAGAGGAGAGGATGGAAGGTGCTGCTCCAGGGTGGTGCCCACAGCCCCCAAACTGCCTCTGGCCCCTCTCAGGAGCAGTTCTGGGATCCGAACTCAGTGCCTGATGCAGCCCTATCCAACTTCCCAGGACTGCAGCCCATGGAGCAAACGGAGGGAAATCACTGCAGTGATTGCCGGGCTGGTACCAGCAGAAAGTAAAGAAGTGAATGGAATTGAAAAATTACACATTTAACCAGCAGCTGGATGGCAATAACTGCATTAGGCCAACACCAAATTCTGTCTGGGGCCATTAATTGCGTGAGTCAAGCTGCTGATCTGAGTGGAAGGGAGGAGTTTGCAAACCACAGACACCACAGAAAGGATCCCTCCCACCAACAGCCTGTTACCAGCTCCTCAGGATTTACAAAAAAAAAAAAAAAAAGTCCTTTTCCCTGTTGCTAAATGCAGCTTGACAGCACTCAGTGGCCCTGTTAGTCCAGCTCAGCCTCTGCAAACATCCCTCAGTAACGCTGCAGACAAATCACAGCCAACAGAGGCAACTTTGAACTCTGCAGCCTCTGTAACCCACAGCCACAGGGATGGGAAATGAATAAAATGAATAAATGGAGCTGGACCAGTGATGGTCTCTGGCCAGGTGCCAGAGAATGGCACCAGCAGTTACCAACAGGAATCAGAAATGAGGCTGAGGAAAACACCGGGCATCTTGTGCTCCTTGTGGTTTTGTGCTACAGAGATTGGCATTATTTTTTTTCATTTACCACCATGCTGATGAGTGCCTCCAAACTGCACATGGAATTTCCACCAGATTTCCATGGCCCAGCGTTGCTCTCTATCCCATGCTCAAGGCTTCACTGGATCCACTGAGAGGCTGGGAAGGAAGGAGGAGGCCCTGGAGCTTCCTTCTGCTGAAGGAGCCTGGAGGCTCAGGAGGGCCTTTGGCCAGCGAGGGAAAAGGGCTCGGTGAAAAGGGCCCTGTGTGGGATGCACAGGCATGAAGGCACTGCTGCAGCTGGGGTCAGGCAAGGAAAGGCAGAGAGTGCTCCAGAAATCACAACGTTGTAACAAATGCACAAATTATCTCTTGGAGGTACAGAAAGAGGCAGACCTTAAACACATCCTGGTTTAACCCCAGCCAGCAAGGAAGGCTCACACAGCCCCTCCTTCATCCCCCTCAGCTGGGTGGGGGAAAGAATCAGAAAAGTGACAGTGAGTGTGCTGCTCAGCAATAACAAAGTCACTGAATCAGCAACACTGATTTCAGCACAGATCCAAACCACAGCCCTGTGCTAGCTGCTGTGCAGAAAGGGAACTCTTTCCCAGCCAAAACCAGCACACCTATCAAAACCATCTGCACTCAGAATTATGGATTTGCTGTGTCCAGACCAAGTATAGACCAAGTATTTTGATTTTATGTTGACTTACAGAAAAATAGCGCCCAAAAAATCTTTGCTTCACAAATTCCTTTCCCTCACCTCCCTACAGAGGGAAATGCATTAGATGTGAATTTAGATATAAATATTTCAGTTGTTAAGATTTTAGTTCCTACTGCAGCTCTTGCTGTAATGCTAACTTTAGCATAACCCTTCAGCTTCAATAGATTTTTAAAACACAGGAAGTCTTCTTAACACAAGGTTTACTACAAGGAGTGACTTTTGCATTATCTGTACACTTTTCAAATTCTCGTCAAAATTCAAACTGCCTGATGAAATATGTGTTCCTGCCCCTGAAATGTCCACATGGAGTGGTGAGGGGGAAATCAGTTATTACACCACACTTAGTGCCACATACATGAAACACACTGGAATCGTGACATACAAAGAACAAGAAAAAATGTGGCAACTCCTACAAGTTACTGCAAGCATCAGAAATCTTGCTATATTTTCATAATCTCTTGATGAAGGATGTGCACATATCCCAGCAGAGTTTTCCATTCCCAGGTGAACAAGGACCAGCTGTCTCAATACCTCTCCCAGCTTCTTCTGTGCCTTCAAACCAGGAGCACAGTGACAAAAATGTCACATATCTGACAAATCCACAGGGTGATGCAGGGTGCTGTTAATGCTTCTGTGTATTCAGCTCACAGGCCATAAAGCACACCCTGGCTGTGCCTCACAGTTTCTCTCCAAAAACCAGTCAGCCCTTCCTCATAAACAAAACAAACCAAAATCTGAAACAATCTTTGTCTTTCTCACAAATCCCTCAATTTCTCACTTTTAGCCACGATTTCTCCTCCTCATTTTCCAGCTTATGTAGCTTGGATTCAAACCCTCTTCCAGAAAACATGAAAAAATGAGTAACAGCTATTTCAGAATAAACATTGACTGTCACATCTCTTCAAAGCCTTTTCTGAGTTTCTGCCCCATCCTACACCCTGCCACCAACGCCTGCAGAATTCCTTGCAGACCTTCCAAGCCGTGATCCTTTTCTAGCCTCTCTAGCCCGTATCCCATTCAGCTGCTGTGGTCCCACCACCCAAGGGCAATGACAGCGTCTCTGGTGACACTGCAGACACATCCTGCCTTTTCTGTATGCATGGCCCAGCTGCAGAGGAATAATTCACAAGGAGGAGAATGTTCTCTCCCGTAAATGCCAAAGATGCACCGGCCCGGGCTGCTTTTCCCTTTGTCAGGGCAGCCCTCGCACAGAAGATGTTGGTGCCGCTGTTGGTGCCGCTGAGGGCCCGCCCTGCACAGCCCCAGCCCCGGGTGCGGGCACAGCCCTGCCCGCAGCGCCAGGCTGAGGAAACGCCTTCCCGCCGCTCCTGGACAGGCGCCAGCGGCACCCACGGCCGTGCCCAGCCGTGCCTCCTCCGTGCCGCTCCTCAAATGCCACAGCTTCATTTAAAGGGGAAAACCCACCAGCCCCATCCCCCAGAATGTTACACCAGACATCTTTCAATCACACCAAACCATGTGCACCCTCCTCTGAGGCGTTCATGGCTATTGCTGTTGAAGGTACTTTCTAACTTTCCAGCTTTTATGTCCGCAGGAACTTCTGTGGGAAGGAGGAGCTGCTCTCCCTTTTTTAGCCCATCTCTGAGCACGAGGCCTTCTCGCCTTCTCAGCCCCTGGCAGAGCCTGGCAATGTCCCTGCTGTGCCCCCTCGGCAGAGCTGCCATTTGGCAACAGAACCAGCTCAGGATTGCCTCCCAGCAAAATGCCATCCAGTGGCTTAAAGTTTGCAATAAGAAGATGCTGTCGCTCAGTTTTGTATCTAAAATTTTCACTTGATGATGTATTTAAGAAGATGACATGAAGAAAGGCTGCAGTCAGAACAATCCCCATTTGTGTTTCAGAACTCCCAGGTTCTCCATCCCTTTCCGTCACTTCAGTAAATGCCGCTCCTCACCGCCTGTCAAGCACTTGGCATTTCTTGAAATCCAGGCAAATTATTAAGGAGCCTTAGCAAGGTCTGCAGGATGTACCTGTCAGTGTCTTTTCTCCTTTTAAATATCAGGAGCTGCTTTAATTCACTGCATTTCCCATGTAGGTGGCAATTTTCTTCTCAGCTACACCAGGCAAAATCCCAAACTTCCCCGAACTGCAGGGTAAATTGTGTGAAAAGTGCTCAGCACCACATGTAATAAAGTTTAGGATATGGGAAGGTGAGAGTGTGAGGCTTACTGAAAAAAATACAGATGCTGAGATTTGCTTCACTCACTGCAGTGTAACTGGAAACTTTCATGTTCAGAAAAACTTACATCTGAATCTTCCAGTTAGCTTTCATGTCATTAAAAATAATTTGAAAAATGCAGTTTGATGCTCTAATAATTCCAAACGTATGGAAAGCCTGCCAGCTGGACAGACCCTCAGGATAAACTGCAAGCACTTGGGCAGTATCTTCCCTCATCATTTTGAGGGATTTTAGTTAAAGACATCTCTTAGAGCACAGGCTAAAGGAAGGACCCTTCCAGAAGCTGGATCCTCATGCCAGAGCCAGGCCTGGTTTCAGAGCTGCTGGCTGCACAGAGCTGTGGACACAGCAGTGGCTGTGCCAGCAGCGTTCCTGCAGCAAGGAACTGCCTTTGGTCCCTTCTGGAACAAAGCTCTCCTCAGTCACACATTTAAACCGTTTGAGGAAAGAAGGAACGAGACCTAAACACACCTGGAGAAAACCTTCAGAAGCTGCTGCTGCTGCCCTCACAGCTCACACAGAGGGGTACCAATGGGCATAAAGGAATGTCAGCACTTTTTGCTGCAGATCAGGAACTCCCCTCCCAGGGACATCTCACAGGTTCAGGGCGCTCCTACACCCAAGAAACACTTGGGATTTATTAAACATGCAAAAGTGCAGGAAGGCAAATGGATGAACACAAACTAATAAGGCCAAAAGAACCAAATTGGGTAAAAAACCCAATAGTTGCACTATGGGTAAAAATAATGTTCCTCCAAAGGCAGTAGAATAAATTCTAAGGGATGATGCAGCAATACATCTTGCTCTGACAGGCATCCCCTGGCCCTGATAATGTGCACATAGGGTGAAAATACAGAATTCACAATCCTAACAAATTTATAAAACTAAAACACTGATTGCACTGAAAAATCAAACTCTACCTGCATTATGTTATTAACTAATGTTCAATGCCCAACAGAATGTAGTTTTGGAACTGACAGATTGCTGGGTTCTTATCTCCCTTAATTTCTTTTCAATAAATTAAACCCCAGCAATCTGCACAGACACCCTTACAGGTAGAGGGAAGGCATTTGTTTGAGAATGTTCCTAAATAATGGCACTGGGATGAATTACCACTTCCCAAGATTAGAAGATTATTAGGTTGTGGGCTCTATTTTCTACTTCTTCACTTCTAAAGCTGTGATT
Organism: Melospiza melodia melodia; assembly: GCF_035770615.1. NCBI lineage: Eukaryota > Metazoa > Chordata > Aves > Passeriformes > Passerellidae > Melospiza > Melospiza melodia. Next base: position 43,128,026 of record NC_086198.1, read on the forward strand.
CCAAGAAGAAAATCCTCGTAGATGTTGCTCCTTTTACAAGAAAGGTGATGTGTGGGGATACAGAAAATCATGGTTCTCTCTTTCCCAGGAGTATTTTGGCAGCCTGCAGGGAAGCCTTGGGAGAAGCAATGCCAGGCAGAAGATGCAGGACAGTCCTAAATCCAGACCAATGCACTGCATTTATGGCAAGGCAGGGGCTGGATTTAACACGAGGATGGTGCAGGGAGACAAGGAAGGAGAGAGGATGAACAGATGTGTGCCTCTGACATTCATTTCCAAAAAGCCACTGAAGAAGTTTGCCTGGATGTGCAGAAATGTCTGGGCATGGCTTTGTGGATCAGGAAGAAATAGGTGGAAAGGACCTGAACCATCAGCCTGGGAGCTTCATCTTTAGAAACCTCATCCATCCCCATGGATGTTCAGTAACAGAGATCTCAAAGCTCCTTTAAGCAGACATTGCAGGGCTTGTGTGCAAAGTATGTGCTCACACAAAGCTGTTATCTTCAAGTTTGCTGGAAGTAAGTACTGCAGATCTGGAGTTTTTATTTAAAACTGCTCTGTTAAAAGAGTAGTAAATTAAAAGACTTAATGCCACTTTTCAAGCTGCCAGTAGAAATTCAGAAATTAATTTTTAATATCTCTAATAGCACGTTTTCCTATACATTACTAAAACCATAGCCAAGGGGAACCATTATTAGCAACATGAGTCCAGGGCATCAGACAGCTAATTAATAGCAGATTGCTCTTCTCCCAGTTCCATGTTTTTATAAATGTGAGGATCTCCATAACTGAATGTCATACAAAACATTATGCAAAGCATCCAGCATTTTCCCAAGTCCAGCAGGAGCTGAGTGCCAGGGAGAGGATGTGCCAGCACAGAGCTGGAGGAGCTCTGATGTTTACTCATTGAAAAGCTACAAATGCAAATCACAGCAGGACTCAGAAGGGAGCCTGAGGGAATGTGAGAATAACTGGAGCCCAGCTGGAATGAAAAATCCTCTGGAGCAACAAATTCAATATGCCAAGAAAAAATATAGGTCTGAATCCAACAAAGTCCTGCAAGCAGACTGGCAAACACAGCAGCAAAAGCTGTGCTCAGAGATGGAAACCAAAATATAAAGGGGGAGGTTACCGTGGTGGGAATGGAGACCTGAAGCACATTAATTAATTGCATTCTCCCAAATTAAAACAAGGACACTGCCATCCCTAAACTCCTGCATGGAACCAAGTGCCTCAGCCTTCTGTCGTCCATGCACAACCAAGCTTTCTCTGTGTCTTCCTAATGAAATATGTGCAATACCCAATTTCCAATCAGTTGCCAATTAAAACCCTATTTCCCAATAATATGATCCTGCTAACTGAATTTCCATGCAGCCCTTGGCACCCTGGTTCATGAGCAGCTCTGCCATCCATCAGTTCTTGTGCTGCCAGGTCTAGGGATGTGCTGAGCAGATGGCCAAGGATGCTGCCTGAATTCCAACTGCTGGTTTCCACACAGGCAGAGGTGGAGGAGGTGGCACAAACATTTCCACGTGGAACACGATTAAAATTGACCCACGAGGTGTCACTGTTGATCCAGAGAAATTCAGCAGCCAGGGGATTTTTCTGGGCATAAGCTGAGACGGAGTGGGGGACTGACTCCAGTGGGGATGCACCAACAGCAGCTCTGGTTACTTTTCCTCCCTTTCCCAAACTCCACACGTGCCCACACCTTTAAAGAGAAATCCAACAGCACCACCCACCCAAATGCTTCCTTCTGCCCCTGGCTCCCTGCCTGCTGTCCTGTTGTCCTGCTGCCAAACCCCCAGGTGGGATGGAACCAGGCTCTGCCATGGCTCCAGCTGCTGGAACTGGCCAAGTGAGGGCAGCGGGTCCCAGCTGCTTCCAGAGCCCACCTGCAGCTGCCTCGGGGAACCAGAGAGCAAAACCAACAGGGAACAAAGTCACTGCTGGTCACAGCACACACCAGGGACCATGGGCTTCCTTGGGCTGCTTCATGCCAATGAAATATTTACAGAAAAAATAAATACTTCAGTAAAACCTTCCAGAACATGCAATTTCAGAGCATGACTGGCTGTATTCAAGCCTACATATTCCCAGTTTTAATCAAAAGAGGGATTCATAGCATTTACCCTGTATGGAAGCACACCTACTGTAAATATTACAACATTTACAGGAGCAAAGATTCAGACTAAGCAAGAGCCCATCCCCACAGTATCAGGGCCAGGCTTCCCTAACAGCTGTCCATGGATTAACTGTGCCAGTTTATTTTTCCCAAGCTCTGAGAGGAGAGAGGTCAGTGGCTCCTCTGTGCTTGAAGATTCCACTGGAACTTCCCAGCACCCCTCTGCAGGTGAATGTCCAGCTATGTCCATCAGTGCTGAAGGTGTGGGATGAAAGGAGAAATAACTGCTCCTTGGGAACAGTGAGCTTCCCTTGGGATGAAGACACTGGCACTCTTAAAAGGAAAAATTCTTGATTTTCATGTTAAATCAGTCTCAAACCCCATGTGCACCATTTTGCATCTTTCCCATCTAGCACCCTTCAGGACCCCTCAGGATAATGTGCTTGTTGGAAATACAAGTGCCAAGGCTTTGTGATTTCCAACACCCCCAAGGACCAGCCACGCTCTCTTTGTCTATAGAAGTTATCCCTGCTACGGATCTGCCAAGGACTTTGGAGAGCTGGAACAGAGTGAACAGGAAGCTGCTCTGTCTCCTGAGCAGTGCCTCTGCTGCTTTGGGATGAGAGGAGGCCCAAGCACCTCCCTGTTAGAGGGCTCCCATAAAAAGGGCTGAAAGAATCAGACCCAGGTTTGGTGCCCCCAGAAGGAACCCAAATTTCCAGTCCAGAGCTCTCCTGGCTGGTGTTCCTTTGGGTAAGACTTTCACAGAGCTAATCCTCAGAACCACAGCCTGCAGGAACACTGGGGTTTAGGCCATGGGCTACAAAGGCACCCCTGGGTTTGCTGAAAGGGCCCCATATCACCCCAAAACTGCAGAATAAATGGACAGTGCTGTGCAAGGTAGAGCAGTCTCAGTATGCCCTGGCCTCTCACTCCCTTTTAATCTGAATGCATTAAAAGCTCTCCAGACCCAAGGCAGCGTCTGTGCCCAGATATTTGTGCATTTATGGGGCACGTGAGGCTTCCACTAAATAAATTCTGGGATCTCTCCTGGGCTCAGGAGTCCCCACAGCTCCTTCCCACAGTGCCAATGGATCACAGCTCCATCGAGCAGGGAGCTGGAGCCCAGACTGCCAGGACCTCATTTACTGAGTGGGGACATGGAGACAAAGCTGCTGCCCCTGGTCCCTGCCAAGTGTCCCAGTCACATCCTACACCAGGGATTCTGTTTCCCTACAGCAGTTGCAGCTCCCACCCATTGTCCCTGTGCCTGCAGAAGTGGCCTGAGGCTTCAGGGGCTGTGCTCAGCCAGGCCTTGAGCCCCTCTGCCACCATGGACAGGCCAGGAAAGGAGGAGGAAAGGAGCCAGTGCAAGAGTTGTGTTCGGAGCTTGCCCGGACAGATGGATTCGTGCCTGCTCCATACCCAGCTCCAGCTTCCTGAGCTCTTAACAGCCTTGGCCTCTCTCAGTGTTAGCCACAGGAATCCTGCTCAGAAAAAGGGGCCATTTCCTTGGCCCAGCTGGGAAGAACAGCCCCTCTACACTGGGAATACCTTTCTCCTGCCTCACTGTCTCAGGACTGTCCCAGCACAGCAAATACAGCTTTGGAACACACATCTGGCCTCTGAACTGAAGAGTTACATGCCTAATGCTAACTAATTGTACTTTAGAGACTACCCAACTATTGCTCTGCATTTGTCAGCACTTCCTAGAAATACTCCTAATACTAGATTATTATGGAAAATGTTTAAAATTGGGTTGCTCCACTTGAATATGTTAGATTACCTTTTCTGCAGACAAAGGACCCAGTAAACAGTGAGCTTTCCTGCAAGATTTACCTGCTGTTTTGAAAACCACAAAGGCCACTCGAGTTACCTCAAAGACATGGGAACCTTCTCTTTTCTAAAGAGAAGAATGACCCATGGATGCTGCAGCAGAAATTGCTCTTCTCCTGCTCATTATCCAGGGGAGGCCTTTCCCTACCACGTTACAGAATCATTCCATTCTATTTCAGAGTTCACTTTCCCCCAGGTGCTCTCCAGTGTGCCTGATATGAATTATTTGTGATAGTTAACATTTACTGAACAGCACTGGAATACCCTGCCAGCCATGGGGAAAGGGAGCCAGGACCTCAGGCAAACACAAAGGGGCTTTCCCTATGGAAAACCAGCTGTGCAATGTGAGGATCACTGATTTCAGCAGGGCTGGCTGCTCCACACCAGCCCTGACCCAGGCAGGGCTGCCTGCAGGAATCTGAAAGGAGCAGTTCCTTACATGTGGTATCCACAAACACATTACAAATTGGCATTACAAAATCCTGACCATCAGCAGGAACTCGGGATTCCCAGTGAGTTTTTCTGCCCAGAAATCTTAAAACCAAAAACTCTTAAAAACAAACAAGTGGGAGTTAAGTGTTGGTAGCACAGACATTACTCATGACTTGGTTTGAAACACACACACAAATAGGAAAAAAACCAACCCTGTCACTAAGATATTTCTGAGTTGTCCCAGCTGATTAAAAAGCCCAGCCCACCTGTCACATCAATATCCAGGTTTCATACTTAGTCCCATAATTGTCATAAAGGCCACCAAGGGAAAGTGGTTTTGCTGCATTTGCCAAGAAGGCACGTGCCAACAGTGTTTAACTACATCCTTTATTTGAGATGGACCAGCAGAGACCCTGCATGTCTCTCTAACCTGGAACTGGGTTTATTTGGGCTGCTCGTACCAATCTAATCCCAGGGAAGTGTCAGGAAAGTCAGAAGCTATCAGAATTTCAGCTTTAGTCTGGAACAGAAGCAGCAAGGGCCTTGCCTTTCATCTCCCTACAATTTCAGAGTTCCAGCACTTGCCAAGTGCTTGGGAGGCACCTAAACAATCTGAATCCTCAAATAACACCATTACCTGGGCAATAAAATCGAATTTTTGTAGATTGTTTAGGATCTCCAGAGAGTACAGGGCAGGGGGAGGGAGGGTGAAGCCTTGTGAATGGAAATACAAAGTGAAATTGGAACTGAGGCATTTTGGGAACATTGCTGAGCTGAATGGCAACTCAAAGAACCCTCACTAAGTGATGGACAAAAGCCCCAAAACAGCTTTAATTTAGGCTTGGCTGCGCAGGGAACTGTGTACTAATAAACGGAATCATCAAAAATAAATTGTTTCCATATTCATTCCTTTAGAATGAATACTTGTAACCACGGTTTCACCACATTCATTAAAGCTTGTGCTCTGACGTTGCACAGGACAAGTTTTGAAGAACTGTTCTCTGTGCAGAATTGTGCTACTTGCTTTTCTACAGGTAAAGTTTCCTCTCCCAGAACAGCAGCCATCCACAATGATGAGGTTTCATTAGGGAAAATTTCGCCTACAGTGCTCAGCTGCAGGGGAAGAATTCTGAGAGGACACTGAGGAATCTGGGCACATAATGCCATTAGCTGAAATACTGAAGGACATTGCTGAATTCCTTTAAAATAAACCAAAATTTACTGCCTAATGCTACCTGCACCTCGGTAACTGGTAGCGGATCCAACTAAGCCAAAGTCCTGTTTAAGCAGCCCTGGTACAGCAGAGGAGAGGGGAAAAGGTGAACATCACAAATGCGAAGCTACTTCAGCATCAGCTGTGTGCACAGCCTGGAGGTGAAAGTCACTGCTCCCAGTAAACGGGACCGGCAGGAAGGCACCTTCCTCCTCCTCCTCCTCCCTGTGCACAGCGCTGAGCTCGGCCCCAGCCCTCTGTGCCAGCCCCACAGGACACTCCCTGCAACGGGAACTGCGAGAGGTACAATCGGCAAAGCCGTGAGGGCTCTGCGGCTGCCCCACCTCAGCTCCCAGAGCCCAGACTGCAGGGGCAGATCATCAGCTTGGCCAGAGCCAGGTGGTTTTTTTTTTGCTTTTTTTTTTTTTTCTTCAAACACAGTTCTAAGCATCTTTCAGTTAGAATTTCACAGCATATTAAACAAGTGATAGCTATTAAAAATGGTTTTTTAAAACCTGGCACTAACAGAAATAAACATCCCACACCTCAGGCTGCAGTGCTGCCCATCCAACCCCATCGCTGAGACCCGAGCACGCCGTGCCTGGAAGTGCTGCTGAGGGACACAAACTCCCCATGAGCATTAATGGTCCCCTGGGGCAGGGCAGTGCCAGCCTGGGCTGCACTGGAACAAAGAGCCCTCGTTACACTTCTGTGATCAATATCTGCCTTGCACTGCTGCAATTATCCACGGGCTTGGTTAAGGGACTGACCTGGATGCAAACAGCAGAACTGGGCTGTTGGTGAGGATGGAACAGGAAAGCCTTATAAATATGATTGCCTGGCAAAAGATTTTGAGAATATAGAAACTATAAGCGAGATTGAAATGAAAGCAAGTTTTGAGATCCCTTAGTTACTGAACAACTAGAAAACAATGGTGTGGCCAGCTGAAGGTAATCCCCTCTTGATGAAACAATACCCTCTGCAAGCAGGCAGGTCCAAGGGTCAGAGCAGGCCCTGCAGCTTGGCAGATGGGGCCCAAAGAGTAAGATTTAGGGTTTAAAATGTAACACAGTATGGCAATGTAGTGATTCTTATAGGATGTATGGAAATGTTATAGGATATGCATGCTCTAGTAGATTGGTTGATGAGAATCTGAATATTCAACACTAAAGATGATTTATTGTATTGTAACGGGAACTTCGCTCTCTTCCTCCGCTCTTCCTCTTCCTCTCTTCCACCTCTCTTTTTTTGCTCACTTCTTCCTCTTCTCCTCTGCACTTCTTCACCCCTCCTTCCTACATGCTCTCTGCTCTTAAACCTTTGCCGTTGACTCTCTTACACTTTAAACCTCTCTTCTCTCGGCCCTGCTCCGAGCTGCGGCTGGCAGCTCACAACAGGGCCCTGCACCCACGCCCTTCGTAATAAACCGATAGTTTCATGACTTAGCTGCAGAGATCTCTCATCTCTGTCCGTCCCGACCGTGCGTGACCCCCGTCACTCCTACAGACACTCCTACAGAAGTTCTTACACTGGCCCATAAGAAAAGAGGAATGGATGTGGGCAGGGCAGCCTTTCAGGGCAATACAAAGAGATGGCAGCACAGGGAAATGCCACTTGTCACAACTCATCATTTTGCCATTCTCCTTCAAATGAAAAAAAACAAGAGGAGATTTGCATTTTTGCATACACAGTTTATACAATCACCCAACAAATGAGAGAGCTTTTTGAATAGCCTTCAGAAAGTTTTAACGGTTCATTTTTTAAAGTGCACCCATAAAGTCATGATCTATATTGGCTGGGATGTGAAAAAAATGGTAACGAACATTTAGCCACAAGCCCTTTTCTGAACAATAAACAACAAGATTATTGGAATAATACTTCAGTCTGTTGTCACTTGCTAGAGAGCAGAGATAAAAATCAAGCAGAGAGCTGGAACTTTTTGAACTCCTGAGGTCTGATTTCTGGAGCATTCAAAGGATATTAAACTGTACTCAGAGTGTACATATCAAATATCTGGGACGCCTCTCCTTTATTTACCACAGTTTCACCCCTGTACTGACCTGAACCAACAGCACTCAGCGTGCCCTCAGTGCATTTCATCTTCCAGCTGCCCTGGGCACAGCACCTTTGGGAGAGGGCAGGGGAGGGCATTTCCTCACCCCTCACCTTACAGGTGGAGAAACTGCAAAGTGAGGGCAGCAATTAGGAATTGTTAGGCTCATGTTTCATGTTCATGAAACCTCATGAAAGAGGTTTCAGAATTGGGTCTAGCTTTAGCTAAGAAACAGAATGTTGTGTGGGCAGCTGAAAAACAGGTAATGTCCTCAACTATTTACCTCTGTGCGCTGCAGGGCTTGGGAGGGAATAAAAACTGCCACAAGAAGGGCACAGTGAGGAGTTAATAAACAAAAGGAAACAGAATCTCTTGGGTTCCACTATGAATGCACCTTGCAAAGGGAAACCTGTTCCTGTGAGCAAACTGACTGATGAATGTGGTTAATGCACAGACAAATAACAAAGGCAATGCAATCACTGAAATGGCATCTCCCTTGCACCCTGGAATTGCTGATGAAAGATGAGTGACACTCTTGGAAAGGCAAGAACACGAACAGTGTTGCCTTGATTTGTTCTGGAGCACCAGGGGAGTCTGCCAATGTCCCAGTAGGCACTGATCTGCTCTTCAGGGTAACATTACACAGATTTGCACTGTTCTTATCTCAAACTGAAATAACTCCTGAAGCCACACAGCAAACAGTTCTGGGGGTGCATTTACATCAGCCTGATCAGGAGGCATGAAAAATGAGCACTCCAGTCAGTGCATGGTGGCTGCTCAGCTTGTGCTGCTGCCACTTCCAGTTCTGCTGCTACAAGCCACACTTGAGCATCACTTAACCCATTTCCTTTACATTCTGACAAATAAATCTCTAAACCACCATCCTTTTAGCTCTCTATCTAACCAAAATACCATCCGATTTAAAAAAAGAAAAACAAAAATTGACATTTAGTGTTGGTAGCACAAAGCCCACAAAACTAAGACTCTGCAATTACTAACCAATAACTGAGGTATTCTGAAAGTCTCAAGCCCTTTGTGGGAATTCCAACCAGAAAGAGAATCACAGGACTAATGCCAAACCCAAAAACCACATCAGTGCCATCACAGCACAAGAGGACAGGAAAAGCCTTTTTGCTCTCTGAAGTGGCTTCTTCAGGGCCATGCTAGAAAATCTTCAGGCCATTCAGAAACTAAATTGTGGCCACTGAATGTTGTAACTCTTCAACTGAACAAAAGCAGATATAGCTCTCCCCATATATTTATTACACATTAACAGAGATAGAAGTCTTTTTGAAAAAAGGTCTCATCTGAAATTTCATAAAAACATGTGAGTTACAGAAATGTGCCAAAAGGATAGCAGGAGTCTTCATGCATCCCAAGACAGCAGCAATGGTGATGCATGCTTTGAATATCTGAATTTCTGTCCATACTGCAAAAAGCAGTCAAAGAGATGTGAGCTGGTGATAACAGCAAAACAAATTAAGCTTATGATAAAATACATTTTTCCCATATTGAACTGCCTGAAGAATTCTGGCATCTCTAGAACTGAAATGCAGAAACAATTTCCTTCTCAAAAAGATACACTTAGTCAAAACTCATCAAGTCCAGTGAGTTCCTGACCTCCAAGGAGGACACAGTGAATGTCAGCACATAATTCCCTTGATCAGACCCTCAAAAGCTGCCCTATCCCAAGAGTGCCCAGTTCCCAGAAACAACCTTTGCCAGCCAGATTGGGTACTGATGTGCAGCTCAAGTGTGCAGACAGCCAGGGCTGCTCCTGGGAGCAACCCCTGCACACAAACACTCCCTCCTCACCTCAGGGATGGGAGGGGGCACAGCATGGAGGGAACGTGGTCTCTGGTAACTCAGCTGAAAGAAATGCACCAGCATTTCCTGCTTTACAATAAAGTCAAGTATTAACTGCAGAGGCAACTGGAATCCACATCTTTCCCTTGTCTCACAGATCTCTCTGACTGCAGCATTCATTCCCACTGTCCTAACAAATATTCACATATTTTACATAGCCTGGGGTGCACTCACTGCAAACAGAGCCAAACAACCCTTTGAAAACCTACCTGGGTATTTCTGACAGGGTTTCCCACCTCCAAAGGTGGTGTTAAGAGCAACAAAAACTGAAGGACAAAAGACACAATATGCACCCCATATCCTGACAGAGAGCTATAAGTGTAAACCTCTGAGTTCCAAAAATGTCACTATTACCTGCAGTCAGCAATGTGTCAGCAAAGGCTTGCTTGGTTTTCCATAAAAAACCCCCAAGCATTTAAAGAGCTGATTTATGTTGTGAGGTTTGTGACTGTGCAATATTCAGGCTGATTTCACCAATCAATAATCAAACCAGCCCTAGAGAGTCAGGAGTTGCTGATTATCTCCAGCTTGCAAATGAATTCCTAAGACAACACGGAGCTGTGAAGAGCAGTGGGGTCCTAATGTGGTAGGAGGGGACAGAAAAGATGGGACCAAATCAAACTGACATTGCTTGTATGGCACAGAGTGCCTGAAATCCTGCTGCTCAAATAAATGAACCAGCAAAATAATACGTGGAGGGGCTCTTAATTGGCTTAACTAACCAGCCATTTAAAAAGAAATTCAGCATGGCGGACTTAATGTTGATTTTTTCAAGCCAGAACCCTTTTGTTTCTGTTATGATTGTTATAATTAATACAACTCTCCCCAGGTTCCCCAGGCCATTTATTACCACGTAGCAGAGATAAAACTGAGCAAGGGGAATGCAAATTAGAGAGGTGAGCACCCTTTACAGCACAAAGCTTTGCAGCCAGAGGTCAGCTCCCCATCCTTCATGCAACATCTAGCAGCAGTGGCAACACATCAGCTCCACTCCCAGCAGCAGCTGGAGAACACAGATTCCCCAAACAATTCCCCTGCCTTGAGCTAAGCCAGGTGAAACCCAATTCAAACAGCCAGGAGATGAGAAGATCTGAAACTCCCATAGTTTCACTTTGGGGTTTAACTCAGCCTGCAAAGATCTGCAGGAATGCTTTGTCACCATCTGTCCCCAGGTATGTGGTACCAGGACACAGCATAAGGACTGGGCTGCATTTTCTGTTCTCTTCATGTGGGGCTGGTGCTTGAATGCACAGATTGGATTCACCTTTCCTTCTCTTTAGACAGAGGCTTCTTTGCTCCTTTTTCTGTTTTCTCCTTTTGCCACCTTTAATCATTTGAAGACTCAGAGTTTAAACTATAAAATATTTATTATGTACACATTCAGAAGAATAAAGATGCTTTGGAGCTAGAGATGCTGGTAACTCTTGAATAATTCAAGCTATGTTTTTCAGGGGAACACCTCAGTTAAGGCAGCAGCCACCAACACCCAGGTGCTCTGCTCCTGCTGCTGTTTTAGCTCCTTCTCATCTCCATTGCCCTAAACAGGCTTCATTTACCCTAGGTTCCCTCTCATCTGCTTCATTTGCAAAAGTGTTTCTGATGAATAAATAACACAGAGGATGAGGTAAATGCACACAGGCAAAGCTGACAGTTGTCAAGCTTCCACCAGCACCTCACATTAATGTTCTACATCTCCCCACCCATCTCTTTAATGTGTTCCTGACTTCTGCACTGAATGTGTTGGGCACAGATGTGAAAAGGCCACTGCAGGGAAGGCAAAGAAATGTTCAAATGCTCAGCAATGATGTAAACCCTGCATATTCTATGTTCTGTGTTCAACTTAGGCTTCCAATTAAAAAGAAAGAGAGGAAAAAAAATTAAAATGGAGAATCCAAAAACATACTAGCACTGCCTGCTAAGCTCAGCTGAAACACTGCCCTAATGCTGTCATTAGCAAAAGGAGTGACATTTGTTAGAACAGTGACAAAGTCATTTAACTGCTAAGGAGAGCTTTGGAAATGTGTGAGCTGCCTTGAAAAGATCTGGCATTTGATGACAGGGGCTCTCACCACAGGGCTGCAGATGCAGCTGGATGGTTTAGAAACCCAGATTTGGATCTGGAGATCATCAATCACACTTTAAACTTATTTAACAGCATAGGAAATATTCAGAGAGATAGACTAGGCTATTTTAAAAATAGATACACCCTTCTAGGAGTTTTTGTGTGTGCAGATGGACTGTCAGTAGCACACTGAGTTTGCTCTGCCCCTCTGTCCCTCACAAGCACTGCTCTGTAAGGGCAGCTCAGAGCCAGCCCCGAGCAGCCCTGGCTGCAGCAGCACCAGGCTGTGCTCCTGGGATCAGGGACACGCAGCTGCCCTGTCCCATGTGTCACTGAGGCTGTGACAGCACTAGGCTGTGCTCCTGGCATCAGGGACATGCAGCTGCCCTGTCCCATGTGTCACTGAGGCTGTGACAGCACCAGGCACCACTCACAGGCCTGCACAGCTCTTCTTTGGGCCCTCAGCACAGCAAGGCTCTCTCATGGCAAATACCAACATTTTACCCACTCCCACCAGTCTGCCAGATGTCCTACAAAACCAGTGAGCCCTGTTTCCCTCTCCAAATTTAATTTCAGGAAGTTGAACATCATGTGCCACATCAGTGGGGTCCCATTTCTTAATTTAGAAGACAGAGTCAAAATTATGGGTAGCCAGCATGAGCCTTGGAGGTACTCCTGAAGTTTTCCTGCCATGCTGAAGGTAGCTGCAATTGATATTCATTATTTCCTTTAACATGAGAAATAATTAGCTATCACATATCCTTCCATGGACACATCCAGAATGGAGTCATAATGTAGTCCATAAATAAACACAGCAATTGTTCACCAGCATGATAGTTTGACATTCCACAAATTAAGAACAAAGAACAAACTACCTAAGAAGGTTGTGTGATTATTTTAAAACTAGAATTAATTATATTTGTAAATAGATTAGCAACAGCAACAGCTCTGGACAAGCAATTAGACAGCTAATTACAGGGAAAATGCAACCAAAGGCTCCAACAGATGACTGCCCATCTGCTCCCCAGCCCAGGTGCTCGAGAACTCTCAGGTTTGTTTGTTTGTTTAGCTTTAAAAAAAAATCTGTTCATGTAACTCAGACACAGCCACAAAGTGCAACACACAGAAGTGAAAGAGAAGCTCAGCTCTCCCACAAACAGTTCCCTTCTCCTTTGTCCCACCGCTGCTGCCAGCCAAGGAACAGTTCTTGTACCACCAAAGCAGAGAAACTTACACGTGAGCTCTGCTCCCTTTCTCCCCTCATAAAACAACTTTCCTGTTGGAAAAGAAATGCTATGATCCTTTACATGGGAACATGCCATTTTTTCCTGGGTTACTGCAGTTCTTTTAAGATCTACTGGTTTACCTCACTAAATACAATATTTGAGAAGGGATGTTTTTCAGTAATTTATTCCCTCAAGAGAAATTTACAGCAACTAAACTGATTGGGCATGAGTCTAAGTAAACATAAAAAGTGCTGATATGCTTCCAAGTGCCTGCACCCACTTAATTAGGTTTGGTTTGTATTTATCTCTCAGCCTGTGTGCAGTCTCCCATGTGGCAGGAGCCCTTCATTTCCTTCCCACGTTCAATGCCACCTCCCCCTCACAGCTCCTGTCCCAGTCAGGAGGGGAGAGTGCCCCAGGCTGTGCCCCAGCAAAGGCAAAAGGAATTATTTGGCTGAGAGCTGCCCAGTCACGGCTCAGGAACCGCTCCCAGCCCAGCTGTGCCTAAACCATTCCGGCAGCTCCAACCCTGCTCATCACGGGGGTTTATCCAGCACAGCCCAGCTCGGCACAGCCGGCCCGCGGAGAGGCTCCAAACGCGGCTGCACTGCCGGCTCTGAGAGGCGGGGATTGCAGGGAAGGGCTGGGAACGGTCAGGATGAGGTGCGGAGCAGCAGGGAACCTTTACCTCAGGTACGGAATCCGAAATGGGCACCGGGCAGCAGCAGGACCGTGCTCTCCCAGCCGCACATCCTAGAGAGGCACAGGGAGCATCCATGGGGTATGGGTGAGCCCTGTGGGGAGCCCCGGACCCACTGGGGGCTCTGTGAGCATCCATGGGGTGTGGGTGAGCCCTGGACCCACTGGGGGCTCTGTGACCAACACCCACAACTACGGCCCCAGCTTCTCCTTTGCCCTCATTTTAAGAAAATGCCACAAAGTTCTCTGTATCAACAAGTGAAACTGGAATTCTGTAACTCAGAAATCCCAGCTCTGCTACTCCACATTTTTCACAGTTTTACAGACAAACAGAAAAGCATCACTTAGCTGAACACCTCTAAATATATCATTTGTAAAGTTATATAACACAATGTCAAGAAATGCAGCAGAAAATAAAAATAAATATTTTTGCTAGTTATTTTTCTTTCAACTGTATTAAAAAGCCCACAAAGGTGCTCCTGAGGACACAAAAACATTGAATTTCTTACCTTAATGATGTGCAGAGTCATGAATCAGGTGCCTTCCTCCTTTCTGAAGTCCTCCCTCATAGCTGGATTCTTTGACAGGATTCCAGTTAATTTTAAATACAACTACTTACCTGCGGTCACATCTTTTTGCCAACTATGAGCTGGCACTAGTGCTAACACACCATATACACCCACTGTATAAAACTTTAAATCCCAAAGGGCAAGATTTCACTCTGCAAGCATAAGTTCTTTAGGGAAAAGTGGCCTCTCCTTTTTTCTACCTTCTTACCATGCTCTCAGAACAACCCCTAAATACCAATAATTTCCATAATGATTCCATGTTTTCCCAGCCTGTGACTCTCAGCCTTGCCAGGAGAGATGGTGGCTCCCAACCACTGGCTCTCAGCAGGAACCACTGTGTGCAAAACAGTGACATACTAAGGGCAGAGCAAGCATTTACACAATAAAGCTTAATTTAAAATCTTCCCTTCTCAAAGTACAAATATTATATGGAAACACTTGGTTTAAACATTAACATCAATTCTAGGGGAAGAAAAAAGATCTCTTGATATTTTTGAAAGGGGAACGTTGTTTCTTAGTTAGCCTTGTTTAAACTGTAGTTTACATTGGCTGTTTGTTGGAGATTTAGGGTTGGCAGACAATCTGGCAATTAAAGCCTGAGACATTTTCTAGCTACCTGAAGTTCACATACCATGAATTAGACAAAAACCTTGCACTTAAAGGAAAAGTTGCTGAGAGCACCTGAGGGCTGCAAGTTACCATCGCCCTCAGCCTCCCTCAAACCCTCCCACACCAAATGGAGACATAATATTGAAACACTTTCATAAAAGCTTTTCTCCTACTGCAAAATAATTATCATATAGATCACACAAAACCATCAGAATTATTACAGACCAGAAAAATTCCAACAAACTTTTGAAGTTTGTGGATATTTACAATTGCTTCCTTTCTCAGTTGTTGCCCGTCTATAATTCACAGCTCTAAAAACAAAGTATTTTAAAAAACGCAGCACACACCCGGTCACGGTGTCACAGTCCCGGCTTCAGCAGAAGGCAGAGGCAGTGGATGAGGAACGCTGGTGTGGGATATCATTGGTCCTTTGCACCTTCACCCCTTGGGCCTATCCAAAGCATTTGCATCAGTTTTCCAGTCAGGTTTCAGTGAAAAATACAAATAAAATAACAAAAACTACAAAGTCAGTGGGATTTTGTGAACAGTCCTCGTCCGGGGCTCCTGCCTTCCCCTCATGCACACGCTGTGCGTCTTTAAAGCTTGCTGATGATTCAGGCAGAAATCATTGAGTCCATTCACATTCAATGACTCCTTCAAGGGCTGTTTTACCACTTTTCGAGCTATAAACTCAATTAGGTATATTTTTTTGTCCACACTTCACAAGGAAATTTCCTCTCTGGAGCAGGGCTGTAACATTGACCGCAGCTGACGGGGCTGTGGTGATGGCGGCGATCCCAAGGCAGGGCCGGACGGGCTCGGGGCGGTTTGAAGGGCAGCCAGGGTTTCCACAGGATCCTGGGATCCCCCATATCCACAGCAATGAGGTTTCCAGGAAGGCAGCCTGGGAGCAGAGCTGCCAGGGATGGCAGCTCCCACACCTCGGTCCCATTTTCACGGGAGGGGCTTTTGCCCTTGAGGTTGAGGCGGCTCTGAGCCGGCCCAAGGGTTCGGCTCTTTCCAGCCACAGCAGCTCGCACTGCCTCAGAATCCAAGCTTTCAGCAAGCAGCAATGAAATTTGCTGGGGTTCTTAAACTTCCTCCATCGAGACTCCCAAGTTTGAAGTGGAAAACACGGGATTCCGAAAGGTGTCACAGAGCCACCTCTCTGCCAGCTGGGCTGAGCCCTCAGCCCATCAGGCCATCAGGCCTCAGAGCCACCCAGCCCATCAAACAGCAGAAACTGCTCTTTCCATGTTCCTGAAACAAGTTTTTTAAAAGAACTTTTAAAAAACTTGGCATTTTATATTCCTGATCATCCTGAAGTAGAAGGCAGTATGTATAGGCCTCCCCTACATCAGCATTTTCTCACTGCATTTGGACTGACACTTTCAGTTTTTTTGTTTTTTGTTTTTTGTTTTTT
This sequence comes from Melospiza melodia melodia, assembly GCF_035770615.1. NCBI lineage: Eukaryota > Metazoa > Chordata > Aves > Passeriformes > Passerellidae > Melospiza > Melospiza melodia. The sequence goes on from NC_086198.1 coordinate 43,144,139, forward strand.
GTTTTTTGTTTTTTGTTTTTTGTTTTTTGTTTTTTGTTTTTTTTTTTCCTTAGGGAAAAAAATCCTAATTGAAAGTCCCCCAGAGAAGCTGTCAAGTTACATCTCTGACAAAGGCAGCTGCTTCTGCAGGTCGGTTTTCAAATCCATGGCTTGAAGTATGACTGACAGAGTGACACATGGTGACAAGAAAAGAGCTCCTTTTGAAGGACTTTTAAAAATCAGTGTTTTTATAATTGAGCTGAAGTTCAGGAAATGGGAAGACAGAGATGCTTTGCTGCTTTTCCATGCATTTAGGGGCCGTGTTTCAGAAAATGAGTTTCTCAGGAAAATGTCTCCAAGGGCAGCATTTAAGGATACATTTAAGTCCCACAGAGATCCAGCAACAATGAAGGCTGAGTACAGATGTAAATGCTGCTAAAAGGGTTGATTTTCCTGACAGGCTTTCAGATCCACTGTGAAGGGAATATGCTTTTAAAAAGGGGCTCATACCCCTAAGCAGTGCCAATGTTGCTGGCAATAATAAAGTACTGGTATGCAGGCATTTCTGAACCTCAAAGTTCCAAAATTTCCTCTTAGCTGCAATTTAGTCCTTTTTTTCTTTTCTATCCGAAATCTTCTTTCCTTCCAATGCTCATTTTAACTGAGGTTGGTAGATTAGCATATTTTGACAACTGCTGCAGTTCCACTTTTGACTGTAATTAACTTTAGGTTAGGTCCTGAAAAAAAAGTACAGGCTATTTCAATAAATGACTTTTAAAAATCTTAATATCTTAAAAGTATTATGGAACAGTGCTTTAAATGTATATTCAACCACCTTTTTAAAAATTATTCTAAACAGAAGGTCTGGTTTTCCTTGTTTTCAAATGAAATCACTAAGTCTGAAGAATTTCCTTAAAGACATCAAAATTGCCCTTAAAACAATGTCTTTGTATTTTGGGATTGTTTTATTGTCTTTTTATTTTTTTCTTCTGCATTTCTTTAAACACTGACCAAAACCCCACTTCTACTCTCAAAACCTTTATTTCCAAAAGTTTCCTTACTCAACACATATGTTTTCTCCAGAGCCTTTCAGAAAACTCCATAACAATCAGAACTTTTTTTCAAAATTAAAAAAAACAAAAACAGGTAGGTAGAAAAGGGCAGACAAAGGAAGAAAATAAGCCCTGACAAAATGCAGGTTCTTTCAGCTGTTACTTTAATATGGCAAACAAGTCTTCTCTTTTCCCAGTGCCAGGAAATGTTTCAGGACTGCTGGATCCTCAGGCACAGCGTGGTGCTGCTGGAGAATTGTTTTTAAATACCAGTCTGTTGCTGGAGGGTCACAGCAGGACCACAGCCTTGCTAAATGTGTTCAATAAATGTGGCTGTTCAGATGCAGCAGAGGTGCACCCTGCACTCTGGGATGGGGCAACAGAGGGGAAAACCACAGGGATGGTGGCAACAGGAGGTGACATCCTTGTACCTGGTACCGGAGTGTGTCTGAGCCCTGGGTCACTGATACTGGTGATCATCCTGGCCTTGGGGGCAAGAGGATGTGCTTCTTTGGGAGCTTTCCCAAACAGAAATAATTGGCTCTTTTCTCCAAGACACAATGCCTTGTTGCATCGACTGGAGTGGTGAAAAATTCAGGTACCTGGACAAGTGTAGAAGAGAAACACAGATTAAAAGGTAGAGCTATTCTAATCCCCAAACTATTAACTATAAATATTTCTATTCATTATACACAGGGTGTATCATTCATGTGCCTGTAAATGATGAACATAACTGAAATTAGATGTAAGGACATAAAACCACGAGGGCTGTGTTTATAGATAAAGCTTCAGTCAAATGTATGTCACTGGTGTTGTGACTGTGTTGCAGCAGAGTAAGGTGAAAAGCAGAGATCCAGGTTTCCACTCCAGTGCTGTGCTTCCTCCCAGAAGAGCCCAGAGTAATCAATTTATTTATCAGAGCAAAAATAGCTGAAATTTTACTGTTTCCTTCCTATTGATTCCTGCTCACTGACAAGCTTTATAGGGCCCTGATTTACATCCCATTCAGTTCATGTTATCAGTTCATTTAGGGCCTACACCCAGAGCAGCTCCTGACTTCACATGTGGATGGTGACAGAAGCACTGATAAAATGAGCTGTTTATGAAGCTCAGGTACTGATTATTGGAGACTGCTGAAAGGTGCCTTTTATCTGCACAGTATTGCAGACAGACAAGTCTCATCTGTTAAACTTCAAAACTCGAGCCAGGGGTTCCAGTCACAAACCAAGTCTGCTTTTCCCAGACGAAAAAAAAAGGGGAAAAAAACCCCAAAACATGAAGGCCTGTTTCTCCTAGGAAGTAAGAAGCACCTTTGGATGCTGCAATGGGTTGCTTTGTTTAGGAATTCCTCCTTCCTGCTTGACTTCTGACAAGAAACTGCTGTTGAGGCAGTTCCTTTGGTTGGAATTCTCAAGCTAATCCCAGCTCCATTTTGTCTTATCTTTGTCATGAAATAAACACCACTGGTATCTGAAACAGCTGTACTAATTATACTAAAACAGCACCTTTATTTAAGCTTCTTCTTTAGCACTATTACTAAAGAGTAAATTGAGTATTTACACAACAACATATTAAAAAAATGCAGATTACACATACCAAAAAACTCTGCACCTGTCTGGAAACCATTACAACATATGAACTGTGCAATTGATAAAAAATGCAGTTAAGGCAGCCTGGTGGTGGAAGTACCTGACTAATGTTCTCTCTCAAAATGGGCAAGAGTTACATGAATCCAAAGGGATTTGCAGTGCTCCTGACAGAGCTGCAATCAGTTGTAACCCTCCAACCCAAAAGCACAGAAGCTGGGGACAGCACAGCCACGTGGCCACAAACCACATCTGGTACCCATGGATATCAGCAGCCATGAGGAATGGGTCACAGGGAACCAGCACAGAGCAGCAGCACCTTTGGAAAACAAAAAAAAGGCAAAATAAATCAGCCTCAGCAAACAAGGACAAGTTTGTCCTGTTTTGCCTTAAATGTAAGTGTTCTGACAGTCATGAAAGTAAATCTGTTGTCTGCACAGACCATCCATGTCCAAGTGCTACTCCTCATTAACATGGATAAGATCTTAAATTTCTAATTGATATTTTTATCTCATTTACAGGAGAGGAACATTTTAATCTTGGAAGTACTGAATTGGGTGTTGAATATCATAGATTATTCTAAGAGAGGCTTTATCAGAACAGAAGTTTTAGAGTAAATTTGGCTTATTCTTATCAAAACATGCATGCTATTGAGAAATTCCTCCTCCAGTACTCCAGAAAGGCTGATAACTTTGTATCTCCGTGCCTTTGGCACACCTTCTGTAAAAGGGGGTACAAATGCTTCCCAGGACTGTTCTGCTGTCAGCTCATCAGGCACATGAGGCACATTTACAGAAGTGGTTTCCATGATGGGATGATAATAAGGGAAATCATGGAATAGAATGCATTTCATTTCACTATTGTTCATTTTATTGAGTCCCATTTAATGGATTTATTTCTCTTGGCAGTGTTATCTTAGTGCTTCACAATACAGTACAAACTCTGGATTTAATTGATAATTTAATTAATATTCCCTTTGCCTTTTCACAGGATTGTTAAGAAAAATATAAATACAAGATCTAGGAGTTGATCATGAGGTACCAGAACGAGGCCACTTCCTGAGAAAAGTTTCCTTGTCACTTTTGTTTCATTCTCTTGCTCACTTAATTGGTTTCATTCCCTTTTGTGCATTGCAACCCACTGTAAAATTACTGTACACTTAGAGTATTTGCTACAGAATAAATTAATATTGCCAAAATCCAAGTGGGAATAAATTAAGTATGCCCTCGAACAGCTAATATCAGCTATTTCCTAATTTTTGAGGCACTGACTGCTGGTATGGGTTTAATTGAATCCATTTTGATAATATGTATATTTCTTGTACACAGACTTGCTTTTCTGAATTATCTTAATATGGGCTATACCAACTATGATTGTGTCTACAGGGAAAATGTATTACTAAAGTTGTTACTTAATAATTAATCAGATATTAATCACAGTTTTTTGTTTCCAGCCAGCTCAGGCATTAATGTTTTTTCAATATTTACCAAGAAGTGACACTTTTATATAGAAATTATTTTTTCCAGTAGATGGAAGTGTTGAAGATGTATATAGACAAAAGCCCTTTATTTCTCACCATTCTACTCAGTAATTCTCTCTTCATTTTTGCACAACATACAACTCTCATCAAAATCTGAGTTTTCATTTCTGAGTACAATTCACATTTGCCATTTTAAATGGCAGCTCCTGTTTTTAGGCCTCCAATCAGCTTTAAACCCCTTTAACCCCACTACCTCAGAAGTGGGGATTTTCCCCCCTTCTTCTTCCCCTCATCATAACTTTTGGAATTTCTTTGATTTCCCCAGACCTGGCTAGCCCAGACAGCTGCAGTGGATGCTGACTCCATTATCCCGGTGCTGTGCCTGGCTGAAAATTGGCAGAATTAGTGAAGTGGAATGGGAGGAGATCAATAAAACACCTCTGTGCTGTCGCTGACGGACACGAAAGAACACAAGCACACCACCTCTCTCAAGGTGAAGGAAAAAAGGGAAGTTTTATTCTCTGACTCCAATATTTATAGTTTTACAAAAGTGACAGTGGATTGGAAGGTGACAGTAACACCTCTGCAATGACACAGGTCAAACCAACAGTCCATCAACTCTCTCCTCCTCCATAAAGGAATGAAAAACAATGAATTATTTACAGAAAGTGTGTGAGAAAGTTCACTACAAGAATGTCAACATCAGAAGGCTTAGAAAATCTCAAAAAACCAGGGTGACACTGTGCTGTTAGCCAAGTACCTCATATGCTGTGCTCGTGCGCTGCACAAAGAGCAGCACTGTAAAAGCTGGAAATAACCTCCCAGTTGTCTCAAACAGACATTAGTCACTTGGTTTAATGTCATCATTTGTACTTGATACAAGAGGTTTAATATCATCATTTGTACTTGATACAAGACCAGCCAGGACCCAGTGCACAGCCAAGACACAGAGAAAGGTGGATAAACATTATAAATATTAACTAACACATTTCAGGCCATAAACTCACTTTGGATCCCTCTCTTCCTGAAGGATTTATTCTCAAACACAGTGACTGTGTACGTCCTGTCCCATCATGGCTCTCCTTTCAGACAGCTCTTTTCTCCCCTCATGGTATCTCTTCCCAAACTTCTCCCTGAATCTCATCCACAGCAATGCTATGTGCCCATAATGGCAACAGTATTTCAGAATATTTTTGGAAGCCCACTGAAGCAGCTAATTCATCTCATTTTTTTCCCTGAACATTTCAGCAGCATAGAGAACTATGGGGTGAGCTAGAGATCACAGTGAAAACAGATGTTGTGTCTGGAGCTGACCTTTTTGGCAAATAAATTACAAGGAAACAGCCATCCTTCCAAGGCAGGTGGCATTACCCTGCTGTTCCCATGTGCCCCCGTGTACTCAGCTTTTTTTTAGAACAGAATTTTTCAAAATACACAGGATTTTCAACCTGAGTTTTCATTTTTGCTTTGCCCCTTTCTGTTTACTTCTTTCTTTCTGCATTTGAATGCTCACATTTTAGCTTGTGTCTGAATTATCCAAAGGCTTTCCAGAGGATACCAAGAAAGTTAAACCTAAATTCTCTTTCTCTAAATGACAGAAGGGTCTTAATGATTTTTGTTCCCAAACCTTAGCACCAGTGGAGAACAATTTTGTTGGTAAACAACAGAACCTTTTCTTCCTAAATATGTGGGATCAACCACAACTGTGTTATCTTGTCTAAATGAACCTTCATTGCTGCTCAGAACAACAGCAAGTAAATCTCCTCAATCTTGTAATTAGAGAATTTAATAGAATTCTGCATAAAAATGTTATAAAGGAGCACATTCATTGCCAAGTTTCATAGGATTGTCTTCTGTCTCCCTAGATCCTCTGGTACACAGAAAGTACGAACACCACATACTACAAATGTGCATTATACAGTGTAAGAACACTACTTACAAGTGTGCATTACGCAGTGTATCAACACTGCATACCAGTGTGCATTACACAGTGTATGAACACTACATACCAGTGTGCATAATACAGTGTATGAACCCTACATACAAGTGTGCATTACACAGTGTATGAACACTGCATACCAGTGTGCATTATACAGGTATGAACACTACTTACAAGTGTGCATTACACAGTGTATGAACACTGCATACCAGTGTGCATTATACAGTGTATGAACACTGCATACCAGTGTGCATTACACAGTGTATGAACACTACATACCAGTGTGCATAATACAGTGTATGAACCCTACATACAAATGTGCATTACACAGTGTATGAACACTGCATACAAGTGTGCATTACACAGTGTATGAACACTGCATACCAGTGTGCATTACACAGTGTATGAACACTACATACCAGTGTGCATAATACAGTGTATGAACCCTACATACAAATGTGCATTACACAGTGTATGAACACTGCATACAAGTGTGCATTACACAGTGTATGAACACTGCATACCAGTGTGCATTATACAGGTATGAACACTACTTACAAGTGTGCATTACACAGTGTATGAACCCTACATACAAATGTGCATTATACAGTGTATGAACCCTACATACAAATGTGCATTACACAGTGTATGAACACTACATAACAAGTGTGCATTACACAGTGTATGAACACTACATACCAGTGTGCATAATACAGTGTATGAACACTACATACCAATGTGCATTATACAGTGTATGAACACTACTTACAAGTGTGCATTACACAGTGTATGAACACTACTTACAAGTGTGCATTACACAGTGTATGAACACTGCATACAAGTGGGTATTATATTAGTGTATGAACACTACATACAACTGTGTACAAGTATGAACCCCAGAAACTGAGAAACAGCCATCCCTTTAGACTTAACAAATGCCGTCTAATGCTTTTTAATTACTAATGCTTTTTAGGTTCCTAAATGAGAAACTTCATTTGGAGTTTCTCAGTAAAATGAAATAGTCCTCTCAATCATGTCCAGACTTCAGGCAGACAGGAGTTTTTCTCATCTGATTTTTCTCATCACATTTGGAAGCATCTGCTCTGCTGAAAATGAATGAAGTTTAGGATCCCAAGCCAGTTCTAGTCTGAAGGTCACTGCCCACATTCATCACCTCTTAAAGGCCCTCCCAGAATGCATTAAAGAAAAGCTTTTCTAGATGTTTTCTGAGAAGAACAGAGTGAATTTAAACTTGGCACAAGTCAGCAGCTTCCCAGATGGCTTACCATAATATTTACATCATTGCAGCAAGCCTCTCTTTCCTCTCAGAAGGGGAAACAGTTGAATGGAATAGGATGAAGAATCTAAGTATATGCTGAAAATGATTTTTTTGGTGAGATTTCACTAAGAAACAAACATTTAACTTGACGCATAACTCAGGACCCTGCTGAAGCGTGCTATTCATCATCTTCTCCTGGTGAGATTGCTTTCCTGAAGTACTGCCAGAGGACCACAGATCCCTTAGACAAAACACTGGAAGTGCAAAAGAACTGCTCCAAATGGATCATTCAAATACATATCCAGCTTCAGAGCTAAGTTGAAAGCTCACTTATACCCTGTAAATATATGCATTTTCAAATATAACAGAGGTGTCTTTTCAAGCAAGAGGTCTGTTCATAAAGCAATAATTGCAGAGCACAGCACTCTAATATGCTCTATCAAGTCAAAGCCAACAAGTTATTGAGAGACTGAAACTTCCTCTTCTCTACCCCACAAGCCGCGAGGAATAAGCTGCATTCAGTTTGCTTCATTAACAAAGGTTATTGAACCAATCAATCCAGGAACTAGCACTTCTATGAATCAAAAACAAGCATTACTCCTGCATGTTGCTACAGCCTGAATGTTCTTTAAATTAACTTCTAAATCACAGAAGTGCCCAGTCTTGAATCTGGTCTCCAGAACACAGCTGTGTGAAAGACTTGAGGTAGTTTTTAAGCAAAACTTGCACAAAGGGAAAAATAAATGGTGACCAACTGTGTTTTGACACAGGCCACTTTCTCTCCATCAAGTTTGCTCAGAAGAATCAGTGGAGCACAAAAGGATGCATCACAAACCCCAGCACAGTAACTGATTCCAAACTGCATTTGGAAAGACTGGACACTATATCCACTAAACTTCTCTTACTCCTACCTGGACTTCTGTGATTTCCCTAGGGTTTATTTTAGAAGAATGAGAGTCTCCAGAGAGAGCAGACTACAAAGGGATGTGAAAGGAGTAGCACTACAATAAATCCCGAGGAGAAATCTTTGGTGGAAGAGCACTAAGCAGTAGGATATGAAAGAGCAGCAGCTTCTCAGGTGCTGCACGAAGCTGGAATTATTTAAACCAGACAAAACACTCACAAAAATGGATTAGATGAGAATTAAGAAGGTCAGAGATGATACAGATGCAAGAACATGGTTATTAAGCCTCTTTCACTCTGGATCACTGACAAAGACCACTTTGTTGTGTCTTCTGGGTTGGATTTCTCTTAAGCCACTTCCCATTCATTAATTTAGAAACCTCACAAGTGTTCCCAAGAACAGGGAATGTGCCTCTCCCTGGGACACAGAGACACCCTGTGACCCACACAAGCTGTGCTGAGGGGCTCCTCCCATGGGTTTGCCTTCCCTGGGAGGCTGGGCCTCTGTGCTGGAGCTCACTGAGCTGTTCCTGGGTATCCTGGGACAGCCACTCTGTGCTCCTCAGCAGAAGCACGGAACAGAGCTTCACCAGGGCTCCCCCAGTGTGTAAGTCCCCAAAGAAGTCATCTTCCCCAGGTGATGCATGGTTGGTATGTAACACCGCTCCCACCCTGGCACTTTTCCGAGGCAGTGCAATTCCGCCCTTTTCCGAGGCAGTGCAATTCTGCACCCTCCCACTGGCAGAGCCCATCTGAGCCTCGTGCTGCTGCAGCAAAGCAGCCCTGAGCCCATTGATCACAAACCTATTTACTTTAGGAGGGTACTTTACTATACAAAGTAATTTTTAAAAAATCCTATTTCAGTGTGGGGGAAAAAAAAAAACGGTTTAATAAGTTTTAACCTAAATAAAATGGCCAGTTTGAGAAAAATTAAGTAATATGTCTAATAAAATCATGACGTACAATTTTAAGCTACAGTGAGCTGAGTAAAATGTGGCAGAGGAGCCTGCATTTTTTATTAGAGCTCATTAATCTTGTTAATGACTTATTGAATATCACTGTAAAAATTGATCCCAGTGGCTACATCGTTGTCTGCTTTACCAACCTGTTCCAAGAGCCCCCTTGAACTGACAGAGTTTCTCCATCCATTGCCTGCAGCTCTGCAGGGAACACTGCAGCAGATGTGCTTGATAGTGGCCATGGGTTAAAAGGTCTCCCATGGGTCTGAGCTGAGCAAGAACATCTGTTTTTCCCTCGTTACATGGATAAGAGGAGTCTCTGCACACCCAGAGTAAGTTACCTGTGAATGCAACCCATCAGCTTTGCATCTCTAGTTTGCTGTTCTGGGTTAGGCTGAAATCGTATTTTAATGTAGAATATTTCAATAAATCTCACATATAACAAGAGAATTTCTGTCCCAAGCTTAGGAAGTGTGAGCACTATTTGGGGAAAGCATTCCAGCAAGACAGACCAAATGAATCTGATTTAAATGAAGCAGAAAAAGCTGGCCTAGAACTACTTCCTGGAAATGCTTTTACTGTCCAACTTGGCATACACATGTTTGTTTCTTTGCAAGAAATTACTGAATAGAAGAAGTGAACACACCCCTATATTTATATGTTTACTGAATAGAAGAAGTGAACACACGCCCTAATTTATAAATTTATATTCAATTTATAAATGAAATTTTGACATATTTAGGAAAAACTTGAATACAGCTAAACACAAATAAAACTTCATAGTGCACATTAAAATGAATTACTTCAGGTCTTCTTTTTAAGAGAAGCAGCGTCACTTGACAGTATCATTAAATACTATCAATGCTACCTATTATCAACTCACAATTTCAGGAAAAACAAAAAAGGAGAACAATTTTTCCCTAAAAAGGGACAGACTTGTAATAAAGACAAAACCAAGCTACTTCAGGTAATTTATCACTACAGGAAATGACACTGTTAATTGTATCTTAATTCATCTAATTCCAGTAACGACTAGATTAGCACCACTGTTGCTTTATATTAAAAAAAATCTATTAAAAATCTATTTATTAAAACTGGAATCTAAGAAATGGGATTCAGCAAGGCATTGGCCTTTTTAGCTTTGTCATACCACCTATGAAGTAGCTTTTTATGCCAAGTCTTTGGATTTTTCTGAATTCTCCAAGCTGATTCCCATTCCCTCAGTGGGTCAAAGTTTTGTCTGAATTAATGGACTTTCCCCAGACATATTTTGTGGAAAAATGAAGCAAGAAATCACCTCCATCTAATTTCTCTCACAAACCCTTTTATCATTCATGCTCTCATTCATCATGTTCCATGGGCACCCAAGACTGAAATAACAATAGATGGCAATTAATAATTTAAATACCTGGTCACATTTAATAGGAAATTAACTTCCATTTTATCTCACAGTTTTCTACCGCCCTAATGCATTTTTGTGTTTCCCCCTTGCTCTTTTTGCTTATGGAAGTCAAGAATCCTGATAAAATGCTGAAGTCAGTGATATGCCTATTAAAGTAGATCCCTGGAAATCATGCCAAGCCAATTGATTTGCTGTAATAAATATACTAATTTATTTTATATATGTAGGAATAAATGAAATGTTTGCCAGAGGAGCCTAAGCAGATATGATGGAAACAAGCAAAAGCTGCACACCTGCTGCAATTGTTTGAGAGGGAGGATTCACATTTCACTAAAAGAGCACATTTTATGTTCCTGAGATTAATCCTATTACTCTTTGGCTGGAATCCCAATGCTCTCCCATTTAGTGGACAGCACATTTCATCATATTTTTATACAGCTCATAAAGCAGATGAAGTCTTTTCTGTGTATGTCACCAAGTCCTGTGTTGCCACAGCTCCCTGTACTGGAGATGGAAGGTGCTGCTTTGGAGCAAAAGCATTTTCCAGGGGCCAGAAGGTTCAGTCTGTGGCATGTGACAAACCTTGCTCTCCTCTGGGGCTCCTGGCAGGAATGATCCCAGTGCTGTAAGTCACCACAGAGAGAGAAACATTTCCACAGATTTAACAACAGAACAAGGGAAAAAGGGGGCGGGGGAAGACACAAATGGAAGCTCTAAAAGCCCACCTAGAAAAGGCACCAATAGATTTCATATGATGGCAGCTGCAGGAAATGAATTTATAACCCAAGGGAACAGCAGCATAAACCCTTCATACACATACGAAGACATTCAAACCAAAGGTGAGGAGCCCTAACTCAGAGCTCAGGGTGTGAGCCAAGGGCACGTTGGTTTGTATCACTAACAGAGCAAAAACTATTCATTGTGGCTGCTCATGGTGATAACTGAGCTCACTTCTAGCCATATGTCAGGAACAGAATCTGATTTTCCATGTCTGCCTGAGCTGTTTTCTACTTCACTTATGCTACATCAGGCTGTGGGCACGTAGATGTCAAAACAGAAGACACAACAGAGATGGAGAATAAATTGATTAGGGCAGACCTGCAAGAGATTGGCACAGGAAGAACCAACTGGGAGAGGACTGGGATATTTCAAGAGGTGAACACAAGAAAGAATGCAAATTTAAATGAATGTTTACTTTCCACAGTGCTTTGTGTCTTCAGGCAATCACTAGCAACACTCAGCAGCACTTCCAGAAGAGGCAGACATTTAAGGCAGGAAAACACCAGCCAGTGCTCCAGTGGGCTCCAGGCAGCTGCAGGCAATCCCAATCCCTGAGTGACAAGGTACTAACTATGGGCTGGGCTGGGAAGGAAATTCCAGCCTCTTTTTGCTGAATTCTGCATATTCTTGTTCAACAGACCAGGGACTAGAGATGTTTTTATTCCCTCTCTTCTGCAATGGCAGGCACAGAGCACTGCCCTCAGCTGGGTTATCTGCACCTCTGGTGTTTCTCAGACAGGGGAATGGACCTGGCTGGTCTGGGCCAGGGCTCTGTCCCCCCTCGCCTGCTGAACAAAGATCATTCCTGGCCCTGTTTCAGCAGGAATGCCCAGCTTGGTTCCTTCTTCAGGAACTTCCAAGCAACAGCAGAACTGAACTGCAGAGCAGCCTCCCAGAACTCTCATTTCCCCATCTTCACTAAAGGCTCATCTGGAATTAATTCAGTACTTCCACAGCCATGTTAAAGAAGCATATTTTCCTTAATAAATAGAAGATTTAGTAAATTTAAAAAGTAAGTTTCTGAATTACAATTTAGGTAGGATTTTCAATTAAAAACCAGCTATAAAAATAAATACAAAGTTTGTCCCACTGCAGTATAGTCTCTGAAACTGTTCTGATCTATACATGTTTTAATCAAGATTCATCTACCTGACTTTATTTCCACTGGATGATTCCATCATTGATTTGATACATGAAGCAATTTACATTAATACAAACAATATCACATCAATTATTTCTTTTATAATCAAAGCAGGACAATATCAAAACCTTGCCAGAAACTGATATTAAAGGGTTTCTAAAGCCTCACATTTAAATAGCTGTAAAATAGTTTAACTGCACATATTTGGTAAAGCAAATCTAATGGTTTCAGAGGAATTCTCAGATTGTGTAAATTAAGCCAGGCTTTCGGAAATCTAACCAATAAAGCATTCCTTCCCCCCTGCATCATTAGGAATTGTGAGGATACTTCTCTGAGCTGGTAGGGACAAAATATAAAAAGAAAAGAACATATGCCATCACTTTCTTCTGCTTAATTTTTATGTCATAGCTTATGCACAGCTTCATGGACCATATTCCTGGGCTCTATTAAAATCTAATTCCTGTGTGCAAGTAAAAGAAGTACAAGTACTCCATGAAAACAGTGGATCTAGGAGTGAAAACTTGCAAGGTAAAGAGAACAGCTAAAGCACAAGAAAAAAAAAAGTAAAAAGAGAATGAGCTAATTAACATTCTAAGGATAAATTTAGCCACAGAACATCTGATTCCACATGTCCCTCTGCTGAGATCCAACATGAGGGCTTGTGTGGGTTGGCTTTGAAGCTGTATTTTATTATCCAAGAAGAGGTTATGAGTACAGATTTTGAGAGGGATTATGGATATCTTAGTAACAGAGGGACCCCTGGGCCCCTTCTAACTACTCTTACTTCCTTGATTTCCACTTGACTTGTATCCATACAGCATTCTCTATTCCTGGTTGAAAAATTCTCCACTGGGTACATTTACAGCTTATATTCTATTTTAACAACATGAAATGTTCCATCCCTCATCTGCTTTTCCACAAAACAGGGCATTTTAATTCTTCTGTCCTGTATGTTTTGCTATACAGCCAGCTAATTACCTAAAACTCAGACAAAGCCCTTACCCATTTCTTTAATTCTTCTGCACTTGCTATTCCCCTGATTTAATGGTTGTTTTCCAATAGTGTCTTTCCAATCATGTTCATGCAGATCCAAATAAGATTCCAGAGTTCTAACAATAAAGGAACCATCTGCAGCACTGTAAGAAATATCTTTTAATCTGGAAAGTTTCTAAGTCCCCTGCTTGCCCTCCTGATTATAGAAATGAAATATAAACTATTTTAAATCCAGACAAATGTTCCTGGTGGCGCTCTCTGTGGACAAGGCTGATGGATTTCTATCAGAGAATACCCATGCAGAAATTTAAGGCTTTTAACACAGCAAATCTGATCAGTCCACACTGACCAGAGTAATTAAACAATTCAGATTCAGAGATCAGCAGCAATAATTCATGTACACACAGAGCTGGCCCAGTAAATTAGGGCTCAGGCAATTTGGTGGGCTCTCAGCAATGGTGGCACTGGTGTTTTTGAGCTGCACCCGTTCCATGTGGAACAGATTTCTCAGGCTTTCAGCAGTGGCCTACCCAGACCTCTTTATGAACAAAGAGTCATTTTCATGAATGAACTGAACCAATCCCACCACAATTAGCAAGAGGCTTGTTTTCCTATCTGCAGGTAACACAAACTTGCAGGTCATTAACTCCTCTCCCACTAGATAAAGTCATTAACACATGCAATAATGTTGTTTTCCATTGCTCTGTGTTATTTCACTGAGCATCACGACTACAAGATAAAGCACTGGATTGACAGCAAAGTCATTTCAACTCACCCACCCCCAGCTAAACATTAATCAGTCTCTAACTTGGTCATCACATCAAAATCATTTCCCAGGAAAAAAGTGCTAAACTTGTCGATTGCTGAACAAATGGAAGCAGGAAAGAGCCTTTTGTATTTTTAAAGGAATAATTGATTCAGCTCTGTGGCTGCTGGTCAATACCACAGTAACTGGAATCATCATGACTAATGCACAGACCCTTTTACAGGCCTCTCTTATTAGCATGAACATTCCTCAGCTCACCTCTGGTGTGCTGGGCCAGGATGCTGCCCCCATTCTTGGAAGAATCAGCTGTTAAGCTACACATGCAGATCTGATTAGGCAGAGCAAAAAATCATATGGATGCTTCAGTTTATTAAAAGCAGAACTGAACTTGCTACTAAGGTACTGTTCTGAGTATGTGTGTCTAATTACAAGGGCCCACACAGGGAAACAAAATCCCTTCTGTTCCATCTTGGGTGTATTATCAGCCTTGATTGCCATTTTATATAAAAAAGAAGGATTTTCAAAATACTGACCATCTTCTTCTTATTCCCCTTTTGGAAGTGCCAGTTTGGAGCTCTGGCATCTCACTGCTCCCTTTTGGAGAACATGAAAATAAAGGCCAGTGCACCCTGTCCTTGTCAGACACAGACATTTTCCCAATTCCTGCATAAATCCTGTGCTCCTCCTGCATCTTCTGAAAGGTTTTTATATATTTATTAGCAGAGAAATGATCTGTTCCTCAAAGACTTTAATGCATTCCCTTGTCCTGGACTTGTACCTGCAAAGCAATTGTGATTCCAGCTGTGTCACTGTTAAATATGCCATTAATTACCTCAGGAAGGCATTAGCCCATACTCAGAACAGACTGTAAACATTTTGCGTCATTAGGTAAGGCACTGAGGCTGTTTTTAATGCCACAACAGCTCTATTTCTATACTGTGCTGCATAATTAGCTACTAATGAGGCTCTAACTTTCACTGCTGTAAGGTCTAGCTGTTCCTCTTTCAATGAATTCATTTTTGCTGTCTCATTAACACACTAAAAAACCTGCAAATTGTATTTTAATTAGAAGCTAAACTCTGTCTGGAGACACTAATGAACAGATACACTCCGAGGGAGATGCAAGAATGTTGCCAGTCAAGAGGAAAAATACCTTGCCAGAAGAGCAACACAAAAAGATAACACAGCTCACTCTCTTATTTTCAAGGACAGGCTCTTCTCTACTACCCCCCTTTTTTTTCCCTTACTTTTCTCCTTTTGTACCTACCCTCACACTGACAAATTGCAAGCCAGACCCTAAGAAACAGCAAGACTGCCTTAAAACCATGAGGGGTGTGTATTTTGAATCTTCCCGATGCTTGCTATTCCCATCAGCCTTCTGTGTCATATTTCCTGGCTTTTTCCTGTAGCTGCAAGGGCTGAAAACACAGCGGCAGAAACTCATCCAACTCCATGACTTCACAAGCTCTGCAATAAAATCTGAGCACTGACCACAGTGCCTCATTTCCTGGCTGCTGAGGGCACTTCATGCAATTCATCAAGGAACATTGTCAAATACAGCAAGTCGCCAGGAGGAAACAGGGTTTGAAATGCACTGGGGAAGGAAGAGCATGCCACTGATCTTACCAACACACACAGAGGCAATTGATTGTACAGTGCTCCAGTGGCAGAAACAGACACTCACGTTTTTTAAAAAGACCTCTTAAGGCAACATAAAACATAAAATGGAAAATGACATTCAGAACTAATGTTCCACACTGTGTTAAAGCACTGTGAACACATCCATCTGCAAGGGAATAACCCAGGAGCAGGACAGAATTAACACAGGAGAGAAGGAAGCAGCACTTTGAAACAATACACAGTTCCAGGAATACTCAGGAGGAAGCTCCCCTAAGACCCTACAATTAGTGACAAGGAAGGGACTGCATTGTTCTTCCTGGACATTGCTGATAGGAGCTGTATCAGAGAAATAGAGCAGAAGGAAGATCACCATGGAAAGGTTTCTGGATTAACTGCCTGATTCCCTTGCAAACACAGGATCGTGACCTTGCTGCTCTGCCTCACTTCATGGGATAACTGGCAGCTCACTTCATGGGATGACTGGAATCTCACCTTGTAGATGACACCAAACCCCTAAATTAGTCTTAAATTCAGGTACTTCATTCCCATCTCCTTCACATGAAGAGTTCCTTAATTTCTTGTGAAGGGTTTTCCTAATATTCAACTAAGTGGCAGATATTAGGAATGCTTAGCAGCCTATTCTCCCTAAAGATGAAAATCCAAAGTAAGCCAACTTAATTAAGAATTAATTCCCTTTACATCACAGCCCAAATTTCTCTTGCTGATCAATTATTTGCAGCATGAAATCATTTACAGGACACAGGGGCAGATTAATTTAGCTGACAGAAGTGATTTCAACTCTCATCAGAAATTTTCCATCCTGTTTTTTAAAAATTCACCTTTGAAAGGTAAGTTTTGGGCTGCTTACACAAGGCTCTGTGTTTTGACTTTGATATTGCTTCACACACAGAGCCTCAGTGCCATTTTCATTCTATTACAATCCCTTCTCTCCTCTTGCTAAGACTTTACTTTTTTAAGAAATAAGTCTTTCTGACAAAAAAGCAAATAATAAAAGCAGAACCTTCTTTCTCATGATCAACTATGAAGGCTGAACACATAGGATTAGAGCAGAAAGCTGGTCTTGAGCAAAAAAACTTTCCAAAGTATTTGAATGTATTGCAGATACCATTAGGGAAGGATATGAGACAGCCTTCAGCCCAGACTTATGGAGAACAAAGGGTCATTTAAGAGGATCTATAGCTTTACTCCTCAAATATTCTCTTGAATTATGTACCACATTGCACAAATCTGATCTATTACAAAAGCAACAAAATTGCTGTAAGGAAGCATTTCCCTCTCTCCTGTTGATGAGGGTCATCTGTTTACAAATTCCAGGATGAGGAGCTGACATATTTCATCGAGTGCTTCTCATCAGTCCCAGGAATCCTGTCCAATACACTGCCAGGTGACGAGTTTTAAATGCTCAGGAGAGTTTTCATTTCAAACTCATGTTTTAATGAGTCACACAAACAATGATGCAAGCAGGATGCTGTGTGTGAGCAAGAGCAGCTCAAAGAGCAACAGCTGCATGAAAGCACGGCTAGGAAAACTAGGAAACATTTGAAATATGGAATAAATTATGCAATAAAGGCCAGGGCTCTGCACCCACATTTGGGTCATCAATAAGTTTATCCAGTGCTGATAAAGGAATACAAGGGGTTTGAATCAGCTGCAGTGCAGCAGTTAAACCACTCTTTTCCAGCCTGTGCTCCAGAGACCTTTGGATGTCCATGGATTGCCTGTGGAGTCCCAGGAAAGGCTTTGCCCATAAAAACAAGCATTATTTGTCCAGAGACTAAAACTAAAACACACAACCCCTCAAACAAACCAGTAGGAGATGGCTGGAATTTCCCAATGTCTGCTGTGCAGCACTGAACACTGGAATAGCAAATTGCATGAAAAGAACCATCATCAGCAAATACTTCAACAAAGAAGTTGGTATTTTTCACATGAGTAATTCTTATACCTGTCCCAATGTCATCTGATTATGCTTGAAAAATATCATTAATCAATGGGACTTCTTGTGTGAATAAGGATAACTCTCCTGAGAAGCTGAAGAATTAATTCCCTGATAGTTAATTCTAATATACAATGGGAGCATTTCAAATGGCCTATTTACACAGTTTTAATCTGAATAAAATAGGAAATGCCACCTCAGTGCTAATACAACATTCCTGTAAATTATGCACATTTTAAAAGCTAATGAATCTGTCATTATCTCATTAAAATTTGTCACAGCAGTTATTTTTAAGTTATTATTGTGACTTTTAAAATATTTTGCCTTTAAATTACTTTAATTCATTTTTATTACTTGTAAGCTTGTATGAATTTTTTTTATCATGCCTATTAGGATGAATGAGACCACTGTGCTTCATTACACATGTTCATGTGGCTGCCTTCACTTCCCACATCAATATGGAGTCTTTCAATCCTGCTCTCAGTGAAAGCAGAAACTAAATTTCAGTTGATTTCACTGGAAGCAGGTCTAAATAATGAATTTATGCTGCTAGGAATAAGGTCCAGGAATTACATTTAACACCAGTTTTCAAGAATTTACTACGTATGGAACAAAAAGATCACAAACACACTGCTTTTAATTTAATTTAACTGGGTAAATGTAGCTCAGGCCTTAACCAGTGTAAAGAGACATCTCTTCATTTGAAGACTTGATGTGTCCCTTTATTGAGAGCAGATTGTCTGCAGGTGTAACAGGAGCCCCCAAACACAGGTTCAGTGTGTGTGGCTGCTGGGGACCACAGTGACAGCAGTACAAACTAATCACCTGGGAAAGCCTGCTAATTATAATTACACTCATTCCCACAATTGCCCTTTTCCCTGCACATTCCTGCAGTGCACTCCTGGCCCTGTGCCCCAGCACAGACACCACCTGGCATGTGCCCACGCAAAGGCAGGTGAGCCTTCTCCATGACACAAATGTCACCTTCAGAGGGCTGAAGGTGACACTGCCAATGCCTCATTCTGCCCCAGCAGGACCCAAAGCCACATTCCCATCCTGTCTGCAGCAGGGTCCATCAGCTCTGACTGCACACTCCAGTCCTGTCAGTGCTGGGAGTCACAGCAAAACTCCTCCCACTGAGACTTTACACACAAATTCCTGTTTCTGGAGAAAATGCGGGGAAATATTGTATTCCTCTCACAGGCAAGTGATGGATTAGGCAGTCCCAAAGGATGTTCTGGCTCTGTCCTGAGGCTGTTGTGCTGTTTGCTTTCAGATTTAGGCAGCTTCTTAGCACAGACCTACGAGTGCCATTTGTGCAACCAACACAGAGAGCTGGAAAAGTCCCTTGGAGAATGGGGAGCTTTCAGCCCCAGAAAGACTGAGGCAGCAATTCAGGATTCATGTGCAACTAAAGGAGAAAAAGGCCTGCAATTAATCGGATGCTTCAGTAATGCCTAAACTTTTTTCTGTGATTCTGCTTTCCTCAAGAATGTGTAAATGAGACTTCAAAAATACACTTAATAATTTTTTTTCTTTGTAATGAAGATAAAAATTCTGCTGCTAAAATGAGAGACGCTCTTGTAAGGAAATGAAAGTGCAGCTGGAAGATGTGGTGGTATTTGCTATGTCACAATGCATTTATAGGCATAGCAGCTGCCACTCATCAGAGGAAGAAAGCTGAGTAAAAAACATCTGCTGATTTCATCACTCATTTAATGTTTTGATAAGAACTCAGCTAAATCACTGTCCAGTAACTCTGCTTATAAAACAGGACTTATGGAGAGGTTTATGGGAATAACACTAGATTAAAAAAGCTCTTTGCAGGCTTCATTAAACAAGATACAAGGCAGTGCACTGCAAATACAACACATCATTTCACAAGAAGAGGCTGGAGAACTGGAAATTTCCTCCAAGAAGTATGAAAACATAAATGGAAACATGACCTTGCAGGATTAGGACCTGGAACACGCTAAGCTGACAGATGTGAACTCAAGCATTCACACAGATGTCACACATGATGAAAATGGGGTTGGTTCTCCAACACCAGCAAAGGCTCTAATTGAGAGAATCCCTGAGACAAAACCCATCAAGTGACAAATGCCAACTGCTGATTTGCCTTTCAGGATTTCAAACAGGACCTGCCACAAAACCTTAAAATGCCCATGGTTTTCTGTAATGCCCCTGGCACAACAGCACAGCCCCAGGCTCTGAACAGTGTGAACAGAGACACTCACCGGAAGCTGCCACTCTTCTGGCCCCACCTGAACCAGGTTTAGTGACAGAGGCCATTTTAGTCCACAACAAGTCAAACTCAGCCTTGCTAAGGATTACAGAGCCAAGGGCTTGGCTCTCTGGCAGGTGTGTTTTGCCAGCCAAACAGTGCATTCCTGCCTGTGGAGAGGTGGAGAAGCCAGCTCATCAATGGCTCCATCTATGGATCACTCCCATCAAGGAACTGGATTTTGTTGTACCAGCAGTGCCAACACCTCCCAAACAGCTCCAGAAAATCACCTGGGGGCACACAGCAACGTGGACTGGGCACTGAGCAGCTCTCATCAAGGGGAAGTGCTCACTGCAAACCCTCAGAGGAGCTGACCAAATGCCCACACCCCAGTAAGGAATCCCTTCAATAAAGATCTAGGCTAAGAAGCACATTTTGTCATTATCTTCCAAGAACTTGGAATAAACTGCTCCTGTTTGCCAGAGAGCTAGGATTCCTGCAGGCTGCCCCTCCCCAAAAATACCCTATCCCTCCATTAGTATGAAATATTTGGATTCTCTAGTGGGACATAAAATATAGACAATTTCTGTAGATGAACAAGTGAAAGTATACTTCACAGGTTAGGGAAAAAAGAGACACTCATTTCTGCAGGTGATACAGATTCTCAGAGTGACAAAGACAATTGCATTTTACAGAGTTTTTCTCTGCAGTTTCAGAAGCAGAACAGAAGGAATTTTCCATTGGGGCATGAGTATCTTATCATTATCTCCAGCTTATTTCCTCATTTGGAAAAGTTACTTTTCTATTACAGGCTCTTCAAAAATGGAATTAAGATGAGCAAATACATATTACAAAATCAATTATGGTCTTAATGGTGTTTTCCAATGGCAGACCAGAGAACAGCATCATTTTATTCAGCTCATCTGTTACACTAACTTATCTGAACACATAAAATACACTGTACATTGAAAGAAATAAACAAGGATGGATGGAATGGATGGAATGGAGAGAGTGACATATTTTCCTCATTCCCTAAAAAAATTGCCTATCTCTTGCAAAGTATAATCCCTGTTTTCCCACAGACTTCTGGGGAATTGTTGCTATTAGTCCTTTTAGGATGAAATCCACAGTAAGTGCTACACCCATAAATGATTTGTAGCTGACATTTAGATACTCAGCACCAAATGACCATGCCCAGTTAGCTCAGTTCACATGAATCCACTAAAACACAGTGGCTTGAGGGAGCTGGCCCACACATCCAGAGGGATTTAATGCACACTCCACCCTTTCAGAACAAAGCGCAATCCCCTGATGTACACCTCTAAATGATTTTTCTCTGACATGATACAAATGATATTAATGGACTCAATACAGCCCTACTGTATTAGACTGCCCTACATAATTACTCTGAATAACCTTTATTTTACATCCATCAGGTAATTTATGACAAGTCCTCATGTATATCCTTCAAGATATTCAAGTGCTGCTGAAAGGGGCTTCACTTCTTAAATTATGGCTATATATGTAATTTTTTTTGTCTTCACAGAAGGTACTTCTTACCACATTAAAACAGACATAAATCTACATTGCTGACTCATCTCCATGGTTTGTACTAATTCAGATTTCATTCACATGCCATGAGTAGTCATATATTTTAATGAAGTTTTTTGCAGTGAATACAACCCATGCCAGAAACTTTTTAAAAACAAAAATAAAAATTAGAACTGGATTGCTATGTATGATTGAGAATATTAATTCATCAGGTTAGTATCCATTTACTCAGGAGCCTTAAACTACCTCTGTAACTCCTGCTCTGCATTTTCAGGGGTCATTGTTGGACAGAGAGCTATGGAATGTTCACTCAAAGTCAACCTATGCTGGGACCTTGGAAAAGTCCAGCTGTAAACACTGATCCAGCTGTAAATACTGCTCACCCTAATCACAGCAGTCTGGCTCTTACTGACATCAAAACCTCCTCTTCTGCCTCACCAGTGCCTTTGGAAGGCTCCAAGCAGCTTCCACTTACCTGGGAAAGCGGCCCATGGGAGCTCCTTGGCAGAACAGATAATGCTTGGCCAGTGATGTCACATTATAAACAGCGGGGGGAAAGTGTTGATTTTTCCATCAGAAACACCATGAAAGAGTCTTCCTCTGAAATATCTCTGACATCTCAAAACCAACAACACCATGGCAAATTATTAAATGAAGTGCAGAGAGAGGAATAATTATTTTCCAGAACAGCAGACATTTTCCTTACCCTTTGTTCAGTGGTCCCAACAGATGTTGTTCCCTGAACTGGACTCCCCCCACTCTTTTGGACTTGTGGTTTCACTGAAGAGCTAAGTCTTACAGGATGACCCTGTTAATTGAATTGACAGATTAGTGGTGATCTGAACTGAACCTATGTTAAATCCACTGATGATCTCCTGGGTCTCAAAATAAAGAAATTATACAATATTGGTAAAGGTAGGTTTTCATTAAAACATTTTAGAATTAAAGCTTTGTCAAATTCAAGCTTTGCACAATTTGTAGATCTGATCTTGTATAAATAGAATCTTTAGCACTTGCTTTAAAATATGCCTGTACTATTTTTTTTTTCATACCGTGAAATCTTCCAAGAAATCATAAACAAATTATCATTCAGCAAAAGCACTGATAACAAATCTGACCTGTCTGAAAGCATAGGGACAGGTTGCCATGGCCAGCTCTACAGGGTGCCAAAAGAAGAGGCAGAAGGAAAACAGACATTAAGGAGGAGCTTTCCCTATCCTAGAAAAATCCCAACAGGAGAGGCAGCACCCTGCCATTAACTGAAGGCATACCTGTGCTTTATCACCCTACTTTCCAAGGTCTGGTTTGGAAAGATGGATCTTAAGGAAGGATGGATTGAGCTGCTGCTTTACAAGGGGAGATGAATGCAGCAGCTCTACCAGAGACAGATTCTCAGAGTTAGGGCAGTGTTTAGGGCTTGAGCAGCTGGAAGGGTTTCCTTGCCCTGTGGCTAGATTTCCATGTAGGAAAACCAGAGAAGAGAATTCACTTAAGAAGAGCTGCTGGTTGGAGAGCCTCCCTTGGAGGTGCACTCAGCAAGGCAGAAGCGATAGAAATCAGCTCCTGTCTCTGTGGGCACTCAGCCTCCAGCCTTTCCAGCCCATCTGTCCCTTCCAGAAGCAAGCACAGTTTTAGGGAATTTGTGTGACAAAAGCCTGCAAGGGAACTCCTGTCTCTTTTCATCTCTCTGTTCCTTCTTCCAGCCCTGCTAGACTTCCCCCATCTAATGTAATAATCTATTAGCAAAGACTTTTTTTTTTTAAATTCCCTCCAGAGAATTTAGTTCTCAGCCTCTGAGAGTGGCAGCTGATCCCTAAACCTGCCCTCTGTTCCCCGAGCAAAGGCCAGGCTGATCCCTCACCCACCTGGCCAGGCTTCCTGCTGTGAAGAGGATCTCCTTGGAGCAGAGAGCAAAGAGCACCTGGACTTTTGTACACAGCAGTGAACTTTGGGCTGGAAACAGTGACCTGACCCAGGAGCAGCTCAGGAGCAGCCTCAGGGGTGCTCTGCATCTCAGGCAGCTGAGGGAAATGTCCATAAGTGAATAAATAAAGCACAAAATGCTTACACCCAGAACTGAGCTAAGGCTCCCAGGAGTTCCCAGGTCACCAATCCTGTCCCTGATTCCTGTGCCTGATGTCCCAGGCAGAAAGCAGCTCCCCCATTTCCCACCCAGACAGAAGAGGGGCAGTCCCTGTTGTCTGCAGGAAATGCTCTGAGCCCCCTTCCCCCCAAATGTCCCACCCACACCACAGAGCTCCTCTGGAGTCAGAGCTGCTCTGGGGCCAGGCTCTGCATATCCCACAGGGGGTGTGGAACATTTCTGAGGGATGAAGTGTCCTTGGTAAAGCCAACTTTTGTACCACTGGGTATTAACTGTTTTCCCATAAAACCTCATTTGATTCCTGTCTCATTCTGCCTAGCATGAACAGTTTTAAACAACCTATTGCAACTTCTCTACTTACTTCCCTTTCATTTTCTCCAGAAATTAAATACATTACAGCACCATATCCTTAATGTTTATTATAGAATAAATGAATTATTCAGACATAAAAATACTTTGAGCCCTGTTGTGATATGTACAATGGTATAATAGACAATCCAAATTCAGACAGTAAATGTGATGCCAGAAAACAGCAATACATATTTTATCGGGAGAAACTTCAGATGTGGCTTTGATTTAATATCTCTTTGGGCACTGTAGTTTAGCTGATTTAACTTTTAGTCAAGAAGATAAGTAATAAGGATTTAAACTATATGGTTTTCAACATGCAAATTAGTTATCTGACTGGTTTTCACTTACAACAATGTAAAAGTACTGAAGTATTTAATTTACTGGTATAGCAAACAGTGCCTTAATCAATTTAAATTTCTTCTCTTTTCATTCTTTCAGTAGATTAACAGAGTTGCATAAACTGATACAGTTCATTCTACTTTGACTGAGCTTTTAGACTGAGGGAAAAGAGGTGACCACTCAATGTAAATGTGGGGGGAAAAATTCTTTCTCAAATTAGGATCTCTTCACACAGATCCTGATCTGATTTGTACTGTTGCTGAAATCAAGCCTTTGTAGACCAAGAACATTGTGATCACAAGATGAACTTCTGAGAAGATAGCAAAATTAAGGCATGCATATCAAAAAGAATGAATCAGGTATGTCTTTCGGAATGAAGATAATGGATGAAACCTACAGTGATCATTGGGAAACCTCAGTGACCTAAGAATATTTTCATACTGGAGCAATACATTTCTAATTTGATATTACTTTCTCAGTAACCTTGACTAAATATTACAGACTGCAAGGTGGACATCCTCAAACATTTGCCTGTAATAAGGAGAACAGACTGTGCCCATTGGAGGAGCTGAGTCAGTGCAAGATCCTTTCCATTAGAAGCACATCTGGCATTCCCCACGGCTGCCAAGCAGATGTTTTAAGGAAGTCACTTTAAGGAAGGGTGAGAAGATCCATTTGGGCAATGGGAGCCCTGCCCAAAGGGTAAATGAGCTGCTGGGCAGCCCTGGGCACACACACACTGCTGAGCTCTGCACACTCAGGGCCCTGCCAAGCCCTGGCACCAGCCCAGGTGAAGGAGCCCCTGCTCCATCCTGCCCTGGTGATGGATGCAGGCACACACAGGGGCACAGAGGTGAGAGCAAACAGAGCTGCATTCATCCAACATCCAAGCACAATTCCACTCTGCATTCCCTGCCTTGTTACCAACTGAGCTGCTGTGGCTGTAAATCCATGGGCATGGCTGATTCCCCAGGAACTGAAATAAATGGCTGCTCCTTTCCTGCCCTGCCAGGACTGCCCAGCCAAAGGAGTCCTAGAAAAGGGAGCTGCTTTCAATTCTGGCTTACCAGCTGTAATGGGTTAAAACTTTAGGTTTGTTCATCAAAACTGACAAAGTTATTCCAGTAAGACTACTGCATCACCTCTAGTTTGTTTAAGTAAATTTACAGACTTTAAAAGATAAAGAAGGTGAAACCAAAAGACAATCGGTTTCACAAACATTTGTTTATCTGTTTAGTAAACCGTTAATATGAGTGGGAAGTTTGCTATGATTGATAACACAGTATCAGCTTATCTGCTCAGTAAACCTAAAATTCCAAGAACTCAACAGATTGAGCCTAAAAATTCCAGAAATCAGACAAAAGAAAATTACCAACCTTCATCTTCAGACCCCGAAAAGTAGACTATGACCACCTAAACACAAAAGAAAAATACGCAGAGTACTACACATCAACCCAGAAGAAGGACTGTATAAGAACTCCACAGAAAATCAGAAGAGTGTGACAGTAGCAGAGCAGAGACTCCCCTGTCGCCCAGCGCTGATTTATTTATTGCCTTGCCCACTGTAATTAATAAATTCTCAATTAGTTTTACTTAACATATTGTCAGCTCAATTTATAACACCAGCACTGGCATCAACTCAGCTCTCCCTGCAAAATCTTCATGGCTGATGAGGCAGGGAGCAGCAAAGGCAGAGCTTTGGCTTTCAGACCACAGACAAAGCTTCTTCTCTTTCTTCTGTCTCTGACAATTAAAAACAGATTAAAGCAGAGTCGCTGTAAGCAGCACATCTGCAAGCACAAACCATCTTTATGCTGTACACAGCAGAATCCCACTTGGAGATGGAGCACTGAGACAGAGTCCCTTCTCAGAGCCTGTGTATTTTAGAGAAGTGTTTTAGAGAGCTCTCTCCACCCCACTGATGGCATCTCTGACATGGCATTCACGGCCACAGCCTGCTTTCCTGCTGCTCTCCCTCTGCTGTGTCTGACAGCATTTCTAGCATTTCATTGACCTAAAAATGGCTTCTGCCTGTTCCTGAAAATGCAAAAAAAGGTTCCACTAAAAACAGCACTTAGGGGGAAATGAGGATTAAAGAGCAGGCAGCACTTAAACCATGTAAATGTGAGTGATGTCAAACTGACTGCAGTGACAGAGCTCAAGAGCAATCTAGTGGTGCTTTCTGCTCTTTCAAGTGAAGCATTTAAACATTGCCATGTAAGGCTGTTTAAAATGCACATTCTGTGACACTTTAATTCAAGCTACAGTAGTGGTTTGATAAATCTCCTATTTCTGATTGGCACACAGCAGAAGATCTCCCACACCTCTGTGTGCTCAGTCTGTTCAGTCCTGTAAACTTAATGTTTTGTTTTTTTTTTTTTAAACACTGTGTATCCTACAACATTTCTGTGCTGGAAAACTTCAACTTATAAAATCAGCGTCTCTAAAATTTTTGCTGTATCCTGCAGCCAGACCATAACATGTGGCACATTTGAAGGCCTAAAATTTGCAGCTTTAAATTTTTTCTGACTGGAATAATTAGATACTGCCTTGTATGTCTGCTGCAATGTTTTGCACATAAATTACTTATAAACCACTGTGAGATTCAAACACGAATTTGACAGGGAAAAATAGGTATTTACTCCTGTGAGTAATTTAGGCATGTCAAAACTATAAATTGTTGCCTTACTTTTTTCTTTTTATGACTTGTGACAGAAGAATGGATTACCTCTGCACACTGTTTTCTACTTAGGTTATTATTTTCGTCATTCAAATAAAGGCAGAGCAAGAAAGAATGAAAATCAATTATTATGGCTCAGTGTAAAATATTTGCTGATAGTCTTAAAAAGGAAATTAATAGAAAAAATATATTCCTAAATTTCAATTCTAGTAATGAGAACTGTAACCTTAAGGGAAAAATCATGTAAAATTAACTAATGTATGTCTAGTTTTGGTACAATTATTTAATTCTCCATGCTGCAACATCTGACAGGAACTCACATACGATGACCTTGAAGCTCTAAAAATAGTGACTAAAATTTTTACCTTTCCTCTCCATTGTTACAGTTCAGTGTCACTACAATTCACTCACCCGGTGCCATTTTCCCAGTTGGTTGTAATTCTTGTCACAGAAATGAAGAATTTGAAACCTTTTCCAGATCACTTTTAGCATTCTGCATTTGGTTCCATTGCTCATTCTATCCCCACATTCATCTACAGGCACAATCTCTGAATACATTTTGTAAGGGTTCACTGAGCCAACCAAGTGAAATTTGGAATAATAACAAAATGAAACTTCTCCTTCCTTGCTGAATGGTGTGTTACCACATATCACTAGAAGACATCTCAATCCTTATAAATCACACTGCACCAGGCATAAGAAAGGGGAATGGCTCAGGAGAAAAGGAAAAATATAATTGGTGTGCTCTAAAGTAATGTCAGAGTCACTGGTAGATGCCTGCAAGTGTGACTGCACTGTGACATGCAGGTGTATTTCACTGGTTGTGCAAAAGATTGTATCAGGGTACTCTATTTTAACAGCAGAATGATGCACTCCAGTAACTCTGCATCCCCATTCTGAGCCTGACTCCAAATTCCATCATAAAGCCAGCATTCCATGGATTCTGTTGTACAAAGGGTTAGCAAACTCACCGTGCCAGACACAGAGGCTGGTGGGATTTCCTGAGGTGACTTTTCCTTCAAGTACTGAGAAGTTTCAGGAGGAAGGTGTCAGTGCTCTGGTTTGCCAGTGAATCTGTCCTTCAGCCTCAGCCTCTCCTTGCAGAGAGGTTTCCTGCAGCACAGAGCAGCCCCGTGCCCCTCTGTGCCTTGAAGAAGGTCCAAGTCTCTCAGAGCCCAAATCTCTCAGGGACAGAATTAGTAACAGACTGCCAGGAAGTACCACAGCCCAGTTCCCATCCCTTTTCCCTCCAACACACCCTATCAAGTAATGAAACATGCTGCAAACACAACCTGAAACACCAGGAAATGCAAAATGTGGGGAGCCTGTGGTACCCTAAACACAAATTTAACTGCCTGGGGCAGAACTCTCTGAGAGGGTTTGTGCTCAGCTCAGCCCAGGGAGAGGTCAATGCTCAGACGAATTTTTCCAGGCAGACAGAGCTCAGTGTCCTTCTCTGTGTTCAGTGGGTGCCCCCAGGCTTCCTTCACTCCCCCTGTTCACTGACTGCCCTGAATGCAGAACCCAGAAGGATTCAGGGCCACTCAAACAAACAAGGAGGTGCCCATTGACATCTGGGAAAAACACTCTCACAAGTGCCCCCCATCATTTTACACCGGGATTTTTAACATGGGAAGCCTCCCTGAGAATTGAGTGGCTTCAAGAGATTTTCTCCTTTTTTAAAATGTTACCCATCTTTTGTGTGGAAGAAAGACTTTTTTAACCCTGTTCAGTTCTGGCTTCATTGGTAACTCAGGTGTGAGGTATTTGAGCAATGGTCTAACACTTGCCAACAGCCCTGTGGGTCCTGAACCCCCCACAATTCTGCAATTTCAAGACTTCATGGACTCATTTCAGTATTTTCCCACCATCCCTCTGTACAGTGGTGCAAAGCACACAGCATCTGAGGTGTCATTTGTATCACAAACCAGGTTTCAATAGTGGAAAGGTTTCAATATTGTTATTCTTCTACTTAAAACACTTCTGGTTTTACGTCTAACATGAGATGCTGCTTCAATAAGCCAGAAAGCATTTGCAGTTTCTCTGCTGCATCATGAACTTTTACATGTACACAGATCTGTCCATCCAGGCACCTCCAAACCTGATGTAACACCTCTGTCATTTCTCATTCCATCAGAGCTCCACTACTTATTCAAAGCAATGTAACAAAACTGTTTTCTACTTTTACTAGATGGATAACTACAGAAGGTAAACAATATGAATTTAACTTTCTTTTTCTAATAGAAATAATATAGGCTGTTGTACTAAAACCTAAAAAAACAGATTTACGGACATTTGAGATGCACTTGTAATTCTATTTCTCCTCTTAGCAAGGACAGAACAGAGCATCATGGGCTGGGAAGTCTGCCTTTCTTTTCCACTCCTAAATATTATCTTTGCAGTTAGAAAAACAGTGTAGTGTTTAAAAAACACAGCACAGTAGCTGTGAAATGTGGTATTGCATCTGGGCACCATCCATTTTCAAGAAATGCCATCTACAGGACTGAATTTGGATCTATTTTGGGGAGAAGCCAGGATTTCCAACACTCAGTTTAAAATCTGGCTATTTTTCTCTTCCTTTGTTTATAAAATCCTGTCGGTTTATGGGAAGAAAAAGCTGTTCTGAATGTGATGTGTTTATAATCAACAAGATGGTCTAGAGAGATTTGGACTTTCAGACATTTGGATTGAATTTCAGCTGTGTCCCAGCACAGTAATTGATTATCTCAAAAATCTTTCTACCTTCAGCTCAAGTCTATCAGACCAGACAATTCAAAATGCTTTTAAAAGCCAGGCTATTTTAACCACTTTGCAGAATGCCAGTCTACCAGATGGAGAAAGAAAACTCTAGCAAGGAAATAATGGGGATTATTATGTTACTTTAGACTGTGGAAGTCTCTCCATAGATAAAAACATCTCCTGTGCCTATGTGTGCGCATATGTTTAACAAAAAAAAGCTGGCCTGTCTGTGTGCACATGTGTACATGTCTGCTCACAGTCTAACAGCTGAAGGCTTTGCATTTGAAAAAGCTATTTCAGAAAAAAACATTTTTTTTTCATGTTCATATAGATTTTACTGATGTTCCCATGGAAAAAAAGATATTAAAGAGTGAAAGAAGTTCTGCTAACAAATGAATTAACAAAGTCCAGTCTCTTCTGAGTTTAGTCTGCTTGTTCCTTATGTCAGATCCAGAAAAGGTCTGGCCAACATCTTCCCAACCATTGCAGAAGAAAAAGGGACCTCTCTCAATCAAGAGGGAAGAACAGCGAGTGGCACAACAATGTGGTCTGTCGACGGAAGGGAACCAGGACATCAGTTTGATCATCACAGGCTCAATTTTATTGATCAGTACGGCGGGTTAAATACAGTTAATAATGAGCTTCATACATATTGCAAAAGTTGAGCTCAGGATTGGTCAGCTTACATATCAGCACCTACGCCTACTTCTACATTCCTATGGTTCTACTTTTGATACTTTCTACATATTCTTAGGATATATTCAGGACTAATCTCAACTCCCTATCCTCATGTTGCAGCAAGGTCACTGCTGACTCTTCCTTTCAGCTTGCTGACTGCTGACTTTTCTCCTTCAGCTTAACCAGTGGCATTATATCAGTGTGGCCTTTCTCAGCTAACCAATTATTAATAATGCTCTCCACATTTCCCCCGTTTTCTTCTTGTGCAAGGAGATTAGTTTGCCATGTTTTTGCTATTGTACGGCTGACCATGTTTTGGATACAGTTAAAGATACAAGGCAAAATAAGCAAAAACAGTAAAATTACACCCAGCAGTCCTATAGCATAGATCACAAGGTTCCTCAGCCACGGTCCGAGTCCTAAGCCTTTAAGCCATTCATCAATTCCTAAACCGTCTTCTTCCTTAAGTTTGTGAAGTCCCTGTTGTAATTCTTTTATCTTAGTGTGAATGGACACCGAATGATCGGACAGATTCATGCAACACATTCCCTCGAACTCTTCACATCCATGCCCTTGTGCTAAGAGCAAAAAATCTACAGCAGCTCTATTTTGCAAAACAGCATGGTTAACACTTTGCACATCTGCAGTTAACATGTCCAGAATTTGTAATGTCTTGTTCAGCTCATCCCTTGCCCAGCATCCTAATTGTTTTGCTAAATTCATGGCTTTATTGGCAGATCCTCCTGGTAAGATAGTTGAAACCACCACCTGTTTGAATGTGCCCCAAAACCGTGGATCTCCTATCTTGCTGCAGTCTAAGTCATGTATGCTACGTTTTCTCCTGTTTGAATTTTGACTCAGCTGCATTAGCAAGGACACATTAGGATGAAACAGTGACAATTTTCCCAAAAAACAGGGTCCACCCTGTGGTTTAGCTGGTATACCATTCCATGGCCTGTCTCCACAAATCAAAAATATTCCTGTGGGTAATTTCATTGGTGCTGTGATATTTGTGCCGTTACATTGACTGTAATGCTGTGGAGAGAATTCACTCACATTCAGGGATGAATCTAGGGTGGCCCATGCTTCTTTAGGTTGGTTTAAATTCTGAGCACCCGAAAGTTTGAAGCTAAACCATCCACCAGCTGTAGTGTTAGATATGCTGGCATTTGTACTTCCAAAAAGATCCAATTCTTCAGGAGGAGAATGCAAAGAGGTGTTAAGTGATTGGATTAGTAAGCATTGACGATAGCCATCACTCTGACCTGCAGTATACCCTTGTTGCACCGGCAATGTGATGTTTGACATGTTAGACATACATAAGGTTTGATTGTTTATCAAACTGCAAAATTCTCCAGGAGACCACACCGGAAGTCCCACCAGGCATGTTCGAAATGGGTTAGTGACTCCTCCAAGACTAAGACAAAGTGATGATTGG
Organism: Melospiza melodia melodia; assembly: GCF_035770615.1. Taxonomy (NCBI): domain Eukaryota; kingdom Metazoa; phylum Chordata; class Aves; order Passeriformes; family Passerellidae; genus Melospiza; species Melospiza melodia. Next base: position 43,176,079 of record NC_086198.1, read on the forward strand.
TTAGTTTGATTAGCAAGTGTTACCCATAAATTTTCCCTTGGTTGACTAAAGTGTGTTACTCCTACTGCTTCACTTGCTACAGCATTGAGCAGTATTACAAAAACAAACCTCATTTTTCTTTCTGCTTGCTTTGCTTTTCCTTTTCTTCTTTCTGCTTACGTTGTTTTTCCTTTCTTCGCTGTCTTTTCCCTGGTTTGCTAGATTGTCTATTGTAAGGCTGAGTCAATTTTTGAATATACTGATCTAATTCTAAATCAGCATCCTTGCTCACAAGTATAGCACGAGGTAAGTTTGAAGGCAAATCAGCTTTGCAGCGAGCTGCTATGATGCGTGAGGCTTTAGTAATTTCAAATATTCTAAGGTTTTCCTGTAACTTCCACCTAAGATATGCTATAACCACTTGTTCTGCACTCTCAAAGAGCTGTAATCCTGTCCGTCCTGGCAGGCCAGTACTTTGTTCAAGAGCTCTAACCCAGATATGATTTCGAATACACTTTCCAAAACAAGATGTACACCATAAATATCCCAATGACTTCTATGAATACCAATAAACTTGATTACAATCTGCACAATGCAAAGCTACCCATGCATAGCATTTATCTTTATCCTTTTTGCAAACATAACAAGGAAGCGAATGTAAGTAAGGACCAGTATAAAATTCTGTTTCTTCAACCCAATGCAACCAATTCAATGGTGGTGATCGCAAAGCCTCTTCAGCCTCTTTACTGTATGAGGCTAACAGCTCAAGGTCTTTCTTTAACACAAGGTGTATCTTATTTCGTAATCGTAGTTCTTGTTCGTTATCCTCCTCAACAACTATATCCTCCCGAGGGTCCCACAACAGTAAAATTGTTCTAATCATAGAAAATTAATTAGCAATCACTGATACCCCTATTCAAATGAGACCGTTCCCTTTTTTGCCTTCTTTTTCTTATCAGTCTTCAGTCTTGCTGCTCCTAATTTCACTGGTCCTGTCCCTTTCAAACTTAATTTTTGCAACTTATCAATGCAGCAATCTAATGCTCTATCAGGATCCCCTTGGAAGGGTCCTACAACTGAATGCTGTGTTAAAGGCACTAATTTCCTACACCTTATAGAAACTATACATGATTTACTTTGAACCTTAATTCTATTTACAATACATTGTATTTCCCATCGATAATAAGCAAGAACCTTCTGTTCAGGTGACTCATAAAGATTTAAAGCTATATATGCGTTTTGCCCCGTTTGTCTCCTTAATTCATCTTGCCAGCTTTTTCCCCACGTATGCTCGTGTTCACAAGTATGACACCACAAATCCCTTAATAATGATTGTTCTATCCAAAAAGTTCTTTTACAACCCCCACAACGTAGAGCTATCCAGGCAGCACAATGTGGATTGTGACAGTCAAGGCAATGTAGTTTCGCTGGATCTGTTAAGTGAAAAGTTGATAATGAGTCAATAAAACCAATCAACTCCTGGGCCGTCCGGTAGTGACGTGTCAGTGCTCTGTCCACCGCTTCCGAGTACCCCTTCAATTGTAACAGTAGTGGTTGTAGGACTAGAAGCAGTTTCTTCCCCAGTCGCTCCTTGTCCTCCTCCGTAAGGCGATCCACCAGAGGCTGCATCAAAAATAGGTTTAGTCCACTTAGCAGGCACCCACAAAGGCCCTGTAGGTGAGGAAACACAAAGATACCCCCGACCCCAATATAATACTTTTGCAGGTTTTTCCCATAATCCTGTACTTGGGTTCTTATACTTAACCCAGACCTCTGTTTCCTTAGTATTTTCCTGACCTGACCTCGGATGATGTTTCATTGCAGGGGGGGTATCATCTTCCCCAAAAATGCATAAATGATTAATCACATACAAAACCTTAGCCAAACATGCTTGTGGATCTGTCAAATCTTGATGTTTTTCAATATACTGCTTAAGGGTACCGTTTGCTCTTTCCCGTAAAGCTTTCCTTAACTGTATCAGTAACTCATACAATCGTTTATTATTCACTTCCTTAATTGCTGCTTCCTCTATTCGTTTGACTACTCCTGCAACATACATAGAGTCTGTGACCACATTTAAAGGCTCCTGTAAGTTGGACATCGCCCATACTACTGCTAACAATTCCAAAGTTTGTAAGCTATCTGCAGGGTCTGCTGTGAGGAGTTGATGCTTCCATTGTCCTTTTTCTTGCCAGGTAACAGCAGCAAGCCTTGATTTCTTTCCTGCATCTGTAAAAACTGTAATAGCTCCTTCTATGGGGTTTTCTTCTCTTAAAGGTCGAGTAATCCAGTTCCATTCTGTCATCCATTGCAAAACTCTAGGCACTAATTTACTAGTCTCTACTTTAGCAGGTGACATCAATAATGCTTCTTGTAAATTCTTTGAATTTATCAAGTACCAGTCCAAGGTTTCTTTTTCCATAGGTAATCTAATAGTAGCAGGTTCTCTACCATCCACTTCAAGAATTCTGAGACGCCCCTTTTTGATTAATGCAGCCAATTGTTCAATTTTTGAAGATACTGTTTTCTTATGCTGTAGTGGTGGTGACAACCATTCCAACACCCGTATCTCCCTTGTTTTCTTTTGCAACTGAGAGAGAGCACCAAGCAAGTGGCAAGGGCTATTCCAAATAGTAAGGTCAATGGGGTGGTCGAGTTGTCGACGAGACACATACCCTTGCTGTACACAGTTACTAATTTGCTGCAAGGCAAGATGATGCTCCTTTGTCAGGTGTACAGGAGTAGTAGGGTCCACACCTTTTAACAAAGGCCGTAGGGCTTCTAATAAGTGATTTGGTATTCCCACAATAGGCTTCAGCCACTGTAAGTCTCCCAGCAATTTCTGTGCATCATGTAGAGTTTTAATGTCCAATTGTAATTCCAATTTTTGTGGTATCACTATTTGATCCGTCAAAGTCCATCCCAAATATTTCCAGGGCTTTGTAGTCTGAATTTTCTCTGCAGTAATAACAAGTGAATATGCAGCAAGAGTATTTATAATGGTGTTAATCTGTAAAGAGGAGAATGGCTGTTGCTGTGCAAACAAAATATCATCTATGTAATGATATATTATAGTTGCTGGCCATTTACGACGTAGTGGCTGTAATGCTGCATCAACATAAAGCTGACATAAAGTGGGAGAGTTGCGCATGCCCTGCGGAAGATATGTCCATTCAAATCTTTTATCTGGTTCCCCACGATTTATTGCTGGTAAAGTAAAAGCAAATCTCTTCATGTCATCAGGATGCAGGCCAATAGTGAAAAAACAATCCTTTAGGTCAAGAATTAAAAGTGGCCAGTGTTCTGGAATCATAGCTGGATTTGGAAGACCAGGCTGTAAGGCTCCCATTGGTTCCATTTGGTCATTTACAGCCCTCAAATCATGTATCAAACGATATTTCCCTGATTTCTTTTTGATTACAAAAATAGGTGTATTCCAAGGGCTTGTGGACAGTCGCAGGTGTCCCTTTGTATATTGTTCCTGTACCAATTCATGGGCACGCATAAGACTCTCCCCTTTTAATGGCCATTGCTTAACCATCACCGGTGTATCCGTTTTCCAGGTGAGTGGAATGGGGAAAGTCCAAGCAATGGCAATACCCCAAAGGGTGCTGATTAGTTAACACCACTCCCAATTGTGTTAAAATGTCCCTTCCAATTAAGCAGGAAACTGTAGGAGGCAGTTGAACAATTGAAAACACAGCAGATATTTGTTGATTCTCAATGCACACAGACAAAGACAGCGATCTACTTGCCAATGTAAATCCTCCTACTCCTGTGAGCATGTTTGATGAAGGAAATAGAGGCCAATGTTGTGGCCAGGCTTCTGGAGAAATGATGCTAGTATCTGCTCCTGTATCCAATAATCCATAAAGGGTTATGCTTTGATGCCCATAGGTAATTTCAACCTTTTGTTTTGGTCTATTTTGTAAATCCACAGTTAAAAGTGTAACACCAGTAGAGCCAAAACCTTTTTCATCCCGTGCTTGCCCAGTAAATGATTGTATTCCTGATGTCATTTGTGACAGTGGTACCAATTGTGCAATGCGTTGTCCTTTTGTAATTTTAATCGGAGGATAAAGGGTGTAAGCCATAATTTGTATTTCCCCTGTAAAGTCCGCATCGATAACACCAGGCAAAACAAATAATCCCAACATAGTTATAGAGGAACGTCCCAGCAATAATGCTCCACATGTTTGTCCATTTAATATAAGAGGACCCTTTACTCCAGTGGGTATCCTCTCAGGCCGGTTCGTCATTAGTGTGACGTCTACTGCTGCTGATAAGTCCAAGCCGAGGCTCCATGTTGTTGCGGGTTGCAGACAGGGGGTAGCAGCGATGTTACGGCAGCAGCTGGTGTCTCCGATGTCATGGCAGTAACTTGTGTCTGTCCCTCATTGCCGCATCGGTAACACCTGATGAATGGTCTCGAGCCTCTTTACGTGAATGCCAGTGAGCCATTTCGGAGAGAAGCAAGAGCAGCTAACACCTGATTTTGAGTAGACTATGCTTTTGCAACCCTAATCCTAATTCTTTTAAGGCTTCTGCTATAAATGCCTGTGAAGCTGTTGGCATTAATGCCATTCGCTCTAATGCTTCCTCAATAGTCCAATTTGCCCCTAAAGTAGCTAACACTCTCTGGGTTGCTGGATTGCTATTTTGCAAAGCACACCTGCTTCAATAGTGCCCTGCAACATCAGCCCGATCTATAGCAGTAGCTGTTCTATCGAAAAAATTTCCAAATGATTCTTCCCTACCTTGTTTAATACCCATATAAGCCGGTAACCCTCCTGGCTCTGTAACCATATCTATTGCAGCACGCACTAACCACATAGACTCTCTAGGTTTATCAGCTCCCAATATCATCTGTGCCTCTGTACGTAAAAATGCCTCTAAGCCCATCAGCTCCTTTACTGTTACTCCATGTAATGGGTCATGTGCATTAAACAATAACTGCTGATGCTGAGTAAATATCAACCGAACTATTCCTCTTAAATCATTAGGACATAAAACCTGAGTATTAAAAAGATAATCTAACATTTGCTTAACAGGCTCACTTTTTACTCCAAACTGACTAACTGTAGAAGGTAGCTGAGTTAACAGCTTCCAATCCAAGGGAGTATATTCTGCTATATTATGCGTAAGGTTCCCCTGTGCATCATACTGTGGTGTGTATGTAACTGGACATGCAAGACTAGAAGCTATTTCCACCGCCTCACCATCCCCCATTTGCATTACTTCTTTCGCCAAAGCAGCCCAAGCTTCCCTCCTCTGTTTAGCCATCTCCCCCCATGGATCACGGTGTGCCCCTGGGATGGGATCTGGCCCTTTAAGGGTGCTATGCTGCTGGCGCTTCGGTGCAGACACCGAGGTTTCGCGCGGGGGGGGCAGTGAAGCAGAGGCTGGCTCGTGCGGGGGAAGCCCCGCTGGAGCTGGCAGTGAAACCGGAGCCGGCTCAAGCGGAGCCAGCCTGCGGGGGGCAATCCGCCCCCCCGCTGGAGCTGGCTCGGGCGGGGGAGGTGACCCCCCCACCGAAGCTGTAACCTGAGCCGGCTCACTGAGGGGAAGCGGCGGAGGCAAGGCTGGCGGCGGAGGCGAAGCTGGCTTGCTCCCACCCCCACCATCCGACCCGCCTGAAGCTGGTGGCGGAGGCAAAGCTGGTTTGCTCTTACCCCCACCATCCGACTCGCCCTCCCCCTCTGACAGGAAAGGTGCAGACGGTTCCACTGCGCCTATAGAGAAATCCTCCACACCACTTTGCTGGGGACTCTTAGGCATAAGTACCTTAGTTACAGAAGGTGCCAGGGGATCATCTTCACGACCATACCCTATATTCCTCTTATGAGCTTCTGTTGCCCTTTCTGCTGCCTTTCTCTCAGAGACCTGCTGAAGTAACGTGTTATACACCACCCGCCATAACTTCCCGAATTTCTTTGCTGACTTATCATCATCTAGTACTGTATCCCACAATATTTCCCCAAGCTTTCTCCACTCTGATAACTCATGAACTGTATGAGGATTAGAAAAGATACCCTTAGCATGGCCATAAGCTAATAACCCTGGTAACTCCTTTTTTAAATCTATCCCTTTTATCCCACGCCGCTCTAAATAGGCGGTAAATAAATCATATGCCGCTTGCCTATCCATACCTATTAATCAGCGCGCGCTGTTGCAGCTCTCCAGGCTCCTGCGACACGTATTGGCTTAAGTCACCGTTGTGAACCTTAAGGGTGCTTCAAATTCCGGCACCGTCCCGGCTGCTGGGACCCAAACCCAACTTCCGGACCGTGGCGTAATCCCTTTTTCTTTTAATCCGAGAAAAAGGGCAGAGATTCGGTTATGCCCGCATTCTCCACCATTTGTCGACGGAAGGGAACCAGGACATCAGTTTGATCATCACAGGCTCAATTTTATTGATCAGTACAGCGGGTTAAATACAGTTAATAATGAGCTTCATACATATTGCAAAAGTTGAGCTCAGGATTGGTCAGCTTACATATCAGCACCTACGCCTACTTCTACATTCCTATGGTTCTACTTTTGATACTTTCTACATATTCTTAGGATATATTCAGGACTAATCTCAACTCCCTATCCTCATGTTGCAGCAAGGTCACTGCTGACTCTTCCTTTCAGCTTGCTGACTGCTGACTTTTCTCCTTCAGCTTAACCAGTGGCATTATATCAGTGTGGCCTTTCTCAGCTAACCAATTATTAATAATGCTCTCCACAGTGGTCACACAGACAGATGGGCTCCATCTCCTCTGCCATTGCCCTGTATGATTCCACAAGTCTTGTTTCCACAGGAAACCACACTAAAGTCTGTCAGACACAAACCTGGACTCACCGTTCCCCACGGGCAGCGCGTCCCTGCAGAGTGCTGGGAGGCAGCAGGGTGGGGTCATCCTCTGCTCCACAGAAGAAACAACCACAGAACAGGCACCTTCCCTTCTTTTTGTCCCCCACCAGCAACTCTGGGGAGAGGAAATGCATTAAATGTTCATTTAATGGTGAGAGCCATCACCAGCATCAGGGATGTTCATTTAATGGTGAGAGCCATTACCAGGACCAAGGACGTTCATTTAATGGTGAGAGGCATCACCAGGATCAGGGATGTTCATTTAATGGTGAGAGCCATCACCAGGATCAGGGATGTTCATTTAATGGTGACAGCCATCACCAGCATCAGGGATGTTCATTAAATGGTGAGAGCCATCACCAGGACCTAGGAGAAATGAAGCTTTAGAGCTGCAATCCAGGGAGGAACATTTTCCTTTCCTCTTCCCAGCCCAGCTGTGCTGTGCTGGCAGCCAAGCCCTGCCAGGGCAGGGCCTGGGCAGACCCTGGCACACATTTCCTCTGCCCTGACCCTGGCAGTGCCCACAGCTGCATTTCGGCCTCTCAGGACACTGCAGGGCCCCTTCCCCTCAGGCAGGCTGGGCTCACCTCCCTGTTTGTGAGGAGAGCTCAGCTCCATGAGCCTGGGGGATCTTCTGCCTTTTGCCTGCTCCTTGTTCTGCCTCCTTGTCAAGGAGGCTGAAGTAATTTCATTTTTTTGGTCACATATACAAATGCAGGCTGCAAGTCCAGAAAGTCCTCTTCCACCACAGGTGTCCTGGTTTAGGACAAATTAGGGGAAATCTCCAAAAGGGAGCCCCCCAAACAAAACAAACCTCCAACCACCCCTCCCCCAACACCGGGTTCGGGAAGGAATTCCTCGGAGGAGCAAAGTGGAAAACAAAACCTATTTATTTACAAGTAACAAAAGAACACTCCCCAACACAAGAAAAGAAAAGAAAACAGACTGTGTTGTGAGGGCGCCAAGCTTCTCTTGCAAGCTCCAGGTGTCCTGGACGTCTCAGGTCAGGTCCGGAGCCCGTCCAGTATCTTCAGGGGAGGGTAAGAAAGAGGGAACAAAAGAAAAGGAAAAAAAAACAGCGCAAAAAAGCAGAAAGCAAGCAAGCAAAGCGGCTAGCCAAGCCAAGCAGCCAAAAGCCAAAAGCAAAAAGGACCTGGTCAAACACTCCCCCGCTCTCTTCCCTGCCCCGCCGCAGCAAGACGGCCAGTGGGGGGGGAAGAGAGAAAAGGCACAGCTGCCAGACACAACACACGATATTGGGATAAAGGCTGTCAACCCACGACACTCCACCCCTTATCCCATATCGTGAATATACAATAAAAACTTTCATTTCACTTACTCACACCTTTGACACTTATGCATTCCTCTCATCTTACTTGCTCAGACCTTTGACACTTACAGTTTCCTTCTGTCTCACATTCAACAAACAATGACATTCATATATGAGTCTCATCCCACAATCAGGTCTCCCTGAGGCACACACCGTGTTGTTCCATCTTTCTGCATTATCCACCATGTATAACCTGGTCCTTGAGCAAAGACAATCCCACGGATGGGTTTGTCTGTACTCGAGGCAGGGTTGATCCATACTGTCTTTCCCAACAAACCTCTGACATGGGCCACTGGGGCTTTATCCCCATCTACTATATTAAGGAGCTCAGACTGAGCAGGACCTGCTCGGTTGGTGGAACCTCGAGTGTTAACTAACCAGGTAGCCTTTGCCAAATGCTGCTCCCAGTTTTTTAAAGACCCCCCCACCCAATGCTTTTAAGGTGGTTTTTAACAATCCATTATACCTTTCCACCTTCCCTGCAGCTGGTGCATGATAGGGGATATGGTATATCCACTCGATGCCATGTTCCCTAGCCCAAGTATTAATAAGATTGTTTTTAAAATGAGTCCCATTATCCGACTCAATTCTCTCGGGAGTACCGTGCCTCCAAAGGACCTGCTTTTCAAGGCCCAAGATAGTTTTACGGGCTGTGGCATGAGACACAGGATAGGTTTCCAACCATCCCGTGGTGGCTTCTACCATGGTTAGTACATAGCGCTTGCCCTGGCGGGTCTGAGGCAGTGTGATGTAATCAATCTGCCAGGCCTCCCCGTATTTGTACTTAGACCACCGCCCCCCATACCAGAGGGGCTTCACCCGCTTGGCCTGCTTAATGGCAGCACACGTCTCACAGTCACGAATAACCTGAGAGATACTGTCCATGGTTAGATCCACCCCTCGGTCTCGTGCCCACTTATAGGTGGCATCTCTACTCTGGTGGCCTGAGGCATCATGGGCCCATCGTGCTAACAATAACTCTCCCTTATGCTCCCAGTCTAGATCTATCTTCAACTCCCCTATCTTTGCTGTCTGGTGTACTTGCTGGTTGTTTAGCGGCTCTTCATTAGCTCTACTTCTGGGGACATGGGCATCTACATGGCGAACCTTCACAGGTAACTTCTCTAACCGAGTAGCGATATCTTTCCACTCTTCCGCAGCCCAAATTGGTTTTCCTCTGCGCTGCCAGCTGGCCTCTTTCCATCTCTTCAGCCATCCCCATAGAGTGTTGGCTACCATCCAAGAATCGGTATACAAATAGAGCCTTGGCCACTTCTCTCTCTCTGCAATACCTAGGGCCAGTTGAATAGCTTTGATTTCAGCAAATTGACTGGATTCACCCTCTCCTTCAGTAGCCTCTGCAACTCGTCGAGTGGGACTCCATACAGCTGCTTTCCACCTTCATTTCATCCCTATGACGCGACAAGAACCATCGGTGAATAGAGCGTAACGCGTTTCTTCTGCTGGTAACTGATTGTATGGCGGAGCTTCCTCAACCCGGGTCACTGGCTCTTGTTCCTCATCCGCGACACTAAAGCTTTCACCTTCGGGCCAATTTGTAATTATTTCCAGGATCCCAGGGCGATTTAACTTCCCAATTCGAGCGCGCTGTGTAATGAGGGCAATCCACTTACTCCAAGTAGCATTGGTGGCATGGTGGGTAGAGGGAACCTTTCCTCTGAACATCCATCCCAGCACCGGTAGTCGGGGTGCCAGAAGGAGTTGTGCCTCTGTACCAATCATCTCCGAGGCGGCTTGGACTCCTTCATAGGCGGCCAAGATTTCTTTTTCTGTTGGGGTATAGTTATCTTCAGACACCCTGTAGCTCCGACTCCAAAATCCCAATGGCCGGCCTCGGGTCTCGCCAGGCACCTTCTGCCAAAGGCTCCAGGACAGACCATGGCTCCCGGCTGCAGAGTAGAGCACGTTCTTCACATCTGGTCCCGTCCTGACTGGACCAAGGGCTACAGCATGAGCGATCTCCTGCTTGATCTGGATGAAAGCTTGCTGCTGCTCAGGGCCCCAATGGAAGTTGTTCTTCTTGCGGGTAACCAGATAAAGGAGTCTCACAATCTGACTATACTCAGGGATGTGCATCCTCCAGAAACCTATAGCACCTAAGAAAGCTTGTGTTTCCTTCTTATCAGTTGGTGGGGACATAGCAGTGGTTTTGTTAATAACATCCGCAGGAATCTGACGCCGTCTGTCTTGCCACTTCACCACCAAGAACTGAATTTCTCAGGCAGGTCCCCTGACTTTGTCTTCTTAATGGCAAATCCGGCTTTCAGGAGAATATGAATGATCTTCTCTCCTTTCTTGAACACTTCTCTTGCCGTGTTCCCCCAAACAATGATATCATCAATATATTGTAAATGTTCTGGAGCCTCACCCTCTTCTAGTGCAGCCTGGATCAGTCCATGACAGATGGTAGGACTGTGTTTCCACCCCTGGGGCAGTCGGTTCCAGGTATACTGCACTCCCCTCCATGTAAAAGCAAACTGAGGCCTGCATTCGACTGCCAGAGGGATGGAGAAAAATGCGTTAGCAATATCGATGGTCGCGTACCACTTTGCTGCCTTGGACTCCAGCTCGTACTGCAGTTCCAGTATGTCCGGTACAGCCACACTCAGTGGTGGAGTCACTTCATTCAAGGCACGATAGTCCACAGTCAGTCTCCATTCTCCGTCAGATTTTTGCACAGGCCAGATAGGGCTGTTGAAGGGTGAGTGGGTTTTACTGACCACCCCTTGGCTCTCCAGCTCTCGGATCATTTTGTGGATGGGGATCACGGCATCTCGATTCGTCCGGTACTGCCTGCGGTGCACTGTTGAGGTGGCAATTGGCACTCGTTGTTCCTCTACCTTCAAGAGTCCTACTGCAGATGGGTTCTCTGATAGTCCAGACAAGGTATTCAATTGTTTAATACCCTCTATCTCCACTGCAGCTATTCCAAAAGCCCACCTGAATCCCTTAGGATCTTTGTAATAGCCATTCCGGAGGAAGTCTATGCCCAAAATACACGGAGCCTCTGGACCAGTCACAATCGGATGTTCCTGCCACTCCTTCCCAGTCAAGCTCACCTCAGCTTCCAACAAAGTCAACTGTTGTGATCCCCCCGTCACTCCAGCAATGGAAACAGGTTCTGTCCCCACGTGTTCCGATGGCATTAAGGTACACTGTGATCCAGTGTCAACCAATGCTTCATAGTCTTGTGGCTCTGATGTGCCAGGCCATATGATCCACACCTTCCAGAAAACCCGGTTCTCCCATGCCTCTTCCTGGCTGGAGGCAGGGCCCCTCTAAGCCAGATTGTCCTTCTTTCCTTGGGCATATGCCTTAGAAGTTCCTTCAAGGGGATCAGACATGTCATCATCATCAGCATACTTAACATCTCGGCTACGAGCGACCGGAGCTGCTCTCTTTTTGGTGATGCTTTCTCTTTTCATCAAATCACGCACCCATTGTGCCAAAGCAGCGGTGGGTTTTCCATCCCATCTCCTCATGTCTTCTCCAGACTCACGCAGAAAAACCCATAACTCAGCTCGTGGGATGTACCTTCTCTCCCCATCAAAGGAGCACCAGCGTTGGACACCAGGGCCTCTAATTTGTACAGCCGAGATTTGAATAAGGTCCTCCTTAATCTCTTCCCGGAGTTTCTTATGATTCTCCTCTATTTTGTCCTCCAGTTTCTGCAGTCGGGTTTCCACTGCTGCAATTCTGGCATGAGTTGGGCCATGCACAGCATCTGCATACGCTCGAAGCTTCTTTGCCATATCGAGCACAGTCTCATATGTATCATCCCGCTTCATTATTGCTAGGGCAGAAGCGTATTCAGGTGGCCCAAGTCGCACAAGTTTCCTCCACATTACAGGTGTGCATGGTACCAGGTCCGGATTTCTAGTTGTTGTATCATCTGAGAAAATGAGCTCTGCCACCGCCATCTCTCTCAGGCGTTGGATCCCCTGTTCTATGGTCTTCCACTGTGTCTGCTGTATATAGAGATCATCTGCACATAAGTATCTTTGTGCTACACTATCCAGGACCCGTTCCCAGAGGCTGTGAGGGTTAGCCCCCCTCATCATACCTTGATCGATGACAGGATCATGTGACAGGGATCCCAAATGCCTCGCTTCAGTACCATCCAAAATCGTAACCTCCCCTGCAGCATCCCAAAGGCGGACTAACCAACTAATTATAGATTTGTCAGGTTGTCGTCTGTAATCCTTTCTTAGGCCTCTGAGGTCCTTCAGAGAAAAGGAGTCAATATTAGCTCCAGATTCTGTGCCCCTTGATGTGGCCTCTGATTTTGGTGAGGGTCCTTCTCCTGCATCATCATCATCATCCTCCACCTTTGGATCGGTCGCATCATCCTCATCATCCTCCACCTTTCGATCGGTCTTGCCTTTACACTTTCCACCTCTTGTATTAGCTGCAACAGCCATGGTTTGTGGCCTATTGTCTGATTCAGCTGCTAGCCTGGAGCCTGGGATGTTAGCTGCAGCCTGGGTCACTGGGATAGTAACTAACTTATCTCCCTGTTCCCTTTCTGCTATCTGCTGCTCCACAGTATCTAGCAGAGTACGGTAAACAAACGCCAAGGCCCAGCTCACTGCAGTAACCCTTTCTTCCTTAGTATTACCATGGCACTTCTCCCTCAAATACTTTGCCACCTCAACTGGATCCTGAATTTGATCAGATGGAAAGTCCCAGTCTATAGGATCGGAAAATTCCTTTAAAGTCTGGCCCATATCCTCCCATTTCCCACTCCAGTCATGATTTTTCCTGCTTTGTTTTACTCCTAAGTCAGGAGTGTCTCTAACCCCTCTAGAAATCTCAGTCTTCATTTTATACACACTCCAGACAGTATAGAAAAGGCTTAATAAATTAAATGCCAGAAAGATGGTTTCTTTTAAACTCAGGGGAAATTCAGTATTTTCTAATAGAGATGTCAACAATTTGGAGGAGAAGAAGGAAGACAAAGGCTGAAGAGTCCCTTCCCCTTCCTCTCCCCAAACAAACTGAGTACACAGCCATAACAACAATCCATACGTTCCTGAAAAGAAGTCCAGCATTTTTATCCGACACATCATCACACATAAGACCAGCACAATGATTATTCTGGTTAGTGCCCCCCGCTTACAAAAGCTACTTATTAGGGACAACACCAGAGCTATTTCTGGGTAAGGAAATAACCCTAGGGACCACAAAAGTATTAAAACATCAAAAACCCCTAGGGACCAGAAATACCGGCAAGCTTCCGCTCCAAATGACTTTATGAATCACCAATATGCCCACAAAATAACCAAAACCAAAATATTATTGTTATAGGTTTTTTTTTCCACTGTTTTTTCCACCGTTTCCCGGCCAACGCACCAAAGGATATACTGTCCTGGTTTAGGACAAATTAGGGGAAATCTCCAAAAGGGAGCCCCCCAAACAAAACAAACCTCCAACCACCCCTCCCCCAACACCGGGTTCGGGAAGGAATTCCTCGGAGGAGCAAAGTGGAAAACAAAACCTATTTATTAACAAGTAACAAAAGAACACTCCCCAACACAAGAAAAGAAAAGAAAACAGACTGTGTTGTGAGGGCGCCAAGCTTCTCTTGCAAGCTCCAGGTGTCCTGGACGTCTCAGGTCAGGTCCGGAGCCCGTCCAGTATCTTCAGGGGAGGGTAAGAAAGAGGGAACAAAAGAAAAGGAAAAAAAAACAGCGCAAAAAAGCAGAAAGCAAGCAAGCAAAGCGGCTAGCCAAGCCAAGCAGCCAAAAGCCAAAAGCAAAAAGGACCTGGTCAAACACTCCCCCCCTCTCTTCCCCACCCCGCCGCAGCAAGACGGCCGGGGGGGGGGGAAGAGAGAAAAGGCACAGCTGCCAGACACAACACACGATATTGGGATAAAGGCTGTCAACCCACGACAACAGGTCAAGTAAAGCAATTTGTTCTGTACTCACTCAGTTCTCAGAAGTTATTTTAAGCCCCAGATGGAGCACTGAGATTCCAGGCTGTCCTGACACAGAGGCAAAACCACCCAAACCTGTGTCAATGAGGCACATATATTAAATCTCCTGCTTATGTGAAATATCCCTCTTGTGTAGCATCTGAAACCTCAGCCTCAGCCAGAATTTCAGATGGTAGTTCCCTCTGCATCAGGGCTCCTTCTATTTCTTTATCACAAAATGTGCTTACCTTCACACCCATGCATATTACATGGGGTTTACGTAGCTGTAGTAGCACAGGCGTGTCAGTTCCCCCAGACTGTTACACAGTTTATTTCAATTGAGCTGGCCTCTGTTTTGGGTAGGACTGCAGTTGGTGGGTCTTAATTCCAAGCTGAATCCAGCAATGCCAGCTCAAAAATGTGGCTGGTGAGGATTGCCTCACACAGACTCCAAATTCACACACTGTGTATGGGACTCATCAACTCCTGACCATCCCAGTTCTGGACAAAGCAGGTGAATGAAAAGAAAAGCCACTGGTAACACAAGAAACCAGGTAAGGCTCTGATCCAAACTGATCCCCACAGACAAGACTGAGCCAAAAGTCACATTCTGTGGCCAGCACCTCTACAGGACTCCAGAACTGATTGCAGTCAGGATCAGGCACAGATGCAAAGAACCCTACAGAGTTAATAATACTGAAAATAGTTCCTTCAATTTAAACTTTCAGATGCAAAATGTAGCCATTTAATATCCATGGACACCACTAATATTATTTTGTCTTTTCTTTCTGAAAGTCAGTGAAAGAGATGGGAAACAGAACACATCCCAATCTAATGCTTGCAGTTCAAATAATCACAGACAATCAGTTGTGTGCGTGTCCACAGTCACTACAAAAAATGTACCGAAAAAATCTCAGCAATGTTTCTCCTGACCAGTATTACTCAGATTATACAGCTGTTAAAAGTAAATGTTATATTCATTTTTTACGTGTGCTCTCTCGTGAAATTTAAGAAAAACCACGATGAACAATACCCTGGGTTTAATGAAAATAATAACAAAGATCTAGATTGACCTGATTTTAGTCATGCTTTGTACATTTGAGAAGCATTAGAAACAATCAATAGGGCTCACACATCTAACAGATAAATTCCAATTTCCAGCACTTTCCTGCACACACCAAGCAAAAGCTGCTATGGAATAAAAAAGGAAATATGCAACAAAAGAGGACTTTTTAATTCCTAAAGAATGCAGTATAAAAGTCATAAAAAATTAAAAATAAGAATAAATTAATTTTAAGGACTGTTATTCTAGTGTTTTGCCATTACCATCCAAATTCTGAAAATAAGAAATAGCAGATGCTTGGAAGCAGGATCTAAAAATAGAACAGCATTTTACTGCAATAGGAGGCTGAAAAGGTATAGACTAGTCCTGAAACAAGAGGAACTTTTAAAGGAATATTTTACTTGATGTGATTTGCCAGGAACACTACAGAAGTTCAGAACAGGTGTCAGGAACTCAGTGGAAATGCATCTCTTAAATCTACACTCACATCTGCCCTCTTGCTTTCACACACCAATTGTTCATGGGGAAAACCCTTAAATACACATCCCAGTGTCCTGGTCATTTCTCAAACAGACTTCCTCAGAATTTGGATCCACAGAGACTCTGATCTGGCAGCCATACACAACAGCATCAGGAAGCTCTGCTGGTTTCACCTGGAACGAGTTCAAACATCCCCTTTGCAAACAGCATCCAAAGGAATGGGAGGATGCTTTTAATTAAGAGCTCTACAATTAATTATCAAGCAACACATCCCAGTCTCAGCCTGACCAGGAAGTGATGCTTGGGTCTCTCTTGACATCAGTTCTTTCTTCACCTTCTGCCTCTCCTGTCCTTGTCCTGCTCTCAAACACAATTTCCCTCAGCTAATGCTGCATGCTGCAGTGTGCACAAGGGCAAAATGTGTTCCAAAGGAATTCAATAAAAAAGCTGTTCCCCTGTATTAAGGCACCAGTATTAACCTTCTCTAATTCTTTTCATGTACTCTTCTTTGATTAAGGATTTTTTAATTGTACTATAATGTCAAATGCTCCCCATCCGTTCAGGAAGGTGGTGCCATTCTCCAGAGGCAAGAATGAATTGAGAGGGATTTGCTCTGGAGGTGACTTTTGGGGCTTTGCTGCTGCTGCTGATGCTTCCATCACAAGCACTGTATGAATATCACCAATTGTATGGGGCACTTGGCAACAGATAAAGGAATGGCTTCCACTGACTGGACCCTATGGATAATGTGTGAATGTCCTGGAATGAGACAGTCTGCTCTGTGTCCCAGACAGATCCTCCCATTAGTGATATTGGGATAATTTCCATCATTATGAGGAGTTCATTGTGCTGAGGCAGTAAAAGCATATCCCCCCAGTTTTATTTATTGTCTGCTCTAATTTTGTTATTTCAGTTTAACACATTTATGTTCCAAGTGTAATAGTGGTTTGAATTCATGCCCAGCTTACATCATAGAAATTAATTTGCTAAAAAGGCTTTCTTTTAGTATCTGCTGTCTTCTGAAAGGACAAATATAGCTCTGGCATTTCCCTTCTCTAATCATGTTACTGAAATACATAAAAAAGCCCTTTAGAGATTAATGTGATCTGGTTGTGCAGACATGATAGAGTTCTTACCACCTAGAACCTTCATTAAAAATCCACATAACAAAGGAGAATGACAGTTCTCCACAAATCCAGTTTGATATCTGAAACCTCCATGGGGGAAAAAAAAAAAAGCATCCATCACTAAGAAGCAACAAGAAAAAAACTTATTTTCACAGTATTTCAGATAATAGTTTCAAAGGTAAAAACCTGCTTCATACAGAAATATTGGCATGTCTTCCTAGCCATTCCTTCAATTTGCATCATTAAATGCATTTACTATATTAATAATCAAATTCCATGCATCACGTTCCCTCAAGTGTGGAAGTGCAGCTGACATTGGCAGTGCCTCCCTGACACCAAAGCCAGCTGGTGAATTCACCCCAGCTCTGCATTCCCCAGTCACATTCTGTACCCTGGCTGTGCAGCCCTTGCTCTGTTTGGGCTGGAACTGGGTGTGCAGAGGAGCTGGCACAGCACAATCAGCTTTTCTCCTCCAGGCTGCACCCCTGCTGCCCTGGGGGATCTCCCTGGCCTGTCTGGATGCAGGGACTGGTGCCCCAGGCTCCACCCTCCCTGCAGATTAAATATCCCAAATATCTCTGTTCTCCCTCTCACCTGGGAGCTCATTGTTCAGCGAAACTGCCCCAGGCCCCTTCCCCTCCACAGCAGCCCAAACCCAGCTGTGAACAGAAATTCCTCTTGGCAGCCTGCAGGGACTTCTCCTTTCCAGCCTCTGATCCATCACTGGGGGCTTCCACACCCTCTGAGCTGGCAGTCACTCTTAACATTTCTCTACCTTATTTCTACTTCTTTTCATTCTGCTGCTGGCCTGACTTCCCTCTGCTCACCTTTGCTTCTCATCCTGCAGTGGCCTGGCTGTTCTTTAACTCTTCCTTGCAGAGTCTGTCTCATTCCCCTCCAGTTTGCACTGAGGTGCCTCATCAGGCTCAGTCTGGGAATGAGACCTTCTCCCTCTTCACACCAACAGCACCTGCAATCCCTTTGTCCAGAGTTTAGCACAAGGATGTCAGTTCTGACAATTCTAATCCAGGCAGTTCATTTCTGATGCTCTAAATGAATCACTACAGATGAAATCTGGAAACCAAGCTGCTGGTTCAGAGAAAAGCTGTTACTGCTTCTGAGCAGAGCGAACAGGGAAGTTAATACAGAAAATCAGATTTTTCACCCAGAGATGATGTTACCTGTGACTCTGAGGAAGATCCTTTGAAATGTTAATAAACTAGATGGGATTAAGGTGTCCTGAAGACACCAGTGTCCCCATGAATTCCTGCAGTAAACAATAACAGAGTAAGGAAATGATATGAGGAATAAAGATGCTGAGTGAAGTCCAGCCTCAAAGGGATCAGAGATGAGGCATAAAGGTGCCCATTTAAAAGGGAAGCTGAAACATTTAGCTTATCTAGCTAAACATATTATGGCTATCTTAGCATTATTTTTATAATAGCAGAACCATATTTAGCTAATGCTCCACAAATGGAACTAATTAGGCTGCAGTTAAAATATTTTCTTTATAATGGTCTATATCCAGGAGATCAGACTAATGAGACTAATTTCAAAATCAACTTGATTCAAAAATCAACTTGATTTTTGAAGTTATTTTTTAAGAATTTGCATAAATTGGCATGGCTACAGAAACTTAACACTTCCTTGGAAGATCTAGACTGCTCTGTGTTGCTAATAAGTTAGAGGAGATATGGTAGGTGAGGGGGGCAAGCAAGCCTTTACCACACATTGCTGATAAAACAGGTAAGTCAGTTTTATTTTTACAGCTCCAGGGCTACAATCTATCTAAAGTCTGCGCAGACAAAAAGCCAAGTAAACTTGCAGAGAGAAATGGAAACCAAATTTTTCCTTTCACCTTACTTACATTACTGCTCTTCATCTCTTGAATGTGGTGGGATTTTTTTAATCACAGCACACATCCCATTGCTCACTTACTAAACCAAACTCTAACCTGGACTCTTGATATTACAAATAGAACAAAAATTACCAGCTGCAAGTAATGAGCTCAGAGCATTTCCTGGGAAAAAAGGACAGCAAACCTTCAGGGCACTGGTTCAGGCCTCACACTGACACCTGCTCGGAACAGCTGAACCAGCTCTGCTGCACAGAGGGGCTCTGGGCTGTGCCCTGTTCTGTGCTGCTCCCTCATTTCTGGGGCAAACCCCTGGGATTGATGCATGTGCTTACATGGGTGAGGAGACTGAGCTACAGGGAGCACAAAGTCTGGGTAAAACCCCTTCTGCCCATTTCTGATATTCCAGGCCAGTATCTCCCTTCCTGAGGAAAGGCTCAGAGAAGGAATTGGAGCCATTCTAACTCCCTGTCAGCAACACCTGGTGTTCAAAGCTGTCTCCAGCCCACAGCTCCTGCTCACAGAGCTGTGCTTCTGCTCTGGTTGTTAAAGCTGTGTAAACCTCAGAAGAAGATGAACAATATGCCAAAAGATACGTGAAAGCAAATTAATTAAATTTGACTGAAACCTAGCCTGCTAAGTCTGGTTTGCACTGAAAATGTCTGGCTGCTATTAGAAGACATATTTGTAAATTACCCACGTAATTTTTCACCAACATAATCTTCCTTTCCAATGTCTACTTTAAAGAACTCCAATTCTTTTTTAACTCAAATTCAGTAAAACCAAGCAGAGCCATTTAAAGCTTGTCAATACTGTCCCTCCTTTCAGGCAGCACAGTTTTAGACAACACAGATACATCAGGTGTCGTCAGATAGAAATCTCCAATCAAGGTAATTTGTTTAAAGATCACAACCATTTATTTAGAGGCCCTTGTTTAATCACAGAGCAGTTTCAGCAGCTATAAAGCACTTGCTAAGTTCTAAACTGGAGTAAAGCACCTTTAAAGAAATATGGCTGAATGAAATTAAAAGTTTCACCAAACACTCTTGCAGCAGAAATGAAACAATAACACCCATTTGGTAGCACAGAATTATGTATATGTATTTTTAATTATTATTTTTTAATAGTTGAAAAGTCTAATTCACTGAAACCAGGACTGATCTTCCCCTAAAAATCAGTGACTCCCACACTGCCTGCTATGGAGGATCTGGAATTTCTTCTGAACTACTTTCAGGTACCAGGGCACATTCACTGAGTCTCTGCTGGTAAAAAACTTACCAAAATTAAGCCATTTGAAAGAAAAAACAGTTCCCACTTATCCAATTACACCTTTTGCTACACTTGCAGTAATTTTTTCAAACCCTGATTGCTCACATCAAGAGTGAACATTTGGATTAATTTTGGTTGGGGCTTGTACAGAGCAAAGTGCTGCAGAATCCTCACATGCTGGTGTTGGAAAGTTTTAAATGTTTTCTATTTTGAATTTACCACTGTAAAACTGTCACAAAAACCCTCCAAGATTACAGCTAACAGAAATTACAGCTGGTATGCCTAGATCTGATATGTAGGGAGTTTGTTAAATTTGCAAGAATTCTATCATTTCATTGCATTATTTTCTAATTCTCCAGCAAAGCTTTTCTGCAATGTTCAGTCTAAGAAAGAAGTTTAATCTTTTAAATGCCTGACAATCTTCCAGAACTCTTCTGCTAAAGCTTTCATTCAGAACTATATTGAAAAGAGAATCTGAGTAAAAGAGAATAGAACTGGGAGTGCTTTGAGGCGTTTCCCCAGAATTTCTGTGTTTATCCACATCTTCCATGAGACACAAATCAGTGGTAAAAGTGCAGCTACCTGGTGCTATTGGCCAAATGAACAGGCTCTAACTTTTGATATTACCAGTGAGAAATCTTTCTCACATCCTTTTCTATTTTGTTGCTGAGAGAAATAAAAAACAAATGTCAAGGAGTCATTAAAACTTGTCAGGCTGGCAAGGTATCACAGGAGGAGAGAGAAAACATGCTGTGAGCAGCACAGTCTGTTTCTCACAGTCAGAAATGAGGGTCAGTTGGAGAGAAAAGAACTGTAAGCTCCAAGGAAAGATCTAGATAGAACTAAGTTAGGCGTTTTATCATTTTTACCATTTTCTCTGCATGCTTTGAGCTTTGGGGGAATGGAGGGGACAGGCAGAAGTGTTTGAAGATGCTGGTTCAGAGTCAATTTAATCAACTTCACAGTTCCTGAGACTGAAAGCACTCACAGGTACCAATTTCAGCTGGATTGATGCTATGAGCCCAAACTGATAAAAGACGTGGTGCTAGAACAAGCAAGTCACATCATGTCACTCTCAGCAAGATGCCAAATGTCAGCCCCATCCCTGGAGGCCAGAAGGAACACGCGAGCACAGAGCACACACAGAATTGCCCTTCCTGCTCAGTCAGTTCAGCCCCTCGGGCTCAGTCCCAGACACCGCAGGCGGAGCCGCCCCGCACAGCCCCGAGCTCCAGAGCGCTGCTGGGCTCGGCTGAGAGAGACCCAGAGACCCCGCTCCCCTGAGAGAGAGAAACAGAGACCCCGCTGCCCTGAGAGAGAGACACAGAGACCCCGCTCCCCTGAGAGAGAGAGAGAGAGAGAGAGAGAGAGAGAGAGAGAGAGAGAGAGAGAGAGAGAGAGAGAGAGAGAGAGAGAGAGAGAGAGAGAGAGAGACAGAGAGAGAGAGAAAGAGAGAGACAGAGAGACAGAGAGAGACAGAGAGACAGAGAGACAGAGAGAGAGACAGAGACCCCGCTCCCGGCTGAGCCGCCCCGCCCTGCTCGCCTTTGCCCAACCCTCCCGCAGCTTCTGCCCTTTGCCCCAGGAGCTGGAGATTTCTGGCACCTTCCAAACCAGATCTCCTCCGCTGCAGCCTGACATTCACCCCTTTAAGGAAAGGCAAAGAAAAGCAATCACTTTTCCTCTCCCATCTTTCTGGCTTAGACCTTAGACCAAAGAGAGGTGGAGATCCTCGTTAGAGCAGCATGACCGCCCCCATGAATGAGAGTTGTTTTGGGCAGCTGATTTCACAGCTTATTTAATCATGGATAGATCCGAGTCATTCTCCTAACACAACACAACAGCCCGGAGCCGAAAAAAGCCCGGAGCGAGCAGAGCAATGGCATAGACACCGATCAGGGATCCTGCCCCGTGAGCTGTGGGGGCACCCGAGAGGCTCCCTGACCTGGAAGCCATTCCAGGCCCGGCCATTCCAGCGCCAGCTGCAGCGTGTGCCGGAGCACCTCACACTGTGGATGACCTGGGAACAGCGGGGGCAGACACATGGGGAAGTGTGGGATTATTGATAACTCTGCTTCAGAGACAGAAGAAATAATAATGCTGCTTTCTTCCAGCTGCCCACTAAGACAGCTGAGTTCATAAACAAAAAGTTCATAATCTGACTGTAATAGATTTTGCTTCCTCAGGCAACACAGGGCTATGAAAGTGTTTAAAATGGACTTTTCTCTGTGTAATCAATAAAGCTTTCACAGATATTGGTTCAGTTCCACAGGCTTTTTCAGCTGCTTGCACAGGACTCCCAAACTCCAAATAAGCCTTTTATCAATTTCTATTTTATAACTTTCTCCTATTTCTTTATAATCCCTCCACAAAGTACACAGAATGTAATGGCAAAAGATTTATTTAAATCATATTCTAAAAAAAAAAAATCAACTCATAATTTCTAATTGAGATTGTCACTATGTGCAACTTCAGTTCTAGTGACAGAAAAAGTATTTGTATTTGATAGTCCTCTCCGTGATATCTGCATTTGAAAATATGTCCAGGCTCAGAACCTCCTAACGGCCATTGAGTGGGTATTGGCTTTACATGGATTGCCACCAAAAATGGGAGGTTTAAATGGTTAACATTCACCTTCTTATCAAAACAGATCAATTTACAAGGATTTCTTTTTTTCTCTTTATCATAAAATATTACTTGTCACTGTAATCATATGGCAGAATTTTGACTAGGCACACCACACCTAAAATTGTAAAACCTTAATTTGGGCTTTTGTGTACAGCACCTCTGCAATCAGTTCAGATGGAAATGCATTAGCCCTTGTCCCACAGCAGCGTTCACCCTCTAACCACTGACCACAGGCTCTGGCAATTCTGGGACTAGGCATTTGCAATAAATAATCAGAATTTTTCTGTATGTATTTCAGAATAGTTCATCTGACTTTCCGTGACTTTCCATGGCTTCTCTTGTGGTTGCAGAGGTCAAAACTCCACTGCAGGTCTGTGTAGAACAGAACTAAAACCAGCTCTGAAATCACCCATCCTTGCCCATTTTCCCAGCCCACATGGACTTTCTTCCCCCCTGGAATCAAGCTGAGTACACTGCCAGGCAGAGCTTTTGCTCTCGAGGATTCTCTTCCTCTGCAGAAATCATTTTCCTGAATTTCACCCAGAGAAAATGGTCCAGGGGAGAATTGAGTGGATGCCTTACCCTTCATTCCACAATGCTGAAACTGCCATGCAAAGCTGACTTCACTGCTTTTGCAATGAACAGCAAGGGAAGCTGGATGGCGCTAGGACTACTTTATGTGTTCCTGTAACATTGGCTTCCCTCATAATCCAGCCATTTTCCCTAACAGAATTACAGCAACAGGGACCCTGAGCATCCATTTCTCAAGAACTGAAGATTTCCTGCAGGTGCTAAGTGCCCCCAACTCTCAGAGAGATCGTCTACATTCTGAGATTTTAACTCTCATTCTTCTCTTGACTTCCCTTGCAGGAGTTTGCACAAATGAGGCATAAGGAACAAGACCAGGCTGTCTGCAGATGGAAGCCATGGTGGGATAAATCAGGGAGGGAATTTCAAGTCTTGTAGTTGTTCTCCACTACACTCCTGTGTGGCCACATTTAGTCCATACAAAAATATTCCTGGTGTGGGAATTACTATGCCCACAGTGGAGCTACTGCAGAATTGCCACACAATGGGAACTGGGGCTGCTCCATATTTTATAGCTGGACCCATGCACTAATTCCATTTTATTCTAGATAAAATGTTTCTTTAATCTCTGAGTAAATACTGGGCTTTTTTTAATTAGCAGCAGTCAATGAGTGGTTATCTCATATTTATGATCTCATATTTTTAACATCTGAGTGTCTTATTACCTTCCCCTGCCAAGCACAAGCTCTTGATCTACCACTTTGAACACTGAGGGTCTCAGAAAAGATCAATTTTTTTTTTCTCTGATCTGTGGAGAAACTACTAAAATTGTATATAATCTGCTGAGAGGTGCCAGGGACTTGAAAAGCTCTAGTATTTTTTTCCCTCTGACAAGATGTGGTCAATGTTGTCACAAAAGAAAAAACAGACAATGTTTGGTATCTGTAGAACTTATATATTAACAAGGCTGAATATTTAGGCAGTGAGAAAGTAAAGTGACCTAGAGTAGCAGTTTCAATTTATTTCAGCTGCTGATTCCCACATCCATCTCAACACTCAGGAGGTGCTGTCTGCAGCTGTGACAGCCTGGTAGCACATTTCTGAACTCTACTCTGAAGTGCCTCTGTCCCTCCTGTTCCAAATGTCACCATCAGTGTGTTCCTCTCCCTGAATTAACAGCCAAGGCCCTGAGCCCTGTGCAGTCTGCCAGGGTGATGAAAATGCAGCACTCAGGGCTGGCTGTGTTCCCAATGACAATCCAGTTACTTCAGATTCATTAAACAACCATGAAAAAATACCTTTGGATTGCTGGGCTGCCACAAAAATTCCCTATGATTCTGTGATATTCCCTGCCACAGAGAGCCATTTTGTCTTAGCCTTCCATTGCCTAATACATTTCATATGTACTCTTTAAAGTAGATATTTCTTTTTTATAGATTGCAGCAATGCTAGTGACTACTGAACCCAAAGCAAGTATTTATGAGCAATGTGGGCCAAGGAACACTCCTAGCAAGACACAGTTATTAGAAGTTAAATCATAAACTGCTTGCAATTCACATCTAAGATGCTTACACAAAAAGGACAAATACTACCAATGATTATATTAACAACAACAGTTTGTCTCAACCAGCACAATAATCCTCCTGCTCTGCTCAGCAATGCTCAGGCTTCAGCAGCAGCACTGATGTGATTCAGTTTGGGACAGGACATTTCAAAAAGACAAATTGAAATCCAAGCAGATGAGAACAACAGAGATGACAAAAAGGCTTAGAAAATAGGATTCAGAAGGGTTTATGCTTTGCATTCTTTCCACATGTATAAAGAAACTGGGGCTTGAGAAATATCCCACAGAGAAAGATGGAGTAAGAAAAAACTGCAATTTCACTGAATGCTGAAATTGCTGTGTTTATCACTTTCTGTTTAATAATTTGGGTGAAGGCAAGAAAAATGAATGGGCAGACAAGTGAGGTTATTTTCCCATTTGTTATGGCACAACACCACATGGAGGTGTCCCAGCTGTGCAGTGTGAGGAGGTGCACGCTGAAGGTGCTCTGACTGTAGGAGTATTTTTATGTCTGTGTCCTGGGGTGCTAAGTGAGCACTTCTTCACTGTTTCATTACCTGCCCTCACTCTGTGCCTAAACACAGGCCTGAACAAAAGGCCTTGTATTTCCTGAAAGGGCACCATTTCTTTCCTAGTCATTCAAGTTCTTCTGTCATGTTCAACACTACAATTAAATTGGTATAGAAAATAAATTTCTTTAAAAATAAAATAATAAAGCCAGAACAGACTTTTGTTCTCCTTTCCTTTCCTAGAAGTGTTTTGCAGAAGAAAAACAAAAAGGAAAGGCATCCAAAGCTATCCAAACTAGACCCTGAATGTTTCATCCTGTACTCCAGAACTGGTGACAGCAGGAACAGCCAAGATGGGTCACAGCCCCTGGGGTCCCAGTCCCTGCAGGAGAACAACTGCGGAGGGAAGGAGGGAAAACAGCGGCAGCTCACTCAGAGGCTGCATTTCTGGAGAAGGTTTAGTGCCCAGGGCATTTTCAAAGACTTCACCTGCCAAAATCCATATGTTTCTAGTAAATGTCTGTAAAATGGGATTTTTCAGAGGCTGGTGAACTGATAGGCAAATTTCACAGAGACAGAAAGAACTCATCCCAGGCAAAGATTGTTCCTCTGATCTCAAGCCTCCGCTCCACCGTGCAGAGGATATGAGATAATTTGGATTAAATGCTTATGTGGTTTTATTAGCATGGCTAGTAAGAATTTTTTCTCAATTCAGTTTCAGAAAATGGTATTTCAGCTGCAATAGCAGGGAGAAGTTATCTGAAAGGAGACAGTGGTAGGGGAAGGAGGGAAGGTCGCAGGTACTTAGAAGCTACAAAGCTACCTGAAAAAAAGGTCCTACAGTAACATGTGTTGGGGGATGGTGACCGTAAGGAGCACTAACAAGCCCACCTTCCCTATCTATGGAATACCAATTACCTGATGTAAATACATAACCCTCACCATCTTTTCACACTCAAAGGCTGAAAGGAAACAGCCTAAACTGAGTGGAAATCTGACTGCAATTTAGGAAGCATTGACCCAAGGCAGCAATATTCATTCCTGGTTTATTGGGAGGTTTGCTTGGGGTTTTTTCAGAAATATACTTATGCAAAACTAATATATGCATTTTGCAATACTTATTTGTTTATTCCAATTTTCATGTAATTTATATGTGAACTTCCACGGAAAAAATGTTTTCAGGAAGAGAATTCAGACCTAATTCTGTAGTCACACATTGTCCCCCTCCTAACCCGCGTCCCCCCACACTGACACTTGAGTGATGTTCCCTTATTTAACTTCGGCTGCCAGAGGGCACAAGAACATTATGGGCTGCAAATGCTCAGAGTAACAGCAGCAACAGATGTTTATTGCTTCGAAGGAGTCTGCTCCCCCAGCACTAAATTAAGCGTCTTAAAATAAACAGATAATTAACGAGGAACACCAGGCCATAGATCTGTCACACCTAAAACACTGTAACCACCTGGTAATTCCTGCATGTTTTTTCAGGGCTGACACTGCAAACAACCTGACGGTGAATGTCTGTACTCATGGTATCCAGAGCAGACAAGTAGCTCTGAGGCATCACAGAGTTTAATGAATACATGTCTGACTGCAGGGCCTGAAAATGAGTCTCACAAGATGAAAAGCTTAACTTTTGAATCACTGCTCATAAAAGGTTAAATATATATAGTGAGAGAAGCTAAACCAAGAAACTGGCAATTACTTAGCAAAATATAAAACCTTTCAGTTACTGCAAACTTCAGACTTGGTCGATTCCTGCAATTATTTCAATGCTCTTTTTTGAGGACTGCTGCAAACTTTGCCACATTTAATATCAGAAACCCACTTCTAATTTTCAGAGTTGATTTACGCAGAATTAGTTGAAAAACTGTTTTTTTTCCTAGTTGTTGAAAAACAGGGTGTTAGTTCTTCTGCCTCTAGTATCCACACTTCTGATGCAGTTTTAACACGTGTATAATATTGTCTGTCTGTCTCCCGTGTGCCAGCCTATCAAACACTGTTCTGCTCATTTTCCATTCCCTCCTGGGCCCTCTGCATCCCTTCAGCCCCATCCTTCCTGTGGGGGGGACTTAGACTCTACACGGCTTCCCAGGTGAGATCCCATCATTCTTTCCCAATAGTGTCAATATTTTTCTGTAGGAATTACCTTGCTGGATGTGCTCTACAACCACATCTGCCTTTTCCTCACTGTTTTGATGTGTGCTTTCTGGCATTTATCGCTGGTCCTTCTCAATCTCTATAATTTCCTCCAGTTCATTTCTTCAGTTCTTGATGTAAATTCTTGTTACCTGTCATCAAGAAAATATTGCCTCATTTCATAAATCCCAGTATTTTAGTTTTGAAGATAATTCAGTTTTCTCTGAATGATTTGCTAATTTTCTATTTGATAATGTCCCAGATTTTATTCTCTTTTTATTTTATCTAGATTAGAATACACTTGGTCTCAGTTTTGAGACAAAAGAGAGGACACTCTGCAATGAGTACTCTTCTCTAAAGAGTTTGAACAATTCCCTTCCACCGACAGAAAATGCTAATGAAGTGAGGGGAAAAAAAACAAACCCAAACCCAAAGTTTATTAAAACAGAATGCCAGAGAACGCGGCAGATTTGAAGAAATCTCCCTTCCTCATTTGTGAGGCACCGGCTTTCCCTCTGAGGGAAGCGGCGCTTCCACAGAGCTTCCCTTTCCCTCTGAGGGAAATGGAGCTTGCACGGAGCTTCCCTTTTCCCCTCTGAGGGAAATGGAGCTTGCACGGAGCTTCCCTTTCCCTCTGAGGGAAATGGAGCTTGCACGAAGCTTCCCTTTTCAACCCGAGGGAAATGGAGCTTCCACGGAGCTTCCCTTTTCCCTCTGAGGGAAATGGAGCTTGCACGGAGCTTCCCTTTTCCCTCTGAGTTCCGGAAATGGAGCTTGCACTGAGTTTCCCTTTTCCTTCTGAGGGAAATGGAGCTTGCACGGAGCTTACCTTTTCCCTCTGAGTTCCGGAAATGGAGCTTACACTGAGTTTCCCTTTTCCTTCTGAGGGAAATGGAGCTTGCACGGAGCTTCCCTTTTCCCTCTGAGGGAAGGGCAGCTCCAGCCCCAGCCCAGCACCTGCCGGGGCTCTCAGCTGTCGAGCTCCTCTCCCGGTAGCCAGGGCGGGCGCAGCAGCGGGACTGGAGCCTCTCCCTGTGTCTCTCCTGTCCCTCTCTCCCTCCCTGTGCTTTCCCTCCCCGGCTCGGCCCGGAGGCAGCTGGAAGATCGCTCCTGCAGCTCCTCCGAGCCAGGAAGGGAAAAGCTTTTTGCTCGGCTCAACAAAACCGAGCTGGCCGAGCCAAACCGCAGCCCCCGCTGGGCCCTTAGGCTTCCAAAGCTCCACCGAAAGAGCCCAAAGCCCCGGGCCCGGCCCCTCACACACGGCCCGGGCCTTAAGGATCAGCAGCCACTGGGGGCAGAAAGCTGAGGATCCTGGAGCAGGCTGCCATCAGAATCACTCCAAAACAACTTAAAAACATATTTTAATAATCTTTGTAAAATACGACTTGGTTTCACTTTTGTCAAATCTGGTTTTAGCCCTATGTTTCTTGATCTCTAAAACTTGACTTTTCTTCATCAATCCGTTCATTCTAGTCTTTGGGGGTTCTTACTGAATCCTGCACTTTTCTGGAAATAACCTTCTCATTATTTTTAGAGTTCTTTATACACTTTCTCTCCCCTTTCCCACACTTTCTAGATACATTTGTGATAGATTTTCCTGTTTTAACTCAAAGTTTTTCCCCGCTTATATCCACACAACTGACTTCACACTAAAAGCTCCTGTGAACCAAAATATGTCCTCTTAAAAGGGATAACTTCAGTCACAGATATGTTTTTGCCTACAGCTCTCACTTACAATGAACCAACTCATCTTTCATCTGGATTCTGTATACTTTCTGGCTGCCATTTTCCTTCCCTGTACTAGGCAAAACCTTCATGCTGTGGAGTGAATGTTATTCCATTGTGTTGCTTTTTGCAGTAGTATAAATACATAAGTAGTTTTCATCAATTTACCAAGTGCCTCCACTTTGCTCCTTGAATTAAAAAGCAGCTTCTTTTTCCTGGTGATACTGCTGGGCCTATTTATCCAAGTACCCTTCTCACCATTAACAGGTTATTCTGGTTCCATGTTGCCATACAGACATATTTCATTTCCTATTGTCAGAAACAAGCACAAAAATCAGTAACAGCTTTTCCCCATTGCCAGCCTTTATCTCCAAACAGGGCACACACCCCTCAGCCCCGTGCCAGGCCAGGGCTTTTCCCAAAGCTGACATCCAGTCACACAAACAGGGACATGGGGCCAGGCAGGAGCACAGAGCTGGAGGCTCAGCAATGTATTGATCAGGCCAAAGTCAGAGCTCAAAGTGGCATTTAGAAATAAACCAACAAACTTCAGGCTATTTCATCTTGAAAAAAAATCTCATTTTGTTTACAGCTGAAAAATAATTTTATCTGTGAAAGAAAAAGATTCTTTTTCACTAGTATTTAGAAAGCCAGTGAGAAGAGCAGAGAAAAAAATATCAGCAACAAAGCAAAACTACACTGCAATAAGAGAATTGCCTGTGAACACATTGATCTCTGCACAATTTTTCTGTTATCAGAGAAACAGCATTGTTAGGTTCCCTTACCACTAAATTCAGCTTAGAATGATTCTTTCTTAGCAAAGTTGATAATAGAGTCTGGTCAGATCACTCAGTAAAACCTAACTTTTCCCCTTTAAAGAAAACAAATTATATTTTTTAAAAATTGGTACAAGACAGTCCAGATAAAATATTGACCTTTTTTTTTTTACACAAATGTTTAACACAGGCAAAGGAAATTTCTGCCAGTGCCAGATGCTCTATTTTCATATACACACTGGGAGTAGAGAATTAAATTAAATTAGAACAGTAACAGCTGGAAAATATCCATGGATTTGCTTTCCTCTTTGATGTCCCCATGGTTTCAACTGTGTGGACTGGTATTTTTCTCTGGTACTTTTTAAGTTCTTTCCTCATCATCACTGGACTCGTTATTCATTCCCGTGTGCTGTCTCTTACCAGCTGCCTGCTGTGATGATCATCTTTGCAGTATCCATCTCTGCCATTTCCATCTTGAGATTACTGCAGCAAAATATGCAACAAAACACACAAAACTGACCAAAGCAGCAAACAGGAATGAGACATTCGCTAGAACCTCAGACTCACGAAAGAACAGGCAGGATTTGATGGAAATCTGTTTTCTTTGATTCATAGAAAGCTACAAAAACGTGGTCACTTCTGTTTCAAATGTCTTTTAGGAGAGATGTGACTTTATTTAACAACATAATCTCCCCATTTCTGGACCTGGCATATCACCAACCCCACTCTGCACTCCAGTCTGCCTCCTGTTCTGTTCTTTGCTCATTTCCCATCTCCTGTTCCCTCAATGTCAGTAAAAATCTCTTTACATGGACACATATCCATGTCCTACATACAAAGGAGAAACTGTTCTCTACTTCTGATGCACTTCCTGAGATAAAGAAACTGGAACTGCACACGTGGTCCTAGATGTGGACATGTAATTTCATAATCTCTATTCCTTTCCAAATGGTTTTTAGTGATGGATTTGCATTTTTACCTTTAACTGATGAAGGTGATCAAAGGAAACTAAAATCAAATTGCATTGAAGGCTTTTGCAATGGAAATTCAAGAGAAGTGGGAAGCAGTCATTTCAAAATTGAACTCCTTAATCAAAATTCAAGACTCCAGAGCTATCAGCAGCCACAAATGTTTTTGCAATGGATGACAAGATGGTATACTATCAACACATACTCTCCTCTACTGCAAAGACAGGTGTCATTTATTTCAGAGTGGCACAGCCAGCAGACTGAGCAAAGTTATTACATACCCAAGGCAAAAGAAGCCAAGTGTGCTTTACTTGCTTGGCAGATTTTAAATTCTTTTGACAACGGAAGAGAGGCTGAGAATAGAACTCAATTTGTGGAGCTGATTGTAGCATTATTTACAAGCAAAGAAATAAAAGTGACTGATTATCTATATTTTATCCCATAAATTTTCCAGCCTAACTGGGATACTGAAAGAGGGCAGAGCTCCTTTGGTTTAAAATCTTCACTATCCCAGGGACAATGGCCAGTGCTGTTTCCATGGAGAAGAGTCCAGTACTTTCCCCAGCTCTGATTTCCTGTATAATGTGAACATTTTAAGGCAGCAGTGCAATTTTAGGGATTTAAACTGAATATTGCTTCATAGATTAGGTAAGAAAATAGTGTGACTTTGTGTTATTCAAATGAATGTGAATAGGAAATGTCTTCATATATATCCAGGTAAATTTTCTGTCAGATTAGAATAATTTGACTGCAAAAACCTTTAAAATTAACCTACAGTTACTCCTGCACTAATGAAAGAACATCTTCTCCAGGGAAAGAGATTTTCATTAAATTCTTATCTCATATAAATGAAGAAACACATTTTTCAATACAGAATGAGAGCTTCAGTGCCCAGAAATCCTGCTCAGTTTGACTATAAGGAGTATTTCCTAAAGATGTACCCCTGATCCGTGCTACAACTATCTAGATTTTTCACTGACTCAAGTGGTAGCTCTTTTGCCACTCTGAGAATTGACAACAATGTACACGTCAGAAGATTCTAAATACTTTATTACTTATGACAACTTTTCTCTGAGATAAGAAATATCCACAACTGAGGAGCTTTGCCTGCTGCTTATCTCACATGTACAAAACCCCAGTTAAAAACTGGAACTTCATTCCAGGCAATGGAAACTTCTAACAGGGCCAGGATCCCACCCACACGCTTTCCCTATACAGACATTCTGTAGAATCCTCCAAATAAACCTAATTACATTCCACACATGGAATATGCCAGGACAGAATGGGTAAGAATTCCAAGAGCCACTTTCATACTTAAAAAGCACAATGGATTGGTACAAAACCTTGCTGATGTCATGTACCTGATGGAAAAGAACAATTAATGCTCTGTCCTAAAATTGCTTGTGGGACTTAGGCATCACCACAGAAGTCTATTGGATTTAGGTGGATGCTCTTAGCAACAAATATTTTCCCTAATTCAATTGCCATTATGGAACTTTACTGTAGCAAAGAGAGGGAATTTATGGGTAAGTTCTAGAACAGAAAGATTTAAATATGACAAAGTGTGGGCAACCACACGTTAAAAACCCCACAGAACACCGGATAATACCAAAAACTGCACAGAGCTTTCTCAGGATCCAGGTGGGTCAGTCTAAGGCAGCACAGACCCCGTGTGCTGGGGCAGGAGGGGCAATCACAGATGGAGCCAGTTCTGTTGGAGCTTGCCAGCTCAGACAGATATGGGAAAATGGCCCTTTTTTTCTGGAGTTCACTGCCTGTGCAAACTCTGGGCTTGATAACATTGCCCATTTTTCTTGCTTTATGCACATTGATTTCCAATCCACAAAGCTGGAATGTTCTCATTTGTCTTCCAAGGGAAAATCTATCAGAAATCCTGTTGTCCTCTCCTTTGAGGAAAAGGAAGAAAGATCAGCCATTGCCTTTTTCTTTTAGTTCCTTCCCCTTGCAAGTTGTTCAAGAGTAAATGAGAGAAACTCACATTCATTTATGGAAAGGAAGATGTGGCATGGTTGGAGTTGGCTGCTGATGGTTTAGTTTTTTTTAATTGCAAGAAATGCAGAGTTAATTGCAGAGTTCACTGATTTGAGTGGGAAATGTGAAAATGGAATAATGATACCACTTTTTTTTAAAACAAGAGGAAATGTGGCAGGAGAAAAAATGCACCACAAGCATCCGAATTATTGTAGCAGAACTCTCAAAAAATTGTTTAATGAGTCTTTAAATACATTTTAAAGGTGAAAACAGAGAAAGCTGTCTTAAAGCATGAAGAAGTTTTTCACAGCCACTTAAACTGTAATCTGGTAGTGAAAGCAACAGTGACTAAATAGGATTCCCAAAGCTAAGAGTCATGGCTCAGCTGAAACCATTGGGGATGTCACTGAGATCAGGGCTCAGAGCAGCAATTTATAAAACACTCAAATATATTAGTTTGCAGCTTACTGCCCAGTGTGGCTTTATTCTTTTCTTTGATACTTGAATTAAAATCTTCTATCAAATACTTCACCAAATGAAGCCACAAGGGCTAAAATATTCATCAGGAAAGACAAGGAAGGGAAGAACATTTGGGCTAAGCACCTAATGCTTGAACCAAGTTATTTGGGTCTGAATTATCTGGCCCACAGTTCTTTCAATGCAATTTTGACCGTGAGTTTTAAGAAAATTCTAATTACTCTGAAACTCTTCAGTAAACTGTCTTCATTTAAATATAGCAAACATATTTTTGCTAGCAGCCTACAGAACAGTGATTAATTCTTTCAGGCTTTCTGTGAGCACCATCTGGCTGTCATGGTTGTTGTTATGAACAAAAACTCGGTTAATATTTTTTTATGAGAAAAAGTTTCAAAAAGGCAGCCAGACCACTGGCCCTGCCCAAGTTCTGTGTGTTTTGTTATTGTAATCACGGGTCGTTGTCGTTAATGGTTGTTTTTGTATTAGTAAAAGCCCTGGCTGGGGCGAGGTAATGGCCCTTCTCCTGGGTGGGGACCTTGCCCGAAGCTAAGTTTTACCTTTCTCAGAATAGGAAAGACACCTGAGAAGGTGGGGGGGGGTTATGCAAAGTGACTCGCAAGACCAGAATGCTTTGTGAGACCCCCATCTCCAAACTCATGGAGAAACCCCAAAAACAACGAGCCACCTAAGAGTTGAGAGACTGGAGTGATGTCTGGATGTGAGGAACCAAGTGCTGAGCCTGCAGAGATGCGGAAAACCTTCATCGTTCCTCACCCTGTCCTCGAGATCCCCCGAGCCAGGACTGGGGGGGTCTGGAGACCCGGACCGAGGCAACATCTTATGGGATCAAGCCCTGAAGGCTCCCAAGAGGATCTGATCCCCAGCTCTGCCCCTGGTGGACAAAGCTGCGCATATCCTCCTCCTCTGAGTCGCCCTGGGAGACGACGGACGCTGCAGACCCGTCGAGCCGCCCAATCCTGAGCTGATCACTTTTTAATAAAGGCATTACACAAGAGAAGAAGTCTCCTGGCCCTGTTTATTTCAGTTGTTGCTATTTTACTTATCAAGATGTTTTAAGAAATTTCCTTTTGACTGCAGGGCAAGGTTTGTGTGGGGAAACAATTTCAGATGGGGCTTTCTTGGAAGGGAGATCCTTCCAGCTCTGAAGGGGAGGGCTCTTTCTGTAGGTGCTGGGGTAGCCCCTGAATGATTCTCAGGAGGCATTTCCTCCTCACTGAATAAAACCTGCACTGAACCAAAACCAAAAAAGCTTTGGAACACATGGCAACACCCATGTCAGAGTGGTCGTTTAGGCTTAGGAGATCCCCAAGTTGGAGAAATAATAAGAGGACTCTGGGAAATTAATTTTTAGTTAAAAAGATCACCCATCTGAAATACAAGTAGGTGAGGAAGGAGAACTTAAGATAATGTAAAATTGCAGAGGAATGCCCCATTAAAACAAATAATCTTGGTGTTGAGGATGGATATGATGTCTCCCTTGAACTAATATCTACCAACAGGAGTCTGTGTCTGTCACAGATAATGTTTAAATTACAAATTTCAGGGAAAAACTCCACACAACTAGCCATCACCTACTATTACCAAGGCACTTGCCATCATCAGGGAGAATTCAGAAAACAGTGAAGAACAGTCTAGAAAACACAGAACTGTTGGGATCCATAAAATTAGAGGGTTTTGAGGAAGTGGTAAGAAAGACAGGCCTCAGACAGCAGATTTGTGAACAGTGCTAATGCAGCAGAAAAAGTTTTCTAAGCTGTAGAGCAGAGGTGAGAAATAGAACAATAAGGCTCTGTGATTTGCCCTTTTAGGTTGCAACAAGTTTATTTAATGTATATATTTAGAAGTATGAATGAGTCTCTGTGCTTTGTCTCTCATGAACGAGCCATTGTGTTAGAGAAGAAGTCTCTATTGTGTTAACTACAGTTACGTGTGTTTCGTATGATTGGATAGAATTATTGTCAATATGTTTTTGCTCTATGTGTGATTGGCTGAAACTTGGACTGAGATGGCTTTATGCTGTGCTGTAACGTTACGTTTCCTTGGCATTCCATTTGAATCAACGAGCTGTTCACATCTGTTGTCTCCATTGTCCTAACAATGTACTGAGACTGATGTCTGAAATAAACAGCTCGCGGCACTGACTGTGGGTGTCCCGTCCTGTTCGTGGCTGTATATAGTGTGCCGAAACAAGTGCTGGGTTTAAACCTCTCAAGCAATTTACTTCTTCAGCATCTTGAGGCTTTGCAGCTCAGATTTCAGAGTTTTTCTGAAGCACTGCCTTAAAGGTGCTATGAAATAAAAGCTGCTGTTTTAAACATGTTTGATGACTTCATTAATCTCATCCTGTTTTTAGGATCAGCTCAGCAGCAGAACAATTCCCCCATTAGGTATCATCCCACATTATCAGAGGAGCATGAGCCTCTTGTGGAGGATAGAT
The DNA here is from genome assembly GCF_035770615.1 of Melospiza melodia melodia. Classification (NCBI taxonomy): domain Eukaryota; kingdom Metazoa; phylum Chordata; class Aves; order Passeriformes; family Passerellidae; genus Melospiza; species Melospiza melodia. The sequence continues at coordinate 43,211,743 of NC_086198.1, forward strand.
CATAAAGATGCACTGACAAAAAGCAGAGTTTGGGTTTCCTTTTTCTTTTAAATTTACCTCTGTTTTGTGTCTAAGCTGAATTCTATCAGACTACTCCAACTGAACCAGGTCAAAGTGGTTCAAACCAAATAAAATTAACACATGGCTGTGATTTTACCCAACAACACAGTGAGAATGCCATTGGATTCATTCAAATGCACAGGGACCTCAGTGCTACAGAGCATTTGTGTCATCTCTTTGAAGAGAATATTGCTTTACAAGAAAACTGGAAAAATGATAGCTTTTTAAAGTTCTGATTGGAAAAAAATTACATTTCTAGGTTAAATCAACAGATGTAGATTGGCTTGAAAAAGAAATTAAACTGATTCAGAAAAATAATGTTTACACATATTTGTTATTTGAATATATTCACCCATCACGAAGCTGATTAAGCAGAAGCTGATTCTGTATTTCAGATACAGTCTCAAGACCATAAAAATTCTCTACTGTCCGTCTGTAATTCTCAGCTGTGCTCAGAGAATCCGTGTGACATCAGCCAGAACGGCCAAACACAACAGCCCCAGGTGTTCAGTAAGGCACCTCTGCCCAAAACCCAGAGGAAGAAATACTTCCTTTCAGACTGGGGACATTTGACAGAAAAGCTTCCTCACTTACCTGTCTGCACACCATTTCTAGAAAACCAAGAGAATAACTTTTAATATCAAATTACTGATTCTGAGCCTATTCCTTGCACCAAATACATCTTGGAAAAGAGCCTTCTTAAGAACATATTTTAAAAGATAAAAGAACTAGGGATTTCAATGATACATACACCAGACATTGAAATATCACATATATTGAAATATGAATATCACATTGAAAAATCACATATATTCAAAGCCAGTAAAACAAAGTGTTTAAAAAGCCTCATGTAATGCCAAACTTTTAATGCACAGGCACTTTCTTTGAGCTGTGCTGGAATGTGGTTTTAATGAATACCTGGAATAAGCTGTTCTCTTGTACTTTCAGGGCTCAGAATTTTAACTACTGAACTTGTCTTTGTTTTAGAAGTCTGAAATCACAGGTGTCTCCCACTCATTGCTGCCTGAGGATTAACATAAAAATTGACTTCAATTATTTGCATGCTGATTTTTTTCTCAGAAACATGTTAGGAACTAAAACCAGAACTGTGTTGATGATACAGATTATCCAGTATTCCAGTCCTGAGCAAAAGTACCTCCTGTGGCTCATATAAAGGAATTTAGAAGATAATTGCTATCCTGTTTCTCACTGTACATTGTACTTTCAACTGCTTCAACATAATCAGCCTGATTATGCTTGAGCATTCAGGTTGGGCAGACAAATAACTGCTTAAAAACAATCTGACCTAAATATTGCACACTGCTATAGCTACAGACTGCAAACACTATCAAATAATGCAATTTTCCATCAATTTAATTTCTCTTCTGCAAAAAAAACACCATAGGCTGCTTAAAATTATTTCAACTAAACAGAACAAAAACCCCAAGCAATGGCAAAAAAACCCCTCAAACTGTTTGAAACAGTCAGAAGGTTTCAGCAGTGCATGGTGGAGAGAGAAAAGGCTGAGGAATATTCAGCTGAAGGGCTGCCCTTAGAAAACAGGCAAGTGTACACATACATCTCAGGTGCTTGGTGCAAGCCTTCCAAACTCCAGCGCTCAGAGTCTGTGCAGTGAAGATCCAGATTTGCCTACAGATAGCCCAGCCTGAAATACTGCAACAAGTCATAGACAACAGCTTTTCTTTCTCATATCTCTGCTGGAGTTGCAATTTAAGGCATGTACCACGGCCCTGTATTGTGAGTCTTGCGTTATGAACAAACAGGAAAAAAGACCCAGTAAATGTATTACATGTCTCACAGGAGGATGTGGCTCTTTATATATCCAGTTTCCCATCCTTTATGCTATCCTTCAGCAATGAGTTATGATGAAACAGCAGTTAAATAGGCAGTTTTATCTGAGGAATCAAGTCTTACAGATTAACAGACTTACTTGTTAATGACACAGTAAACATTTTAGTAAAATTGTATAAAAATCCAGATCCTTTTGACTGCTTCCTTTTAACTTCATTTAACCTTTTTGAATATCCTTTCTTCATCCACTTACCCTCTATTTATTTCTAGTTGAAGATACAGTGAAGTCTGCAAGCTTTCTGTTTTTCAGGAGGGTTCAGATTATTTCCTTACATTTGAAGTGGAAAGGCACCATTTCAAGAAAGAAACAATCACAATACTTTCTCAGAACATCTTGCTTTGGGTTTGGGGCTTTGTTTCTTTGTTTGCATGGCTCTTTTGAGGGAGGAGTGTTTGTTTTTAAAAGGTGAGCTTTTCTAATGGACACTTTGACTTCCATAACACATGCAGTGTTAGAAATAGGGCTTGGCATCCTGCTGCACAGGACTTGTAAATCTCTTCTGGCCTTGCTTTGCAGCCACGTTGGAGTTGGAATGCCTCCCAATGATTCAGGAGCATCCAGACAGAAATACACACAAAGCCAGATGCCCAGGATGACAGGAATTTTACAGGCAAGCAACTGGGAAATTGTCTTCAAAGTCAGGTAGGGGAAAAGTGAAGTTTTTCAGCCTGTTAAGGCATAAGGGCTACAGGGAGAAGAGGAATAACTGGCCTCACTAGATTATTATCACCTCTCTGACTCAGTCTAAGACAAGATCTCTTGCCCTCTATGCCACATGTCCTTTCACTGGAGTAAGAAGTGAGAATGATGTTTTTTGCTTTGTGTCTGATACTTCTGGTCCCAAATGAAGAGGACTTTTCAGCATGAAGTTGTCAATAAATAATGGGAAATTGAAGATGCTGCGTTAATTGAAGCAGCTCATCCCAGTTCCCTTCACAACTCAGATCAGCAATCTGAGAAGCGTCATCATTAAAATTCACTGAAAATCAATTAAGAGAAGCCTAAAGCAGACTGGAACTCCCACAGGGCCTCTTTGCATTACCTCAAAAGGTAACAAATGTCAAAGGACAGAAGGTGTCAGTCCCAGTAAGCTGGCTCTGTTTGCCTGGGAAAAGTTCATTAGAGAAATTAAAGACTCACACCAAGGAGTGGAGAACCAAGGTAATGGGATCTTGACAGCCATTTGGTTCAATATTCAATCATATAAGTAACTGACATAGTCAGTTTGTTAGGGGTTTCTAGTAATTTTGGCTAATTGGAGGCTGAATCAGAGATAAAAATACAAAATGAACGCAATGAAAACTTTATTAGTAGTATAATAACTAACCATACTCTTTTGTGGATAAACTTCTTAAAATAGATCTCTTCATCTGTTGCAGAAGCTAGGCACCAGTTGCAAGAATGGACTCTGTTAATTTTCATGCATAAGTCAATTTTGGAGCAGCAAGTGAGACAGATGAACTGTAACTGGAGTGAGACTGAGCTACCCCATATTCTAAGGCAATGTCGTGGTACAGCAGAAGTGAAAAAGCAGATGCTGACCTTGGTACTTACCAAGCACTGAAGGAAGAGGCTCTGTCCAGCTGTCCATGGAACTTTGATGAAGAGAACTTTGATCTGTTGTGATGAGACAAGGTTTTTTGGTCCACATAAGAAGCTGGGATGAGAGCTGTGAAAGGTTTTCCTGTCCACATGTTGGGGTGAAAAGAATGAGTTGTGCTTCTGTCCTGCTGGAACCTCTTTGAGAGGGGTAAGCTGTGCTGCTGGCTGCAGGAGAATCAAAAACCACCAGTAACTTGTTAGGGTTAGTGATCTACCTGAGGGATTTAGAAACAATGAAGTGATCTGAAAGAATGCTGCTGTGTTAAAAGGACTCATTCAGGTATCACCAAATTGTGCCAAAGCTGCCAATGTCCTTGGGTGTGAGAGACACTGAACATTTCCCTTCCCAGGGTAAGAAATTAAATTCTTTCCCAGAAAAGGGAGCTCATCATTAGATTTCATTAAAGCACCCAGGAAAAGCAAATGTTCTGGAAACCTTAACAGCTCTGCTAATGCCTTTTCTGAGGTGGGTGTGCTCTCATCCCAAATGGACATCTCCTTAACAAGGGGCTGTAAGAGCCATAAATGGGGAGCTCAGTGCTGACCTGGCCACTCACACACACCCCAGCATGGACACGTGGAGCTGCAGGAATGGCATGGCCGCGTCAGATGGCCGAGTGTTCTTCCACTGTTTTGAGGGAAAAAAGTAACTGAGCATTACAAGCACAGGTACCAATTAGTATAATCAGGCATATTGTCCCACAGGCTCAATTTAATCTTTATCCTAGCAGTGCAGCAATCATTGTTCCTCCTAACATAATTATGTTCAGTACAGTATTTCCATCCACATTTGCTGCCTTAGGAATGAGCCAGCAGCAGCATTCAGCCAAAGATAAAAGTGCAAAGTGGATTTTAAAGATTGCCAGGAGATTTTAATGAAGGAAAATAAATAAGGCCATTTTTTCTCTCTCAGCGATTCCATCTGATTAGAAAGCAAAGGTGAGCAGCAGAAGGCAGGTGAAGTGGTGCAGGCAGGGGTAAGGATCAAAATGAACTGTGGTGGTTATATACCCAGTATGGGAAAAGCAGGCAGGACAGAGGAATCATCTCTGAAGTTAAGAGGGAAGTTTAGCTTCTTCCTTTTCTGGTAAGATTGTCTATAGGGCTGTCTAACAGGATTTCAGACTATTTATTTTCTTTTAGAAACCTTACTTAGATTCATATTAGTCAGCTCAGCCTCTGCTGCCATCAAAATTGAGGGAAATAACATTTTTTTAGCACTGCTAAGAAACAGAGCAGATAAAAATAAATTATGCAGCCCCAATGAGTAAAGAAATTATGTCCTATCCACCTTCAATAAGTCACAGAGACCAAAATCTCCTCAGAGCGTCTCATTTACTTTCAGCCTTGCACAGTGAGCCCCCAGCTCATCATGGATCAAAAGATGCCTCACTAAATGACAAGAAAAATGACTGTATTCTGTTTAGTTGCAATCCTTTTAGTCATAACAAATCTTGTGTGCATCAGCTGAGTTCCAGGAGAATCATGTGAGGCAGCAGCACCCTCCTCATGGGCTGTTCCAGTACCTTCTCTAATCAATGCTCCAGGACTGTAGAGGACTTTTCCCCCCTCACACCTCCAGCAACAAACCTACTCATCTTCCAAATCCTTCCTAAATTACAGATCCCTCCTGCTTAAAACCACAGGGCTGCCCACTGGACAGAGGTCCAGTCCCAAAGCTCTTCTGCACAGAAACCCCTCACACACCCTGGGCTGGTGCTCTTCAACAGCAGAACTTGTCAGGAGCACCATTAAACTGCTAATCAGGGAAACAATTCCTTCTGCTGTGTTAGGTTGGAAACAGTGCAAGGTATAGCAATGATTTATTATTCATCCTCATGGAATGTCCCTGCAGAGCTCCAGCACTACTGTGCAGAGCCTCTCATGAAGCCAAGCAGAAATGGCTGCTGTCCCAAAAAATGAGTCTGGGAGAAATTCCCAGTGTCCTTCATGCCTTGAGAAAATGAATGTGCAGTCACTGTTGGGGTTTGGGTACAAATTCAGTTCAGATGAAAAAATATTTCAGGATAATCTCCCTCCTCTTTATGTTCTAACAGAACTACAAACAAGCAAGATGAGAGATTTTAGAAGGAATTAGGATGTTTAAAAGCAAATCTCTGAACTAAGTTGGGATGCTCACCCAGCAGTTAAACACAGGAAGGCAGGCACTCTTCACTGTCACAGACATCTTTTCATTAAAATCCTTTCGTTAGGATTTTTTCCTGCTGAAGCTGAGAAGTTTCAGCAACAAAGTGTAAACAATGGTTGTCTGCTGCTGTGGAATGCAACAGGTGGATCCATGATTGGTCTTGGGTGGATGTTTGGATTTACTGACCACTCATGGCAGAGCTGTTCTCGCTTTCTGCCAGGACACAGATCTTTGTTATTCATTCTTTTCTATTCTTAGCTTAGCTAGCCTTCTGAGAACTTTTCCTTCTATTTCTTTTTAGTATAGTCATAATGTAATATATATAATAAAATAATAAATCAAGCCTTCTGAACATGGAGTCAACATTCTCACCTCTCTCTCACCCTGAAAACCCTTGTGACCACCGTCACACTTCACCACCTATTTCATGTTAAGGGATTTCTAAACTCTAGCAAATTAAGTTAGGAAATTAACCAGAGAGCAATATAACCATATTTTAACTAATTTAAAGGTACCCAAGAACACAGAATGTTTTCTATGAAACTAGGGGATCTTTTTTCCTTATTCAGTGCCTGAGTGGGACTCGCAAGTAGAGAAACCCTCTGAAACTGTAAATGCACTCTGCCCCAGGACAGAAACAACAGGTAATTACTTAAAAACTAGGAAAAAAAAATCCAATCAGAAACATAAAACATTATGGACCATGTATTATTTTTATCACCAAGAATTCCCCATATAAAAGGCACAGAGGAAACCATAATTCAGACATGGGAAAGCAGAGGGACTGTAGAAGTGAAATGGAGCTCTGACAAATGATCATGTGTGGAACATGGATTCACAGACCAACAAAACCAAACACCCCAGCAGCAGCAGCAAACCCCAATAGTGCATGTTCCAGCTGAAGCACAGGGGTTTGTGTCTGTTCATCTTGTCCACTGGCACACTTACCTGCCAAGGCTGCTCAACTTCTTCTTTCACATCTTAAACCACAAAATCCCCCAGTCCCTTCACAGGAATCACTCAACCAAATGAAGACAGACCAGAAATGTTATTTTCACAGTTCACAATAACATCGAGATCTGTGCCTAAGATACACCATCTTTAAATATAAAGAACAAGCCAGCAAGTGTACAAACCTGGTGCTTGAAAAAGTGATAACAAGACAGGAAACTCAAGCCCATGGTTAGCACAAAAACCCATGATTAATATAACACAAATGCAGATGGTCAAGGACATAGCTTGCCAGTTTTGGCATGTAATAGGCTGGCATTATTAAAGCAAAAATGATTTCTAACAAAAATTATGTTTCCCAGAATTGAATACCACTTGGGGTGGACACTCCTGATCTCTACATAATATTTCAGGAGTTCAGTTGCCACCAACCTGTTTTTCTAGATGCAAGCAGCGAAGAAGTTCAGTTCCTGATAATATGCAGGAACTAACTTCATTAGAAACCTTTCATCTTTCAATATTGGAAATAAAAGCTAGAAAAGCACCAACTATCCTTAGTAGCAACATTTTGCAGCACACAATCTGAAAAGGTCAACCTGCCAGACAATAACACATCAAGTAAAAATTAAAGTGAGGGCAAGGAAAATCATCTTCAGGTGAAACTGCTCTTCTGCAAAAGCAAAGTGATATTAAGATGCAGCCTGGGAACAACACATTGCTCAGCTATGAGAGAAAGCATAATTCTTAAAAACCTATTCCCTACATTAGAGACAGAAAATCAACTCCAAATCAGGTGTTAGCTTGGTTAGTACTCAGACATTATCATTATTACCACAATATTAGCATAACAATCAAACACATTCCAGATATGCATATTAATTCATTTACTAGTGTCAGCCATGCTCTGCTTTGATTCTGTCAATACACCCTGCTGCAAAAAAAATTAAATTGTGTTTTCAACATTGTGTGAAATCAGCTCTTTGAGTCACAGCTCACCACAGACTCTAAACAGGAGGCCAAGACCTACACCAGTTTGCCTTCCAGAACTTCTCACACATCTCATTACCTGTCTTCTCAGACATCTATTACTTGTCTGTGGGCAACTCCAGATAATGGGGGCAAAACCATTCCAAAGAACAGTACCAAGGAAATCACACAGCACTACGGACTTGTTCCAGGCATGAAATTTTTAATGGATTATGTGAAATAACACAGAAGCAATTCCTGTCCGCAGAAAGGAGTTAAAATGTTTTTGTTTCAAGGACAATCACTGGATGTTTAAAATTTCTGGTGCTGAAAAATATCCCCACAACCTAAACTGTGAAATTACTACCTCCCCAAGGAGAAAGTTTTCAGGATTTGCAGCTTATCTCAAAACCTCAGTAAAATGAAACCAGCAGAATTTCCCTGAGATGACATTGTGTTCTATTACCCTTCAAATACTCATGAAAACAGACTTGCTTTCACTAGCACAGCTGTTCATGAAAATCTGGGGTAAAACCTGCAAGAAATGGCAATATGCACGAATGTTTCTTTCCACTGCAGGCACAACCCAATGCTCCTTAGAGTGGCTAAAAGCTGAGCAGCTCTCACTGGCACAGCCTCTCCTCCACACCCAGCGAGTGACCAACACGGCAGTGCCAGCCTTCCCAGAGATGGGCGAGGACACCAGAGAGCAGATGCCACCAAGGGTTTGCAGCTGTGCCAAGAGAGGTCTTCACTGGACATTAGGGAGAACTTTGGCCCAGAATGGGGCATTAGATATGGGGATGCTCAGCCCTGGGGGCACTGGTGGAGTCACCATCGCGGGAGGTGTTCAAGGGAAGCCTGGCAGCAGCACTACGGGCTCCAGTGTGCTGGCCATTGGTCACAGGTGGCCATGGGCTGGACTTCACCTCGCAGGGCTCTTCCAAGGCAGTGCATTCCGAGGTTTGTGACATCACAGCCTCTGGGGACAGCACAGTGGCTGCCAACTGTCCCCAGCCATTCTGTGCCCAGAGCCTGGGCAGACCTCGGTGTGGAGCGACGCCCAGAGCTCACGTGGTGGTGGCAGCTCCTCGTGCAGAGCACCATGGCCGGCCAGGGCTTATCCTGGACACTGCAGGTGTACCTGCTGATGCTGCTGGTCCATCCACTCGACGATTCCAGCCGTCCTGAGTGGGACATGGGCACCTCGGGTCTGCTTCCTGAGGGGCTGGAGCTGCAGGACATGGACCCTGAGGCTGCCCCGTGGGTGGACTTGGCGCTGGTGTCCTGGACATGCCTCCTGGTGGAGCTGCTAATCATGGGCATTGTCCTGGCATGCTACGTTGGCAGAAGGCTCTGGAGACGCTGGAGAGAGGTGAGGGAGGGGGGCAGGACGGGGCAGATCCCGAAGCTGATGGGTCTCCTGGGCAGTCCCTTGGCCAAGGCCCCGCGGCGGAGGGGAGAGGGGCCTCCGGGCAGGAACGGGGCCCAAGGCTGAGCCCAGGGACGGCACCGGGCAGGGGCGGCCGGAGCTCTGCTCGCTGCAGCCTCTGCCCCGGGCAGCCCAGCCGGGCCCCAGCCTCTCTGGCAGAGGCCTCGGCCCCGCTCCGCCCCTCCCATCGGGATCCCCGTGCTTTGCCTTGCAGGAGAAGCTCCGGAGCCGCTCGTCCCGGGCAGAGCCCCGGTGCTGCCGCTGCTGCCAGGGCCGCGGCTGCCCCAGGAAGCTGCTCCAGCTGCTGAGGCAAAACCGTGCCCTGCTGCGGCTCTGCCTGCGGCACCGCCCTCGGCAGAGACCCAGAACCGGGAGAGCAGCAGGCTCCGGCCTCCCTCAGCACAGGGCCCGGTGAGAGAGGAGCAGGCTCCGGCCTCCCTCAGCACCAGGGCCCGGTGCGAGAGCAGCAAACTCCGGCCTCCCTCAGCACCAGGGCCCGGTGAGAGAAGATGATCCCGGCCTCCCTCAGCGCTGACCTCCAGCCCCAGCGCGGTGCGGAGCCTTGCGGGGATGTGTGACCAGCGCCCAGCCCGGGCACTGCGACATCCCCATCTTAGGAGTTAGAGACACCCCGTCCTTAGTCATAGCATTCCCCGACACTTTTCCCCCAAGAAGTTGACATTTCCCTCGGCGTTCCCGTTCTCAAAGTTGAAATATTTTAGGCATAAGTTTCGTACCCCGTAGTCTTTTAGTCACCCTCTATTGTAGATTTTGCGAGTAGTCAAGTTAAGTGCAAGTAGTCAAGAATAAAGTTCACATTTTCTACGCAGTGCTGTGTCCTTTCCTTGACATTCCATCCTAGAGGGGACCCGGCGAGTGCTGTGTTTGCACGGGAGCTCCAGCCTGCTGGAATGGAGAGCCTGAGTGCCCCAGCAGGGGCTGCACGAGTGTGGAGGGCAGCTGCAGAGAACATGGTAGGCAATGTTCTCCTGCCTCCTCCTTCCAAGGAAACTTGGAGTCCATCCCTGTCTGCACTGTGCCGGGGGGAGGGCCCTAAAGGCCCTGGGAGGTGTCTGGGCGGCCTCAGAAGGTGCTTGCAGGGCTCTGGGGCACCAGGGAAAGAGCAGGATCATCCCTGGAATGCTGTGAGAGATACCCAGAGCAGCCCACGCTGGGGCCCAGGCAAGGGCTGAGTTCAGGCAGGCAAAGACATCCAGGGACTGCTGGACTATGGCAGCCATCGGTCCAGTGAGGCTCAGTCCTGTTCATACAGGGGTTTTTATATTTATTTAATATAAAATACTTAGTTCTTTGTATTTATCCTATTGACCTTCAAAATGGGGTTAAATTTCATTTTCCTACAAAACAAAACTTAAGTTATTTTATTCCTAAGAATCAACCATGTTTACTCTCAGCTTAAATGACTTCTCTGTGACTTACTCTGCATCTTGCTCCTTTACAGCACCATCAAACACCTCTGTTAAAATACAGATCCCTCACTGCAAGGAGGATAATCTTGCTGTTTTCTCAAGAATGTTTGGTAATGTACCCATTTTCACAAATCCAATAGGAAAAAAACCCTACAGATCAGCTTGACAATTTTAACAGCTAGTTCCTCAACTCTTCCTCATCAGTTTCCTTGTTGGTGACATTCAGCAATACCAAACAAGCACAGAAAACAAATGGAAGAAAAAACGCAGATAGTCAGCAGCCACCACCTATCAAAATGCATTTTGAATAGAATTCAAAGGTCTCTAAGAGCAAGGTGAGGTGTAAATGGAGATACTCACACAGAAGTACTTCAAGCTGGTGTTTTCAACATTTCCTCTGAGTCTCCTCTTCATTTGTTTATCTCTCACCTAAACAAGAGAAAAAAAACCTAAACAAATGTGACCTTTCAGGCAGACAAAAAATGCGGTTGGTCCGTAGGAAAGCATTTTATTCTGCCTGTATAATAACCTGTTGGGAACAATAGGAGCCTTTAGCAAAATGTCCCTGTGCTGTTGCAGTTGTTTTGCCATTGTGAGAAATCACAGGCACGGCTGTAAGGCTCCTGCAGCTCTCCCTGGTGAGGATCAGAGACCACTTATCCCTGCAGGGATCACTGGGAATAATGATGGTGGGAAATGTGGAGAGAGCTGGATAAATAAATACTTGCCATTTCCTTACCAGAAAAACCCTCAACACAAAGCTATAAAAATAGTTTGCCTCTGAATTAGGAGAATTTAAATTAACTATTTTAGGTCTGCTTTTGGTTCAGCGTTCATCAATCTGAATTTGAATATGCATAGAGTAAATAATTAAAGGTAGCTGAAATTTAAGAATAAATGTCTATTTCCTTTTGCATAACCTACATTGAAACACATTAAAAAACACTGTTTTGTTTTAGAGCTACTTGGCATTGACTTCATTCAGTCTTAGACTCATCACATTTTAAAAAACATGGGGAAATATATTCTTTGTTTCATTAAGAATGCATTATTAATTAGAAGGGCATGGCTTTATCACAGTCACTGCTGATACCAACATTACTTGGCTAAGTTCAAATACTGACACAAGAACATCATAAAAAAAGTAATGTTCAACAGAGCCTCAAAAATAAAGATACAGTTCAAAGTTTTTCAGATCTCCCAGTTGCTAAGGTATCTCCAGAAAGATGAGCAAACTGAAAATAGCACAGGAAATTTTAAACCCATTTCTCTTTTTTTCCCTTAACTTCCTTGTGGGCAAGAGAAAACTCCTAATACAGGGAATGAAATGTAGTTTTCATACCTCAGTCATGAGTAGTTCCCTCAGTTCCAACCAGACCCAGTGCTCAGTGAAATCTTAGAAAAGGCCAAATCATCAGTATGAAATTCAAATTACATTTGTGAAAGTAGCTATTTTTTCTCCATTCCCCTCCCTCCCCAACATCAAGTGGGAAATGCTCAATTTGAAAAATAATTATTACAAAATTATACTTTGGCATAATAAGTTCGCTACAGGTTCCACCAGAAAGAGAAAGGAGAGCAGAATCAGAGGTTATCAAACTCAATCTAAAATCCAGCTCATGCTATCTCCAAAAGCCTCATTTAATTTATCCCGGATTTTAAAAAAACCCACATAATAAAAACTTCACATATTTTGTTAAATGCTATCATTTCTATCTGAAATATTAATTATTACTATGCTTTTCAGAAGTGAATTAGAAAGTTTTCTGCACCCACCTTCCCCAAATCTGATTCTAAGTGCTTGCCAGTTTAATCCCTTAGGAAGCAAAAGTAGCCCCATGTGTCTCAGGATCAATAGAAAATAAAGTTTGACAAAGTATATTAAATTGTCAATAAAGTCAATAAATATTTTCCACTGTAGAGACAGCTATCACCAGCCTGTGAATTTTGCTAGGGCAGGTTTAGTGAAGAAAAAACGAGATCTTTATTGCCAAATCAGTTAGGAGTTGTTCTGCTCTACTGCGAGTATGAGGCGAGTGTAAACACCACATTCTTCACAGCACCGTCCACAAAGAATTCCCCTTTGAAATGAAGGCTGGTGTGAGTTTGACCAAACAGATGAAAAGTCACTGGTGTGGCACAGGGATGGCAGCATGGCCAGGCTCTGCAGTGGAAAGCTGAGACCCAGCACAGATTCCTGACCAGATCTCCAAGGCTGAGTGTGCAGGGTTGCTGTAGTGCCCTGGCCCCCCTGGCTGCACACTTCCAGCCACCATCCCTTCCTCTCAGAAGGACAGGAGAGAAAATAAGAAAAGCAGGAACTGGAAAGCTCAGGCTAAAGTCAGGGAGGTCAGTGATGAAACAGACTTGAAAAAACTTATTTATCACCAATTAAAAAGAATATTGAATTACATTATTATGCACTATTATTAGGCAGTCAGACAGCCAGCCTGACCCCAAGCATGCTGTAGCATCGGGGCCAGGCAGTGCCCATCTGCCAGGAGCTGATTTACTCATCCTTCTCAAGGGAATTTACCTGCACACTGTTCCATAGTGGAGCTACCAGGCTGCCAATAAAAATATCTCTGGCTAAGAGTCAAACCCTAATACATAAATCATATTAAAGGAAGAATGAAACCTGCAGCGTTTGATTGACCTTCAGTGCCCTGAGAAGATTACAAATTTCCCAAGATAAAGGAGTTCCCAATATACACATCAAAGGACTGATTTTTATGGATCAAATGTTAAATAGGCCTGTAAAATTGGAGTTCTTAGATTGCACACAAAAGATGGAAAAAATCCCCACCACAACCCTCAAATGCAATTTTAGATCCTTCTTTGAAAATCTGGTTTTAAAAGAGAGGAATAGATACAATCTTCCCCTCACATGGAGATTTTAATGAATTAAAACCATTTCAAGTCTGTGAAGAAAGCCTTACCACAGTCCCTGTCAAATGACATTTTCTTTCATTTTTTTCCTCTGATTACTACTTCAGAGCAGTCTAAATAGCAGCAAATAAGGAAATTAAAGTTGCAATTCCAGCACCAAGCTTTGGAGTCCCACATTGCCTTCAAACAACTGCATGAAACCAAAACTTTATGCTTAATACTCTGCAATCTATATAAGCCATTTATTTGCATATCCTTGGGCTGCTGAAGCTCTAACTTGCATTTCCATTAGCAGAGGAGCCTGATTCCTGCCTTGCCCTGACACGGATCAGCAGTGTGCACCCCCTCACTGTCTGGTGGCTCCTGCTTAGCTGATTAAAGCTTTTGGCTTTTCTGTCTGTAACACTGCCCTTCCTGAACCCATCCTGAGGGACTGAGCAGCCCCACACGCCCTGCAGTTTGCATTCCTGATATCTGCCTCTCCATCAGGATGCTTTGCAAAAACAATTCAGATCAAATGTTGTCTGTGTCTGCCTCAAAGAGCAGCTCTCTGTGTTTTTTACTCCTATTTTTAGAACATTCTCTTTCTAATGCCATGACAGCTGTGTACAAATGCAGAGAAACACCTTGAAGCATTATTAAACAAAAGCTGTCATATTTCCGGTGGCCATTTGAGGGTGAAATTGCATATGTGAGTACGCTGCAGTTATGTAATACACTGATATGTACATGTTCCAAAGTAAATACATTAAAAGCAGATTATGCAGCATGTATTTGTTACCCATTTTAAATTATTACTAAAAGCCAAAGAAAGATTTATTTGATAGCCCTACAGGTTTATCTTCATAATTTACAATGGAGCTACTCCTTTGCTTTCAGTTTAAGTGGATTTTTGTCCCTGACAGATTCATCTACCTGGTCACCAGGCTGATACAGAACAGAGGAGCACAGACAGTGCTGGAACTGATTTTTAATTACATTAATGGACTTCTGATGTGGCTATAACATACTCCCAAGTCCTTTCAGACTGTGGGCTAACAGCATCCACCCCATGTCCTGCCATTCACTGCTTCCTTATGGCATCTGCAGCCACAGGAAGCATTCTGACTGCTTCCACACAAGTCAGAACAAAGCACCCTTACTTTGGTGTTGTGTGCCTGCTGGAAGGGCAGCAATGCAGCCACCAATTTGTACTTCCTAGGCCAGGATTCCCGACACATTTAAAAACTGTAACAAGAGACAAAGACTCTCCAATCCTGCTGTAAACAAGAGTGTTTAAGAACTCAACTCCTCCAACTTCAACTTGCTTCCAAGTTTGTAGTATTGACTTTTTTAGATAAATGTGTAGATTACCGTGGATTAAAATAACCACAAGCCTGCATATTGACCTCAAGTGTGATGGTATGAGCAAGTTGGTGGTCTTCTTATCCATCCCTGTGCTCAGCATGAGGCAATTTCTCAACTATCTCCAAGAGGGATTTTTCTTCAACCTGAGGAAACTATTTTAGGAGGTTCCTGAAAGGGAGAATGGCTGCCTTCCATACAAACTAAAGTGGTTCAGTTTTAAAGTAATTAGAACTGCACCAGTATTCAGACCCAAATATGTGCGGCCTCTGTGTAATACAAAAGTCCTTAGGAAAGGCTCTGAAGGGGCATAAAAAACCTTCATTCCCTAACACAGCAAAACCCCACCTGAGTAAAATCTCACTTACTGTACAACGAAAGGAAAATATTTAAGTGGTGGTGCCAGGGAGAAGGTGAGGATCCACGGTACCAGGAAGGATTCTGCGCTGCAGGATGCTGAGTATCCAGCCCAGAGACAGAAATTCATCATGGAACAAGCTGCTACAAACTGAAAATGTGCTTGGCTGAGGTAGGTTTCAATCAACAACTGTGATCCTCCACAGGTAAAAGTAAAGAGCAGTTCAGTCCTTCTTCCTCCCCAACTCCTTTCTGGGTCCATTCCTCCCCAGTCTGCACAAAGAGAGTAAGTGTCTCATACAGAACAAGAACATGGGAGCCTTTTTACCCTGGTGCCTTTAAACAAAAATGTTGAAGAAAGATACTTGCTCTGCTTCTTGTGTAAATCTGTCATGTTAAACCACATTCTGAGATTATATATTCTCAGAAGTACTTACTTTCTAAATTTAACTTTTATTTCTTGTGTCAAAACAATATTACCACAAGTCAACTTCCCCCTGACAGTCTGTCTGAGAGAAAGAAACTGCAGTGGTTGCCATCAGCCTCTAAATTTTACATCCTGGCCTATAATCTTACTTACATAGGCTAAAGGATCCTTGGGGAAGGCTGAGAGAGATCTCCATTTGTGCATCCCAGCAGGATTCTGCACTGGTCAGTGCCTCTGCCTGGTGTTCTTGGGTTAGTGGATCAAAGCGATTTCGTACCACTGAGGGTGTGCCCTCGTTTGTACTCAGTGAATGTAAGGACATGACCAGCAGGTTAGAAATACACATTTCCAAACAGATTGCCCCACAAGCTTGAGGTAGTAGCTTTATTTTAGGAGCATTATCAGATTATATGGCTGGAGATATCCTATGGTATCTGTGTTATGAACACCCTCCTGCATGCCTTGAATAGAGTTCCTAGCAATAAAATATTTTGCATGCCATGTGCAATGCTGACCAAAAAGAAATTTGAGAATGTCATCAAAGCTAAGGGACCCTATCACATTTTCAGGAAGCCTTATTAAGATGAAATTCTCTATTGCAGCTCATTGTGAAGTTATTTGACATTTCAGTGTCACATCTAACACTCCTGAACAAGAACATGATGCACTGTACACAGATTTCAGTGAGTGGAAAGATGGGTCTCTGTGCATCAGTTTTCTACTGGAGTTGCATATAAGAAACTCTGTTGTTAACCTGTCTTTGGATTTATGTGTCTTTTGTCAGCTTTTGATCAAACCTATGCTCATTTTTATAAGATAAAATAGAGAGGCTGGAAGAATAGCTCATCTGAATGCAAATGAGCTCTTTCTCCTCCCTACAACTATCTCAAGGCTTATCCTTTTATTACTCTCACAGAAAGCAGGACAATCTGGTTAGAGCCAGGGGCTAAATCGGAAATCACTTGACAACCCACTGGTACCGTGACATTTTTGGAATATATTCCCTAAGCTTCAGTGACTAAGGGTGACTCATAAAATTGTACAAGTCCATCAGCTTAGGATCTGTTTTTTACATGAAGACTTATGAAAATTGAAGTGTACTTTATCACCTGGGACAAACTTTTATCTGGAACATCTGTTGTAGTGTGTCATGTTAGATTGTTCAGTTGCTCCCCCACTTTGTGTTATGAACAAAAACTCGGTTAATATTTTTTTAATGAGAAAAAGTTTCAAAAAGGCAGCCAGACCACTGGCCCTGCCCAAGTTCTGTGTGTTTTGTTATTGTAATCACGGGTCCTTGAGGCTAATCGCTCCTTTTGTATCAGCAGAGCCTTGCCCGAGGCTAAGTTGTACCTTTCTCATAGTGAAGACACCGGAGAAGGTGGGGGGGGTTATGCAAAGTGACTCCAAGACCAATGCAGCATGGTCCTCCACTGTACTGAGAAGACCCCAAAAACAACGAGCCAAGTAAGAGTTGAGAGACTGGAGCGATGTCTGGATGTGAGGAGCAGAGCACTAGGCCTGCAGAGATGCGGGAAACCTTCATCGTTCCTCACCCTGTCCTCGAGATCCCCCGGGACAGGTCTGGGAGGTCTGGGAGACCCGGACCGAGGCACCATCTGATAGGGATCAGGAGGCCCTAAAGGCTCCCAAGAGGATCTGATCCCCAGCTCTGCCCCTGGTGGACAGAGCTGTGCCTATCCTCCTCCTCTGAGTCGCCCTGGGAGAGGACGGACGCTGCAGACCCGTCGAGCCGCCCAATCCTGAGCTGATCACTTTTTAATAAAGGCATTACACAGGAGAAGAAGTCTCCTGGCCCTGTTTATTTCAGCTGGGGGCTCTCGTCCGGAATAGCCACGCCACAAGAGGACTCAGGACTGGCCATCTTGGATCTTCAGAGGACAGCTGGCTACCAGGACCAAGAGGGACCGGCTCAGGACAGCGACGCAGAGGAGCACCGGAGCACCGGACTGGTGAGAAACTCAGTGGCGGGAGCGGGAGACGTGCGCATGTGTGTGTGAGTGAGACGAGGGCCGGCAGCCGGACCTTCGAAGCGAGAGTGGACCCCTCAGTACTGCGGTTCCGGCTTTTTCGCGAGAAAACCGGCCAGGAACAGGGGGACGCGAGTGGAATTAGCGTGAGTGAAGTCGTCTGCCAAGGGGGAATAAAGGGACCCCCCACTCCGGGCGTGCAGAGTGAATTACTGTGTATGAGTGGCACGCACCCCAAAGTCCTGACAAAGGGAGGTCAGGCACTTTTGTGAGTCTCGAGAAGGATTCGAGTAAGATTTGTCAGTCCTGAGAAGGATTCGGGTGTTTCACAAGCCCTGCAGGCAAAGTAAGTCCTGACAAAGGAGTCAGGCACAAACCCCAGCGAAGGAGGCTGCGGTTTGCTTTTAAGTCCTGATACGGTGAAGCCTAAAAATTGGCAGGTTAGGCAAACTAAAAATCAGGCAGTTGTTTTTCCTGACTGAGGGTGTCAGGCACGACCCGGATTCTTGGCTGGGGCTTTGTGTGTTCAAGTCCCGATAGATGTAAGACCTGACGCTGGGAAGTTGGGCAATCAAGAGATTGGGCAGTTGTTTCAGTATAAAGTCCTGAGCATCAGGCAGAAATCTGAAGTTCAGTGGAGGAGGCTGGAGCTCCTCAAAGAAGGTTTTTTTTGAAATTCCCGGTCAGTAGAGGCACCTTCGGGATTTTTTATTGAGACTTGAAAAATGGGAGGTTGTAATAGTAAAAAGACTGGCAAGAGACTGAGAGATATACCTCCTAGTAGTCCTTTAGGAGAACTGTTAGTAAAATGGGATTCTATAGAGGCCACGGAGGGATTAGATAAAGTGAAAATGATCCATTATTGTATAGAAGCGTGGCCAGAATTAGAGTTGCAAGGAGGATGGCCTTGGTGTGGGACAAAGGATAAGTGGATGTGCCAACAATTAAATAATTATCTGACAGCTCGAAGAGATCCTGAACCTGAGCAACTATTGTATGTGGCTTGCTGGTTAAAGAGCGCTGTTGGGGATGAAGGGGTGCGAATTTGTAAGGTACAGAGTAAGAAAGAGGGGAATGAAGGAGGGGATGATAGAACTAGTAAAAGATGGGACCCCCTGGATTATTTGCCTCCTTCTGCCCCTCCACCTTATAATCCTCTTCTTCAAGCACCTCAAATGGCAGGTCCGGTTCCTCCCCCGGCTGCCATCTCATTACCACCTGCTCAAACTCCTCCTTCTACCTCTTCAGCTTCCACTATGATGAACCCAGTATCTCCTCCAGTTCCTTCTGCACCACCACAAGTGCCTACTCCACCTGCTGCATTCTCTACCCCTTCTCCAGCTCCGCTTAATATCTACTCAGGTCCCTCTCCCCCTCCTATTGCTGTCCCTTTACCTCCTTCTACCTGGGACACAAATGCCTCCTCGCCCGATAGACAGCTATCAGCAAATACACCTGCTGATGGGCAGAAAGTTCAGGGTAACCCAGAGAACCCACAAAGTAGTTTGGCATCTGAAGATGGGCCATACTGTAGCACCAGATCCAAGACCTCCAAGGCAGAGAGACACTTTCCCCTCAGAGAGGTTCCTATGGGAGGAATAGCGGGAGGTGTTGGCTTTGTGAATGCTCCCCTAAATGCTTCTGAGGTGAGAGGATTCAAGAAAGAGTTGGGGCATTTAGTTGAGGACCCAGTGGGCATAGCCAACCAAGTGGATCAATTTCTAGGTCCAAATATCTACACTTGGGGGGAGATGAATTCCATCCTGAGTATATTATTTTCCCCAGAAGAGGTCCAGATGATAAGGGCGGCTGGCATAAAAATTTGGGAGAAAGATAACAGTCCAGGACCCCAGGTGCCAACAGGTGAACAGAAATTGCCACTAACAGAGCCCAACTGGAACCCTAATCAGGAGGAGGGGAGGAAGGCCATGAGGGAATATAGGTCTTTGATAATACGGGGGATCAAAGAGTCAGTTCCCAAAGGAACTAATACCCAATTGGCATTTGAGGGTACACAGGAAAAAGATGAAGCTCCTGCTGCCTGGCTTAATCGCCTAAGGCGGAACTTCCAGTTGTACTCTAGAATAGACCCAGACACCCCAGAAGGTCAAATGCTGCTAAAAGCCCAATTTGTTACCAAATCTTGGCTTGATATAAGGAGAAAACTGGAAAAGATGGAAGATTGGCAAGAGAAGGACATTAATGAGTTATTAAAAGAGGCATTGAAGGTGTATTTAAGGAGGGAGGAAGAAAAAGTAAAGGCCAAGGCTAAGATCATGGTTGCAGTAGCTAGAGAAAGTGTAGGGTGGGCGGGTCCACCACCAGGAGGAGGCAAGGATAGGCCAGTACTGTCAGGTACAAGAGGGATGGAGAGACCTCAAGTTCCTTTGAGAGAACGACATTGCTATTACTGTGGGGAGGCAGGACACATCAGGAGGTTTTGTAAAAAGCTCAGTCTCGATGAGGCAAGGAACAGGACAATTTAGGAAGGATTCTTAAGGGGGAGGACTAGGGGTGTCAAGGGCTTTTTACTATAGGGGACCCGATGAAACATTTAGAAGAGCCCTTGGTAAACTTTGAAGTGGGACCCCTAAATGAGGAATTTGAATTTTTGGTTGATACAGGGGCAGATAAGTCCTGTCTCAACAAAATACCACAAGGTATGGAAATTGGGAGACAATTTTGTGAAGTATTGGGTGCAGAGGGGAGACCATTTAGAGCATCGGTGATTGAAGAAGTGAAAACAATTGGAAACTCAAGGCAGTGTAAAGCTAATTTTCTTTATCTGCCTAGCTTAGAAAAAAGTTTGTTAGGAAGGGATCTGCAAGTCCATTTGGGGGTTGGGATTGTTCCAAGGGAAGGGAGGATGGTAGTACAAGTGATGAAGCTGTCTCAAGGAGATGTTGCAGAAATAAATCCTGAGGTATGGGCTGAGGGGGGAAAGAGAGGCTTATTAGACATTCCACCGATAACAATAAAAATGCAGGATGATACCTCACCCATACGGGTTAAACAGTATCCGATTTCCCTAGAAGGAAAGAAGGGGCTTGCTATAGTCATCGAGCAACTGTTGCAGGAGGGAATTTTAGAATCCTGCATGTCACCACATAATACCCCTATACTGGCAGTTAAAAAGGCTGAAGGGAAATATAGGCTGGTACAAGATTTGAGGGAAGTCAACAAAAGAACCATTGCCAGACATCCAGTTGTGCCCAACCTATATAGTCTCCTAAGCAGAATTCCAAGAGAACATGCTTTGTTCACTGTCATAGATTTGAAGGATGCTTTCTGGGCGTGTCCTCTGGCAACAGAATGTAGGGATTGGTTTGCCTTTGAATGGGAGGACCCGAGTACGAAAAGGAGACAACAGCTAAGGTGGACCCGATTACCACAGGGGTTCACTGAATCCCCCAATCTCTTTGGACAAGCTTTAGAGAGTTTGTTGGAACAATTTGTCCCTGAACAAGAAGTGCAGATCTTGCAGTATGTTGATGACCTGGTGGTATCAGGAAAGGAAAAAGATCAGGTCAGGCAAACTAGTATTAAACTTTTGAATTTTCTGGGGGAGAAAGGACTAAAAGTTTCCCAAGGGAAACTACAATTTGTGCAATCAGAAGTAACATACTTGGGGCACATAATAGGGGGAGGGTATAAGAAACTAAGCCCTGACAGAATTTCAGGTATTTTAGCTCTCCCGGCCCCAAAAACGAAAAGAGATGTGAGAAAACTCCTGGGCTTGTTCGGGTATTGTAAGTTATGGTTGGATCAATACACACAGAGTGTGAAATTTCTGTATAATAAACTAGTAGATCCAGAACCCCTAATTTGGACAGCTGAAGATGATCAACAATTGGAAAACTTAAAAAACAAATTGTCTTCTGCCCCGGTCCTAAGCTTACCAGACCTCAGGAAGGGCTTTGACCTGTTTGTGAGTGCAGAAGGAGGTATAGCCTATGGAGTATTAACTCAAGAGTGGGGAGGGTGCAGGAAACCCGTGGCTTACATATCCAAATTGTTAGATCCAGTGGCTAGAGGCTGGCCAGTTTGTATACAGGCAGTAGCAGCAACTGCAATCCTGATAGAAGAGACTCAAAAATTGACCTTACAGGGAAAAATTAAAGTGCATACTCCTCATGATCTTAAGGCAGTACTGAGACAGAGAGCTCCGCAGTGGTTAACCGATGCTAGAATATTAAAATATGAGATAATACTAATGAATACAGAGGACTTAGAATTTATCACATCAAATGCCCTCAATCCAGCACAATTCCTAATGGGAGAGCCTATAGAGAATTTAGAACATGATTGTCTAGAATTGGTTTATCTCCAAACAAAAGTAAGAGAAGATTTGGAAGATCAGCCTCTAGCAACTGGAAGAAGCTTATTCATAGATGGCTCTTTGAGGGTAGTAAATGGAAAAAGAGCTTCAGGTTATGCTATTATAGATGGAGAAACATTACAAATTGCAGAAAAAGGGAAACTATCCCCAAGCTGGTCAGCCCAAAGTTGTGAAATATATGCCCTGAAAAGGGGACTGGACTTACTGGAGGGGGACCGGGGAACCATTTATACGGACTCCCAATATGCATATGGGACAGTTCATACATTTGGGAAAATACGGGAGGAACGTGGGTATTTAAGTTCAAAGGGAAAGAGCTTAGCCCATGAGAACCTAGTCCGATCAGTACTAGAGGCCCTACAAAAACCTATAGAAATAGCAGTGGTCCATATAAAGGGGCACCAAAGAGGAGACAGTTTAGAAGTTAAAGGAAACCGACTGGCTGATCAGATAGCCAAAGAAGCAGCTCTAGAACCAGGGGATCCAGTAAAAATTTTGAAGACAAAAATGACACCTGAAAAAGGGGAGGAACCTATATTTAGTAAAGAAGAATTATAAGCAATAAAAGATTTAAAGTTACATCAAGGACAACTGGGAGAGTGGTTAACCTCAGATGGACGGGTGTTTTTGAATAAAGCACTGGCTCGGACAGTGCTAACAGAACTACATAAATTAACTCACTGGGGAGTCCAAGGACTATGTGATCATTTCCTAAGAAATAACCTATGCATCGGGGTATATAGCCTGGCTAAAGCTGTTACCAGAGGGTGTATCATTTGTCAAAAAGTGAACCAGAAAGTTATGAGAAAAGTAGCACCTGGAGGAAGGGAATTAGCCTTGAGACCCTTCCAAAGCATACAGATAGATTTCACTGAAATGCCCCCAGTGCAAGGATACAGATATTTACTGGTTATAGTTGATCATCTCACACACTGGGTAGAAGCCTTCCCGACCAGGAGGGAAACAGCTCAAGTCGTGGCAAAAGCAATCCTAGAGAATATTATCCCCAGATATGGTATTGTGAACACCATAGACTCAGACCGAGGTCCACATTTTGTGTCCCAAACATTACAAAATATAATTGAGGCTTTAGGAATGAAATGGAGGTTGCATACTCCGTGGCACCCCCAGAGTTCTGGGAGGGTGGAGCGAATGAACAAAACTCTCAAAAATGTATTAACTAAATTTGAAGGCCCCTTCCAGGTGCTCCTGATCACAAATTCAGCTGTGCGGACCAAAGAAAAAGGTTGGACTCATATCACAAGAATAAAAGGGTCAGTCTCACCCCCAGGTACAGGACTGGATCCAACATCAGCTTCCCCCTCTAGCATTGGACCAGAGTCTACACCACTCTCACCCCCCGGCGCTGGACGAGATTCATCTGCTTCACAAGCTAAATCACCTGAGTACACTGTGGTAAAAGGACCAAAGGATTTAAAGTTGACTCTCAGAAGGAAGAGTCAAAAAGACTGAACTGTGTGGGAAAAAAATTGTTTGTTAAGAGTTCTAATATTGCTTAAAATGTTTTAAGACTGTTCTGTGTAAATTATGTTGGTAAAAAATTTAAGACTGTAAATAAGTAATTCTGGTTAATTCCCCAATTTATTTCTAAAGACTCCAGGTTAATCCTCTACACTCCCCTGGGAGGGGAAACCAAAATTGTTAGGGAATAGACCAAGAGAGGTTTAACCAGAGAAACAGGTAGAAGGGACTCTGAAGAGCTTGGAAGCTTTTCCTCAGTAAAATTCCCCAAGAGGCAAGGCCGGGTGGGCAGGCTGTGCAAGATGATCCATACCGGACTCTTGGGAAGAGTAGTACTGATGGCTCTGATTGCTGGTGGTGCTCAGGGGAGCCCAGCTGAGCCGTGCAGTGAATGCTACCAACCCCTCTGTGAGGAGGAAGTGAGCTCCTTATCGAGAGTCCACATCAGTTCTAACCCTGATTGTGTTAACCTCTCCCAATTGGTCTTTTATCAAAAAAAATAAGAGAGTGTATTGGATAGTATACAATACTGCCACTTTTAGGCAGCCACTCCTAGGAGAGTGCCCTATAGGGGAAGCCTGGTTGTGCTTTGAATGGGATGCTGCTGAAACAAGCTCAGCAGATCTAGTAAAAAGCAAAGAAATGGTGAAAATGGTAAGAAAAATTGTATGTTACAAGTATCTATATGAGTATACTGGAAAAGAGATAAACTCCTTTTGGAACACATTTCAGGGGAGCCTTAAACCCCTAGATTTGATCTTGTCTGGCAGCTGCACCGCTAGAGTGATAAAACCAATTTTCTTATTACCCAAAGAAATTGGATCAAGTTTGGGAGTTCCTATATATAATGATTTGGGAGAAATTAAACAGAACAAGCAAAGTGGAATAGAAATTGAGAAAATCCAAAATTGTAAAAGCCAAATTCGGATCCCAATATCTATGTTAAACAAAGTTATCCGGCTCCAGGCAGTATTAAAAATAAAGAATTCAATTATTAGGAACATTTCAAACAAAATAAAAAGGTTAGCATGTGTAAATAATGAGGAACAAACTCCTACACTTGATCCCAGTGGGTGGGAGAACCTAAAGATTTTCAAAAAGGATGTATGGGAGAAGGTAGTTTTTCTCGGTGTGTGTATACTTGGAGGATTGCTCTTTTTACTATGCTTGTTTATCTGTTTTAGTAAAATAGTACTGGCCGTGCAGACCAACCTGAAGAAACCAAGGAAAGTAACAAGGTTAAGTAACCATGATTACCAAAGCGCACAAGGGATTTATAGTAGATTCAAAACAAAAAATTGGGAGTTGATGCGAGCTTAGAATTTAAGCTCGATCAAAGAAAAAGAGGGGGGACTGTTATGAACAAAAACTCGGTTAATATTTTTTTAATGAGAAAAAGTTTCAAAAAGGCAGCCAGACCACTGGCCCTGCCCAAGTTCTGTGTGTCCCCTGATTTTATGATGTAACTCTTGGTTCTCCTCTCCCTGTTTCCTTACATGGGCGCATACTCCTCCCTCCCTGGGCCCTGCCAGTCACTCCCTACTCCACCTATTTCTCCAGAATGTTCTTCGTTTTGGGAGCTATGATTGGCTGTGGGACCGGGGCCCCTCCTTTGTTATGTATCCATTGGTTTTCCTTTAATGTCTGCAACCCTAAATTCACTCCCACACCTTCCTGGATTGGTTCTGTTGGAAACCCTTCCCCTGGATTCCTCCCCCTTTATAACTCCCTGACACTTGTGTATTTTCGTCACTCTCTGGCTGTCCTGTCCTAGGGGTTACCCTCTCACTGACTTCCTTCAGGCAATAAACCTGACTGACCCCAGAGAGTGTCCGTCTCTCCGTCTCGTCATTTCTTCGCAGCTTAATCTTGTCCCCACGGACATAGCCCAAAGCCTGCCGCCGCTAAGGGGTGTCCGTAGGAGCAATCCTGGGGCCCTGCCACTGGGGTTGACTCCCCACTGCTGCAGTAGCCCGCTGGCCGCCCTGCTAGCCGGATGGACATTATTTTAAGGCCGCTGACCGCTGCAGTTTGGCGCCCAAGTGTGGGGCCCAACTGGACAACTGGACACCCGGACCCTGCGGACGAGATCACTGGATCTCACTGGCCGCTGAACTACCCTCAGTTGAAGCAGACTCCGTTTTAGGAGTTGCGCTCCTGAGGGACGCAGGACCGGAACTCCGTGCACCCGAGGAAGGTTCTGCTGGCGAGACCTGCTTGCCCAGGATTTTCATTTGCCGCCACTGGTTTAGGTAAGTTAATCGAAACCCCAGACTTGGGGACAGTTTATCTTACCCCCCTGCCCTTTTAATTTTTCCCACTGAAACCCCAGACTTGGGGACAGTTTTTCTACCCCTCGGTACCTTTATCCTCCGGCGCTGTGTGGTGTTTCCCTCTGCCGCTTTTCGCGTGCGCGGTTTCACAAGGGGCTCCAAGCTCCCGCGTTGCGATCACGTGCCGCAGGAAGCCCGGCAGGCGTCGCCTGCCATTTTCCCCTGTTACCCTCTGCCCTTTTTAAAGCGAACTGCGCAGTTCCCTAGCAGGGGCCGGTGGCAGGCGCGTTTGTGTTTTAGTTGCTCCTTTTCCCTGAGCAAGCAGCAATAACATCAGAGTCATCGCTCTTTAACAATGGGTGCTAAGCTCAGCATGACTCAAAAGAGAGTCAAGTATCAAGTTAAAGGTTATTTAGTTGGAGGAGGTTTTGAAATCCCCAAGGTTGAATTGAAAAAATTGGTTAGATGGGTTTTCTCCCAGTTCCCTGATGCTTCCCCGGAAAGTGTTAGAGATCCGCGGTTTTGGAGTGCTGTTTTGGACAAATTAGAAAAAGCGGTTGGCTCGGGAGAAGCGGAACTTTCTTCTACTGCATATTGGGCGAGCAAAGTGTTAATTTCGCTGAGCCCACCAAGAGAACTGAGGAGAAACCCATCTCGTTCGAGTTTAGCCCACAGTTTACCCAGTTCTTGTGTCCTTATCTAACAGTGCCCAGCAACATTTGTACTGCAAAATGTACTGATCCTGCAGTTAGCTTCAAAACAATGGATGGGCTGCTTCTTTTCAAAGCCTGTCCAATTTTTAATGAAAAATAGAAAAATAACTGCTCTTCACATGTATCATTACAAGCTGCTAAACCTTGGCTATATTTTCAGCTTCTCTTATTTAACTTGTAGGATAATGAAACTTACTGGAATGGGATTTCAAGGCAGGTGGTAGACAAGGTATGGGAAGGTGTGGGTTGTTTGAGAATCCTCAGTATCAGCAGACAACTTGCTGAAGGTGAATTATATTTTTCCAAGCAAAATAACCTCTTAGTTTCTTTAGCTTCCCTGGTGTTTCCAGGGAGAACACGATTAGCTTTGTAAGTGCACAGTTACTGGCTATTTCAATACACACATTTAGCCAACTATGTAATATTCAGGACACTCTGCAGAAGCAGTATTTTATTTTCTAAGATATTTTAACAACGTACTTGATTTAGGAGGGAAAAGTGTTTGAAATGACAATTTTGCCCTCCTTTGTCCTTATGAAACAGCATTGCTTTTTCTAGTATATGGGAAATGGTTAAACTGAATGTGGCACAGATTTGTTGTTACTGCTGAATATATCTTCTGCCATAATCAAAAGATGTTGTTTAGGAGAATAAACATTTTTCCTTCTTGACCCTTGAGTGCTTAGGTTACCCTTCATCTCCTCTGTTGCTCCTCAGTCTCAGAACAGAGCAAGTCTGGTCCTGTTTTATCTAATCCAGCTCCAAGTTTTTTTCCAATTCATTTTCACAACTCACATCTCTTGCAGTTGTGAACTTTTATTCATTTGTAGGTTTTGTTTGTTTCCTTTCAGGCATAGGTAACAAATGTTATTTCAAGAGAAATACAAATCAGACAGATTCAGTGCATCAGTTGTGGGGGGTTTGGGTTTCCTTTCCTTTTCTGGATAGTTATCATAGTTAACAGCAATTTCCTTACTTCCACACAGAAACCAGCACAAGCTTCCCAAAATGCAGTTTTTGACAGGGCATGGATGTTGGACCATAATGACATGCAGACCAGTGGAAGTGCTTCACTAAAGGGGAAAATTAAAGGGGACTAAGTAGCCAATAGGTTAGCAAAAGGTGACCACTAAGAGATCAATGGATCACTTTTAGTGCCAGGTGTCCAGAGCAGCTTTCAAGGGTGATCATAGATTTTAGTACCACTGCAGGGACAGATTTTAATTGTGCACTATAACAGTGCTGTTTGAGCCATTATGTGACTGAATTATTACTATTCTTGTACCAACTTGGATGTAAAACTTGACTCTGGGATAAATTGTGTCCCTTAAGGGAATTCAGGAATAAATTATTTTATGCAGTCAATGAAATGCAATGTATTTTGCATTCCTGGCATCCCCTTTGCCAACCTTACACAAATCCTGTCCCAAGCTGTTTGTACAAAACCCATGCACTGGTACAGCCTGTGCTGCCTTCCAGACAAGGAGAGAAGCAGAAGGAAGCTTCAGTGTGTGTCCTAAGAGGTCCAGATCCATGTGTCCAGGAAGAGAGAGCAGAGAACAAATCAATCAATTAAATAGAAAGGAAAAGACAAAGGTAGGGTGGCATAAACACTTCTGCATAACCTGAGTTATGCCTGGTTATGCCCCTTCAAATCCATATGCAGACCGAGGAATTCTATGAGCAAATCCTAACTTCTCCCTGCTGCTCCCAAGTAAATTAGTAGATCTAAACCTCAGAACAAATAAGACAGAAATTGTGGGATCTCAGCACCTCAGGACTGAGGTACAGAGAGACCGAGAACACCCTTGGGGGGCTCGGGAGTCCTGGAATGTTGCCAGAAGTGTCTGGTGGCAGGACTTTGATCCCACACAGGAGATAACATCTGTATGAGGACTGGGAGGATTTCACTGGGTGAATGGTGAAGGGATAAGTTAATTAAGGTGTAGAACACAGGGTTTAGGATTTCTGTACAGGGGGGTCTAAAGAAGTAAGATGGAGGAATTGGGGCGTGTCCTGTCCTTCTTCTTCTTCTTCTTGGCCTCCATCTTCTGTGGTGATGGTGGCACTTTGGGATTGGTCTTTACTAAAAGTGCACCGGTTAATAAGAATAGAAGGTATTGGGGAAAAATTATAAATATTGTACACGTAACTTCGGGTATAAAGATAAGTGACCGCCCCAGGGGCTGCGGGAGTGTGCCCATGGCTGACTTGCTGTGCAGACCTCTGTTGGGCTGAAAGAAAATCTTTTAGATAAACAATTAATAAACACCAAGACCGAAACAAGATCAGAAGTCTCTCCTCGTCCTTTGAAGCGCGGGCTGTCCAAGGCCACTCTGGGCCTTTCCAGGTCTTTGAAACAGCCGAGAAAAGACAGCCGAGAAACCGAGCAAGTGGCATCCCTGAGCTATCTCCGGACATAAATCAG
The DNA here is from genome assembly GCF_035770615.1 of Melospiza melodia melodia. NCBI lineage: Eukaryota > Metazoa > Chordata > Aves > Passeriformes > Passerellidae > Melospiza > Melospiza melodia. The sequence goes on from NC_086198.1 coordinate 43,240,449, forward strand.
CCGGGAAGAGAAACCGACAACCAGCAAACATAAATCAACCATAAAACAGAAGAGAAAGAGAAAAATGAGATCCGACAAGAAATCTCTCAAGGTTTAATGGCTTCATCTGTCACAGAGTGACTATACCCCTGGTACCCAAAGATCCCAAATCAATATCTACTTCTTGTATTTCTGTTTAAAATTAGAATGCAAGCACCACATCCTTCGTGCAATGTTTCTGATATCTAAGAGCTTAGACTCTCTTCCCAATTAAAATGCAGCAAGCAGATTGGTTTTAGCACTCAGTGGCATTCTTTTTATGGACTCTTATTCCTTCACAGACCGTATAGCTATAAATAATCCATGCACAGAGCAATTAGGCCTTTTGCTTGTTTTATAGGTTACAGACTCTATGCCTGTGCAAGTGTCATCAAATATTCTAAAGCATTACAATACAACAAAACACATTTAAATCCTTACATTAAGAGTAATTGAATAATTTTGATATTTAATTGCTCTTCTTCTGTCATATGTTTACAGCCTTTTGAGTGAATCACACAGTTACTGAGTCCAGACTAAAGGATGACTCCTACACAAAGTCATTTTAGAAAAGGGCATCTTTAGCACCTGCGCATGATAAATTAGATGAAATAGGACACTGACCAATTTGAGGATCTGCAGATTCCACACAAACAAATCAGAACTGAAACAACAGAAAGTGACTTCCACACTTGTTATGGTAGAGAAGCAAGAGTTTTGACTTATTCTGAAAGACTGATCTTGTGTGCTGATAAGATCCTGTGAATGACAAGGGGAGTGAAAGCAGAGAGAAAACTCTGCATCAGTGGCTTCACACCAAGACTGACATGATTCTTTTGTTCTGTGCAGAACTTAGAATTAAACTGAAGCAGAGTGGAAGCTACAGAAGAGAGATGCACACTTGGCTTAGCCTTTGTTATTTGAAGCTACAATTTCTACTCTACTTCCTCTGCTCTTGCAGAAATGCTGTTTATAACCTTTATATTTCAAGCATGCAGTAGGTTACACAGAATTGTACACTGTAGAGCTGCCTAAGGAGACTTTGCAGCAACAACTGATATCTTTGCCCTCCTCTAGCAGAAAATATTCGTTTTAGCCTGGGGAACTATATTCAAGGACAGAAATAGAATGAGACTATCTTTCTTAATAATTTCCCAAAATAAATTTTGACTGTGAAAGACTAGGAAGAATATTAATGTTTGATTTGTAGACCCTATCTTTTAAGACAAATTAATTATGCAGCAGAAGCATTTAGCATAAAAACACAGGATTTGAAATGTGAGTGTTAAATGTAGCACAGGGAAACAAAACTGATAGGAGATGGATAGAGGCTAATTAGACAATGTCTGGAAGAGCATCACCATTTGACAAAAAGTACATAAGATAAAGCACTGTGGGCTTCAGCAGATTATTAATGGTTTGCAAGATGTAGTGTCCAATCACCTTTGAGATCAGCTTTTTTTCTCACCCAATTTAGTCTCAACTACAAAAAAAAGGAAAACAGCAAATGCAGTGTTGGTTATAATGAGGTAACAAGCTAATTGTGTTCTTATTTCAAATTTTAGATTAATAGCCCTAGGAATATAATGCCTTTAAATAAACATTAGTTCAACAAGATAAAACTGTAAACAGGAAAACTCTCACCACATTCTTATCTTCCTTGGTTTTTCATAAAAGGTGAGCATAAATCTTTGTTCTGTGGGTCTCCATCCCACTGAAGGTATTCATCCTCTGGAAGGAATTCCCTTTAGGAGGCCAGAGCAGATTCCATTACTGAATGATTATTCCCCAAGGAAAAACAGAATAGATGATGTTTCACTCCAGCAGTTTCTCCTTTAGCCACATGGCTGAGGAGTATTCCTGCTCTCTGTGGGCAAGGCTCTGACACCAGACCCACAAGAAGAGACCTGAGACCTCACTACCAATTCTCAGAAGAATTAATGAAACAGCAAAGCCTTTAGAAATTATGCAGCAATTTAATGCAAAACTACAAGATGTAAAATCATTAGTTTCACCATCAAAAGGAAACAGTATTTTGACTATCGGGGGGGTAGATTAAAAGGTGAGTTCTGCATCCCCTGACCCCATATTTTGCCTATTAACCAATGTTAATAAGCAGAAGGAAGTTATTGACATTACACATGAGGACAGGGAGACTAGTAGGAGTGGATGTAAATTACAGACCTATTGAATAAATCTGCTCTGCTACTCCTGTGAGCCAGGGCTTCTCAGTTACCTGAGAGCTTTACATCCCAGAAAATTAATAGAAGTGTTTTCTCACATTTTCAAGCCCACTGGTTTACTGTGGATCACAACACAACATTTGATATTATTTGTTAATAATCACACTCTGGGCTTACCACAGAATTACAATCATCTAGCAAGAATCCCATGTGCGGCTGGATACAACACACAGATGCATTCATGTTAATTATTCCAAAGTAAATAAAAAAGGGAAAGGGACTAAGGTTTTATGAAAGCTTGTGTTTTACATACTAAAACTGTGGCAGGGTGCCACTGGGAATATCCAAAGTAGGCACCTGTAGTTCTGGAACTACAGCCCTACACCTGTGAGACCTCTCAAGTGCATGGGTCTGATTTTTCTATGCAAGTATTAACCATTCACAAAAACCCATTTGATAGAACATTCATAGCAACAGATTCTATATAATAGCAATGTCATGTTCATTTGCAGAGATGCTCGAAACATTTAGGCACTTAGTGAAATAACTGAAACACACAAATGTTACCAGGCTTGCAAGGGTCTTTCAGGGGTGAAGAGAGAGACGAAAATCTTGACTCCATGATCAGAAGGCTGGATTTATTATTTCAAGATATATAATACATTAAGACTATACTAAAATGAACAGCGAGAAAAGTTCAGACACTGCTAAACTAAGAATAGAAAAGGAATCAATCCACAAAGTTCTGTGTCCAGGCAGAAAGCAAGAACAGCTCTCCTGTGAGTGGTCAGTAAATCCAAACACTCACAGAAGACCAGTCACAGGTGCACCTGTTGCATTCCACAGCAGCAGACAACCATTGTTTACATTCTTTCTCTGGGGCCTCAGCTTCCCAGAAGAGGGAAAAATCCTAAGGAAAGGATTTTTCACAAAAGATGTCTGTGACACACAAAGTCATTCAAGCCATTTTGAAAAGTGACTCAAAGGTTGCAGTTCTTACATAAAATGACTTCTTTCAGAGTACGACCAAATATCATTTGTCCTGCTTGTTTCAAATGTCTGCAGTAGCACACCAGGCAGTCACACCCACACTGTGCCATGTCATGACCCTGAAAGCAGAAACCAGACACTGGTACTGGAACTACTGGTGTTTTGTTTGCCATGGTTAGTGTTTACAATAATTTAAAGCACAAATGGCTGCTAGGAAGAAGAATGGAAGACAAGGATTATGAATCACAGGGGTGTTTCCTGTGGGAAGTCCAAGAGCTGTTACTCCAGCAGCAACCTTAAGTTAAACAAGTACTACAAGCACTGGTTTGTCTGGAAGATGGAACGAGTTCCTGTCCAACAAGGCAAAACTTCCCAAGGAGTTCTCAATAAAACAATGATGATTTTTGTGCACAAAGAAGTGACAGAATATGCTACTTTTTAAGCTAAATTTTGAAATAGGACCTATTTTCAGAGTGCTTTTTCAACATTGAAGATTTGTTTGGAAAACAGAAAAAACCCTACTGATTTGCACGCAGTATTTGCAATAAGTGGATAAAATGGCAGCAACATCAAGTACAGATTTGCATCTGGTGCTATTAAAAAAAGGCAATTATGCAATTGTGTTTCAACCCTTCCCTAAGGTTATTTTTGCAGGGTTAGTTAGATCTCTAATGCCTGCTATTTTAGTGGGAGGGAGAGGGGGAAGTTGCAATGTTCGTGAACGATTAGAATTCTTCTTTAAAATGTCTCCATTTGCGTTACTAAAATGTCCATGCTTTTATTGTGCTTAGAAGCCCTGAAAATGGCAATCATATGGGCATATTTCATGCCTCTGCAAGGTATAAAATAGTTTGCAAAATGCTGAACCTCAGTCCGTGCCATCCATCAGAGGATCCAAACATGCTTTAGCTCTTCAAACTAATTGTTGGGCATCCTGCTTCAAAGTTCCACCGCAACAGTTTCTGTACGAGGTCTGCCTGTGACAAAGTTTGCAGAACCATATCCCTTGCTTTGCATAGTTCAATACAAGTCCTACAGAGAATCAGCTATGAATGATCTTACATTAATAATCACATTCAGCTTTACCTTTGAGACCAGTCACACTGGAATTTGAAATTAATCCGTAAGTATTTGTTGGATACAAAAAAGTTCTGCATTACCTTATGGATGTTTCCCACTGAAATGTGTCTTTGCTCCTTAACTGCTTAAATTGACTTCACTTGGGCTCTGCTATTATTTTGTATTTACCATGTTTTAATGGTTACAGGGATATTTAATTGTGAAATGGCTGTGATCTCAATTTTCCTTCTTTGATCTCATCCATGGAGATCACAAAAGCCAGGTCAGCCCTACCAACAGGACGTTGATCCTGCTGAGATCCTGAATCCAGGCTCTCCTACTCCACCTTCTGGTACAAAAGTACCTCATAAAACAGTACTCCCACAGCTCATTTTACCAATCACAATGTCTTGAATACCTAACAGGATTGTAGCAAAAACGAGATTACCATTCCTAATGTATGACAAGATCTGGGGTTTGGTAGTTACTTTATTGCAAGACAGTTTTCTCTCCCCAATTCTCACCTATTTTCCTCATTTCTTCTCATCCCAAACATATAATGTAATTAGTCTCAAAGATGCTTCAGTCTACAGGGATTAGATACAAATAATTTTGGAATTATACTAAAGATTGAAACTGACTCAAAATAAATCCTAAAATCTTCTGAGATTCACTGACTACAGATGGACAGAGTCATAACAAATCATTCCCATCTGCATCAGAATAATAGAGCCAAACCAAAACCTAATCCTTGACTTCTTAGAATTTAAAATTTGAAGGAATTTGTGTGGGTTGAGCCACATGACTCACATTACAATGAACACGTTAAGAACAAAACGCTAGAAACCTTATACTTACTTTCTCTGGTAAACTGTATATACAAGTGCTGAATGTTCTAAACCATTTCAGTGCTAAAACAATTCAGTGTTAAGCAAAAACAAAACTGAAACACAAGAAAAGGCAAATCACTTGGCTGAATCTCGTTCAAACCCACCTTGTTAAAGCAGTGTGTTACTGATGCTCTCTTTAAGATTAGAAAGTGCTTTAAGCTGCACCTGTTCATACTAATTCAGCTTCAAGAACTTGAGCTCAAAAAAACCACAAAGGAGATTGCCCTCAGTGCACAAACAGCTCCACTGTGTGTGCCTTCCTGACGTAAAATCAAAGGAAATATTACTTCCCAGTTTTTTAAGGACCTGTACAATTTGAGTCCTTAAAAATTGCAACCTTGGAGGTTAACTTTGGAATTTAGACTTCTGTTAGCCATTTTAATTATTTGTGATATTTAAAAGTGTTTGTAATATGCATCAGTACTGCAATATTTCACTACTGCTGCAGCTTAATTTTCTTCTGCTATTTAAAATCATTCATAAGAGGCACCAGCATCACAATATTCCAGTGTTACTGCTACTGCCAATTTAGCTTTAGCAAACTGGCCCTGCTGCCAAGCACTGAACTGGGCTGAATTTCACCATTTGGCTGAGAGCATTCCAAGATGCACAGGAAGAGACAGGTGAAGCCAAGTTACCCCACAGTTTCACCTCTTGTGTTCCTGCCCAAACCACTGTCACATGAGCTACAGGAGCAGCTGCTGGACTGGAAGAGAAAATCCAAGTGGCTTCTCTTACCTGCCCCACTAAAAGGATTTGTGCTTTGAGGTTTCTGAGTGAAGAACATCACTGAAGATGACAAAGAACAGCCATTTCTAGATTTGTCCAGGTAGATGTCTACATTTCCTTTATGGAAGGGAATTTTTTTGTAATAGAGAGTTCAGACTTCTGTACTTTTAAAACAGTATTTGAAGGAAGGAAAGGAGAGGAAAGTTGGGAATATTTTCTACTTGAATAAAGCCCCTATCATTTTTGAATTGCAAAAAATTATCATTTTTTAGTTATGGCTTCTTACTGTGTTGCAATGGAAAAAGCTAGCTCACTAAACCATTTCTAATCAAAAAGAATCTAACAGGGAAAAATGATGGAGAGTAACAATAAAAGCACATTAAACAGTGGGTGAATGCTTCCAAAGAACTTAAAGGAAAGCAAGTCTTAAAAATTGTGTTCTAGCATTTCCTGTACAGTCCCACCAAATGTGAAGCTTTAAAGTCTTAGGAAGTTTTGTGACTCCCTGCCTTTCTGTAATTTACCGCACAGTGAGTTACTTATATAAAACACAATTTCTTACACAGGAAAGGCTTTCATGGTACTTCTAAGCCTGCATAAATCAGGGTCTTCAGCTTGAACCTAAGAAAATCATTCAAAAAATCCTTTCAGCATCTGGATTCTATTACCTAATCATTCCATCTGACCAGCTGAATTATTCAGGTCTCCACAGCAGAAGTGCTAGACAAGGTCTCTCTATGAAAATGTGATGTTTGTTCAAGTTATAAAAATTAAAAGCCCCCAATTTGGCACAGATTAACTTTCCATGCAAATTGTGATGCACCACACCCAAATCCTTGCTATAGCAGAGTGCTCACTTCAGTCAGGTGGTTTTCACGTGGCACCCTGCAGGAATCAGCTGATTTCCTTTCAAGGGCTGCCAAGCCTTCCAAGAGCTGATTCTGGTAGAAGAACCTCTCCAGTGCAGTCACTTGTGGGCTTATCCAGGTCAGGGATCTCAGTTCCCTCTCCTTTGAGGATCAGTGTCCAACCACTTCTACTGCTGTAAGAACAACAGAACAAACATCTGCCTACAGTGAGGACTGTTCTGGTGGGCAAAGTCCAAATTCTATTCTTCAGAGAAAAAAAAAGTGAGGAGTTCATGTCGGCTCAAAATTTCATTCTTGACTACTGAAAGCATTGGAAAAGCATAGGTATGTTTAAAAACAGAATTGTCCTAAATTAAAAACAAAAGTAATTTGATTCCATCCCCATTTTTCATTGCCCAATCCTGAACTGGAGGCCAGGAGCAGCAGAGGCAGCAGCCAAGGTCTCACTGCTGCTGAGAGCTCACCTGCACAAGCTCCACTGGAGCACCTGCTGGGAAGCAGAGCTTGTTCTTCATTTCCATGTCAAACCACTGCAGCCACACTCCTGCTGCTACTCAGAGAACAGGGATAAACTCTGGGATTTGTTCGGTTTTAAATGGTTTCCCATTTCAGGTCTAATAGAAGGCAAAGTGGAAAATACCACAGGTATTAGGACTTAAAAACAGAAATATGGAAGACCACAAAGTTATGCTCATGTTACCTATTGCATTTTTCAGCAGAGCAAAGTCTTTACAAACATAGAAACACATATCTTCCCCCCCCCCCCAAAAAAAATAATCTATAACTGTAAGAAAAGCTATAAAACCAAAGCAAACATGATTCCTGTAAACAGAAAATGTGCTTTACAAATACAGTTTGGGGAGCATAAATATTTAACTGCCTTGAGCATGTCTCAGAAGCTCAGGTTTACTCAAAAGAATGTCAAGAGCAATCAAAACTGCAAAATGATCTCTTTTAGCAAGAAACACCTTGAGAAAAATAAGTATTTTCTTATCATCTTTCACTGTTTCACTTGATGTCTGAATCTTGTAACTCCAATTCCTATAACAGCATCAGTGGGGAGGGAGACAATGAGCACTCCTTGTTTGACTGCAAGGTTTTGACACATGCAATATTTATAAAAATAATTTATTCTCACAGGGTTTTCTTAGAATAACAAGCTGGTAGCTTGGTATATGTTTAAGAAACAACAAGAAACATTTGAAGCAGTAGGACAAAACCTTCATAAAAAAAAAGTATTGATGTACTGCCAAGTACCAGATATACATATATATACACACATAGATATATATTTACATTTAATTATTAGGTTATTTATAGAGTGTTAAGTGAATCCCGTTTGATAATTAATGTCACTGGGGACAATTGGTTATTAACTATACATTGCCCAAGCTTTAATAAATAAAACTTTAATAAGAACAATTTTCCATCTAAATTAAAAACAATTTCTAGGACACTTATTTTAAGTAAGTGCACCACTAAATACTAAGACCTTATGTACAGTTAAATGACTACAATTTAACTTACATAATCATAGTAAGAGTAATATACAGGTTTTGCCATTATAAGTGTTATGACTTCAAGAGTTGGTCTAATTGTAATATCCAAGCATTAATTGCTAAATAATAAAATAACTTGTCTGATTAATGCTTGGTTTAAGAAAACACGCAGTGGGCATAACTAAGAGCTGAAATTAATGGCAAGCATTAGCTTGGAAAGATAGAAGTTTACTGCTGTAAAACACACAAAATATTCCTACAGTTAACACATGTTGATAGTGCAAACATCATTTTTCATAAACATATTTCAGATAAAAATTGAAAAATGTGAAGAGCTCTGCAACATAGAACTTATTCAAGTGCACCTTGTTCCTTCTGACAACACAGACAAGAAACTGTCCTGCCTCTCAGTTTCTGCTTGGAGTTTGAGAAAAATGTAGGACAAAATCATGGCTTCCATTGCATTTCTGCTTTTGTCGCTCTAAGCAATTGTTGCTGTTATTTTTAAGACCAATTATTTATTTACTTTAAATCACCACTATCTAATTTGGGTAAGTTCCTGAAAAAAGACAACCAACTAGAAGAGTTCAAATCCCTTATTTTAAAATATGATATTCCAGATAGTTGAGCTCTATGCAGCCCCTCAGGGTTAATTTTCATGTCTATTTTCTGAGTTCAGGATAAATTTGTAAACTGTTTTAGTTGGGTTGAATTAGACTTTGGAGAACCATGGTCATCCCTCAAAACCTACACCCATACTCTCAGCAATGATAAGTGGATTTTCTTGCACAGGTTATTTTCATTCTAGCAGCAGCAAACCTGTTGGAATGGTGAATCACTTAGTGCTGCTCCCCAGGCACCACTAATCATGATAATCTCATCTGCTCCAATAACCCTGTGTGCAGTTCCACAGGCAATTAACCCTTGGATTGCCATGGGCTGTGCAAATCAAATCCCAGCCCATTGCCCTCATCTCCTGCAGTCTCTGCACATTGCTCCAGCAGCCTGAACTGCTCATAATGATTCTTCTTTTCCATGATCACTCCTGAGATTTGAATCACATCTGGGTGAAATTGTGAGCAAAACAGACACCCCCAAATCCCTCCATCACCTCAAGACATGCCAGTGCCATTTCCAGCCCAGCTCCAGAGGCGTGCAGGGAAGCAGCCCCATTTCCTGATGTGCAAGCACAGGCTGGGATGTGAGGATGTTTTCCCAGAATTGACCGCGACGCAGACTGCAAAACTTCCTGACAATCAGTTTGATTTCCTCAGGATGTAGCTGACTAAAAATTCACTGCCCTGTGTCTACTACTCACGGTTTTGTCTAAGACAGGATAAAGTAAGAGCAAAGTGGATTTGTTCTAGGTTCAAGTTTGTACAATATCTGTGTCGTCTCTCAGACCCCTGGTTTGGAGAAGAATCTAAACTGTATTTGTTTACACAAATACCTGAACTGAAAAACAATAGGTAATAAAACCCCCTCCAAGTGTCCGTGTTTTGTCCTCTGATGAATTTTCCTGACAATGGGCCAAACTTGCAGGGTCATGAGAGAGAGAACTTCCCAGAAAAGAAATAGAGAGAAAACACAGGGCAGAACAAGAGAAAGGCAGGCTCTGGAAAAGGGTATAAATGACAGGTTTCATGATGTGAAAGAGAAGTGAATATTGATCATCCTTGGGGGTCAAGAGACATCCTGATGAGCTGAATTGCACATGGCCATAGAGCATCCAAGCCAAGGGATGGGATGTGGGAATCTCCTTGAGTATCTGTGTGATCCTCAGGTATTGATTTATCACACAAGTAGACATAAAGCTGACAGTAGCTACACACAGTTTGAGATTTTATGGCAGATACATGAACCCAGAGACACATTTGAGACTGTGGACTGCTTACAAATAGCTCGCAAAAAATAACTCTACAATTAGCTTCCACAAATTCTATGGCAAAAACCCTTGAAGTCATGTTCTTCTGTATGTTACATGGAAATGAATTATTTTTAACTGGTCATTCAAAAAAGTGAATTTCTTTAATGTTAAAAGCATATTTTGCAGGTAGAAATCTGCTGCGTGGTTAAATTAGCAAGGCTCGTGGAATCAGGTTTTTTAAACTGAGTTTAAATCCTATCAGATGTTATTTACAGGTAATCATATAGCCACAGACCAAGTTCATTTAAACTCTTGAAGAATTACTCGTGTAATTTCTTGCACTACACTGCATTGACAACATTTTCATTCAGTACAAGATACAGAGTTACAAAATGAAGATCCACCAAGCCCTGCATTCAGCAGCAACAGGGAATTCAGGAAGCAGGGGCTGTTAGAGCACATGGAGGAGCCCCTTGCATTACAGCTTCGAGGGGCTGGGATGCACTGTTCTAAGGCATATCTAGCAACGGATGGGAAAAAAATACAAATGACATTTCAACAACCATTTCTGCAATGCACTTTCATAGGCCAATGCAATGATTAGCTCTGCCATGCTTTGAGTGACTTCCAAGTCCTCATCAGTTGACAGTAAATAACCAGAACACTGCTTAAAATACAAGATAGTTATCAGCATATTACAAATGTTTTTAATGGAACAGATGATTTCAAGACCACAGGATAATGGCTGAGTCCCTGGATGATTTTTCCATCTAACAGAACAGCCCCACGCTTTGAGGTCTGACACACAACTCAGCTTCATGCTGCATTATCAACACTTTAGGGGCAGCACAGATATCAATCCAGTCTGAACACACTGATGTGCAGGTTCCTGTCTCACTGTCCCTTCAGCCATTCCTTTAGATCAGAAGCATTCACCATTCTGCCATACACGGGGAGCTTATGGAGTCTTGCTGAGAGGTTTAAGAAATCTCTTGCTGCAGGGAACAGTGGATTGCAAACAGACAGGCAGAAAAGCTCAGCTATTTGAGAATTCACCAAGTCTGCTTGTCTCACTGCATTTAGCTTAGACAGAGATAAGCCCAAATTCTCTTGCAGTTACCAAGCTAAAAGGAAGAAGTAATGGGACAAGAAATAGAACCAATGCAACAGCATTTTAACCTAAGTGTTATCACTCTTCCATCACATTTTTCTGTGCTAAACTTGAGTATTAAGCTGACCTTTTGGATACCAAAGGATAAAAATGCATTAGAATTTCTTGCCTTTCAATCACAAACACACATCCAGTTCCTTGTCTTTCATCAAGAACAGTTCCTTCAGCTTTATGTTGAAAATTGTCCTGCCAAACTCCAACAACACACATTTGCCTTCAATCCTCTGTTATCTGTTCTCCCCACAGACCCAAGAGCTGGGATCAAGTGAAGCTTTCCTAATGCTCCTTGCTGTAGGGCTCATGACTGAGAAAGGATAACAGTGGAGCTTAGATGACATCAACCTGAACTTGAATTTACACTGAAGGAATTACATCCCAACAACAGGGTTTGGGTTTCTGAATCTGCTCTGGCAGAGAACGTGCTGCAGCGACTGTCTTCAGTCATCAAGCTCAAAGCACAACAGCCACAATTATCTGGAGCAATAAGTCACAGTCCATGAGTCTGGAAAAAAAAATATGCAGCAGTACCAACACAGAGTGACTGCACAGCTCCCACAAATAACTTTGAGAGCCCTCACATTGCAACAGGACTCTGCCAGACGCTCCAAGACATCAGTAGATGCAAAGTCTTCTGCACGCTGCATGTAAAGACCCATCTTCATCTGTGGGGAGGTCTGTTTGGAACAACTGAGTCCCAGATAATCTACAGTTATGGCATAAGGTGTTCATTTCTTTATGACATTAAATTAACAACTTCTGCTTTGTCTTGGAAATGTTCTGAACTAATTCCATATTTAAATATGAAATGCTAAAATCATATCTGGGCTGGAGGACACTAAATATCCACAAGAAGATGAACAACTCTTACAGGCAGGGGTCCAGTACTGCAGCTCTAGTCCCAGGAATTCCCCTATCACAGCTAAAACAGAGTTCCTCACCTTGCCTGTTTTACTGTTGGGATCATTTGAGTCTATTCCCAGTTCTGGACTCTGCCATAAAATCCCACAAAAAATTAGTCACCGCTGCAGAGTTTGCAATCTGAAATTCATGCCAAGAATTAATTAAGCATTAGGAAATAGAACAAAACAATTCAGACAGCTGTGGTCACAATGTTGGGATGCAGTCTCTAATAGAAGCCAATAGAGCTTTGCGATGGCTTCTTTTGGAATAACACCAGAGAAGAGTTACAGGAAAAGATTTGAGGGAAGGTGATTAAATCAACTTGCAGAGATTTACAATGCTAATGGTGAAATCAGCATATTTTCTGCAGCAATTAATAAGTGGATGATGAAGTCTGGTATCACAGGTCTTTTGGAGATGGCACCAACATTTTAATGACAACTGAAGTAAAGATAAGGCACAGCAGCACCCAGCAAGAGTGGACAAAACCCTTCCTGATACATGATCCACGAGCAGGCAAATGGAAGAGAGCAGAGAGAAGAACATGCAATGAACTATGATCCCTAGTAGAAAACCAGAAAAGCAATAGAGAGGAGGAGGCTGTGTCCCCTGACACTCACGGAGCAGAACAAACAAGTAGAAAACTTGACCTATACTCTCCCCAGAGAGGTAGGAAAGATGACATGAGGAACTTGCTCCTTGCAGAAAATATGACCTTGTTTTCTTTACAAGTAGTTTTCATTCATATTGGAATTGGTCAATTACCATTAAAAATGTAAAAGGAAAGGCTATAAAATCTCCCTTTGGGATCCTTAATTTTTAATAATTTTTTTTAAATGGCCAAACTAAAACAAAAAACCAATTTGGTCACACTCCCTTTTTGAGGTGTGGTAGCTGCACAGAAACAAAGCAAAATCTCACAGAGGCTGTCCTTGCAGACTTTGTTCATGCAAAACCAGTCTTAATTCTGAAGCCAGTGAGTATGCGAGGACATGAAGATATTCCTCTCCACAACCATGTTCAAAACAAAAACAGAGGCACTGATTAAAGCTGAGACTACAAAATGTTCTTATGGGAGGTGGTCCTTGAAAATCCCTTCATTCTGATTTTCCACTAGAAGGTCTTCATAAATAAAAAGCAGCTTCAGCTTTTATTATTTCTGTAACTACTAATTTCAAAAATATCATTGATGACTTTTGATCAAAACTCCACATCATTCTAAGACGTTCAGCAGTCAGATTGCATTATCTAATTGGGTTCCTTCTGTCATTAAAGATTGGATATAAGGGAAAAGTTCCTCACCACAAGGGCTGTGTAAATGTTTTCTGTTGCAGAAACTTTTAAATGCAATTTAAAGCATTTGTTAAAGCAGTGAAGTTATCTGTGATGAGTTATGCAAGTTTTATCCAGGTACAAAAAAATTCAAGTAAGATTTAGGAATAAGTAACTGAAAACTGCCTCAGCACCCAAGCTTATAAAGATTATATTTATCAGAGAGGGTCAAGAAAGGACTCTGGTACTGTCAGAGTAACAAATTTGCTGTCTGAAACTTGAGGACAAAAAGTGTTAAGAATTCAGCAAGTTTTTTGCCTTTCTATTTCTTGAACCTCATTAATTTCATTTTGGGTTAAATTACAAACTCCCTCTGTCGTAGGAAGGAGACCCGGACACCAGCTGGTTCATCACAGGTCCAGTTTATTGAAGAAAGCATTAAACACTTATACAGCAAATAATAAGCTTATGAATATTCTGTAAGCCAAGCAATCTATTGGTTAAACTATACCATGAACTCTTCCTCATTCCTTAGGGGTTACATCTCTCTTTTCTCATGTCTCTTTCACTATTTGTTATTGTACTACAGCTAGGCCCAAGGACACACTATCTAGCAGGTGCAGAACTTGGAATTAGCCACGGTTTTGTATTTTTCCAGTCTCTAGCAGCTAAATTCCCAACATCCCTCATTTTTTAGTCTTTCACAAAGTACTTCAAAGGAAATCTAAATTTTCTGAATAATAAAAAAATATTGAATTCCATTACATTAACTGCAAAACAAAAATGGTAACAAAAATTACATTAATTTTTTCTTTTTTGTGAATCAACATTAAAAAATACTGATGTAAACAGAGGTTATATCACTCCATATTATGACAACTCATGTATATTAACCATTAAAAATTCTAATAATCAATGTCTAAGAACAGTTTCTGTCCCTGTTACTGTAAAAGTAAACATTTTTTTCTCCAAATAGAAGTTTAGTGGCTATTTTCCAGTTTGGTTTCTGCTGACCACAGATGCAGGATAAACCGACACAGCAGGATAAATAATTGTGGCTGTTTCTCCACAGACAGATAAAGACTCACGATCATTAACAGTAAACAATAACTGCCAACAACAAACATTTAATGATACTCATAAAAATAATTGGCCATTGTGAAGCTCAGCAAATTTAAGACAGTTTTGCATTAAATTGGTGGCTGTGCATTTGAGAAGACAGTACTTCACTGAAGGACAGCAAATGATGAAACAGCCACCATCTCCTGATTCTGACTATTTAAAAAGATATTTTCTGAAAGTGAGCATTCTGGCTTTTTCCTCCTGCATATTCTCCAAGGGATCACCTTGCCTTGCTCAAAGATGTAATGGATGCTACACTGGCAGAAAGCACTTGCAGATAAAGCCAAACAAGTGCATTTTATAATTGCCAATTCTGCAACCAGGCAGAACTACCACTAAGGTGTGTTCAGGGAGAAATTCTGCTCAGTGTTCACCACTAAGTGTGGTTCTCAATGCAAAAAATGACCTTTGCTCAGTGCAAGAAATGGCTTTTTCTCCTCCCAACCCGCAGCACCCACAGAGCAGCTGGGGGGAAGCCGATTGCTTTCCTCAGAAGATGTTTGTACTGAGCAGTTTTTAAACTGGCTCTGTGCACATCACAGACCAAAGATTCAGACCCAGGACAGGACAATCATTTGTCAGCCCCAGTCATCTCAATGTCCCCCAGCTACCATAGCATTCACAAAAACACACTTTTTGAAGAAAAAAATTGGAAGGGGTGAATTTTTAAATCCAGCTCACAATACAGTCAGCCACTGGACTAAATTGATTTAAGATTTCAAGTGGTGACAGTGTGGGTTTTAGGTCTGTGCTTATTTATACCAACTGCTAAAAATCATCATTCAAAGAGTGGTTTAAAAAAAGACATCTTCAGCTAACTTGGCTTACTTGTGTGAAATCCACTGGATGAAACTGAACTCAAAATGCAGAATGAAATTTTGTCCAAGGTACAAAGCTGTGAAATTCTTTGCAGTTCTGTGGCCATGAATTCAATCAATAAATGAAATAAAAAAGGAATAGGTGCTTACTTAAAAATGGAGAGAAAAAATGAAATACTACTTAAATGGAAGCATTGACTTCAGTCATACCAATTTTGGATAAATGATAAGAACTGGGAAGTGAAGAATTGCTTACATTTAGTTTCAGTTAAGGTACACCTGAAATAAGAGTAAATTAACATGTAAAAATAACTCTGCTGTTGGAAGTCTCAACTCAAATGAAGTGCTAGAAATTAATGTACCTCAAGTCCTTGCAATTTTAGCATCTTTTCATTTGACTGCTGCAGTGTTGCTCTTAAAAGTAATCAGCATCTCTTAATCTTTGTGATCATTATTTCCTTAAGCATCTGCTATCATGTTATCAAGGTCTTGAGTCATTTTTGAGCCTTACTGATCATTGCTTGGCACATCACAAGTCAAATCCTGAGGATATTTAAGTGTACTCAGAGAATTCTGGTAATCTGCACCTGAGGAGCAAGCTCACCAGACTCTCTGCTCCATAGCAAACAAACTTGGTTTTGAGCACTTAGGCTACCTTGAAAGAAGAGCATGACAGAATACAAGCACACTGTCACAAAAACCAGACTGATAATTCAGCTGAACTTCAGCAATGGAATCCCAAAAGTGATTTTTATATAAAAATAAAATAAGCAAAATAAAAATAACTGCTTTTTAACAACATCTTATTTTCTCTTGATCCAACACTCTTAAGATCCTTATGGTCCACAACTATCCTGTATAAACAACAGAAAAAGTCAGATTACAGAACTGAGGTGAAATCAGTTGATAAGCTCCCTTTTCTACATGGACTTGGCAGGATAATTTGTCCAGGACTTTCTCAGGGTGGTAATAGTGCTTGGCAGTAATATCTATCTGTAAAATTCCAGCAGAGCAAATGGCTGGAATAAGTGTCAAGAAAACTCAGTTATCTGCTGTACTAATAACCACAAGCCTGTACCCATCATGCTGAGAAAACCTCCAGAAGGAGCAATGTCATTACCTTAAAAGTTCAGGATGGCTTGATGAGTTGTTTATTCCAGTTAACACAGAAGGAAATGGCTGGGTAAGTACCACCCTCATTTAGGAAGTCTGTCTAATGTTCACACCAGGATGAGTTCTGAAACAACTTTCTTTTGAGGATCACTACATTTAAAACAACGTTTAACCACATATGGCAGCTACAAATTTCATCTCATCCTGTAATCATAGACAGAAATAAATGTCTAAGGAGTGTGCACATATCCAACAGAAAAAGTAAAACGCTCTGATCAGAGGCAGTTTCAAGTATAAGTTAAACCCTTGTCTCACAAAAGGCTGCCAAAATTCTGTTTCAGTGTTCAAAGTCAATATCCTTGGTCATTATGCAGTTAAGGGAATGAGCAAAACACTATAAAATGGCATCTTGAAAAAAGCATGAAATGGTCCCTTCTGTCCTTTTCAGTATTGGTTTTTCTAAGGATTAATGAAACTGGTGGTACACTCTGTGTATAACATTCTCTATCAAATAGCATTTGTAACTACATATATAACTGTCATAAATTAGTATAATTACGTGTGTACAAATAGACTGATTTCACAGGATATTGGATAAGAAAAGCTAATCCTCATTCCAAAGCATATATTATAACACTAATTTATTGATCTACTTTGTGTCACTGGCTCTTTCTTCTATTTCAAATTGTGAAAATTATTGCCAAGAATTTTCAAAATATTTCATAGGAAAAAGGGTTTTTTTTATGCTAAGATGTAAGGTGTGCATGATTGAATGTTTCATTCCACATGCTTATAAGCTGAGCCTTGACCAAGTTAAGAGGTGGAAGGACGTGCTCATTGTAATGCAAAGATGGAAATAATGAAACCCTGAACACAAGAGAAAGGTTCACCGAAAAACTAAAATTCCTTGCTGAGCCAAGACAGATAGAGGAGATAATTTTATCCAACAGATAGAAAAGCTCAGTTCAGAATAGTGACCATTTCTTCTCAAGAGCAACATCCATTGAAACACAGAGTCTGCAAGTGGAATAAGGTTAAACCTTCCCAAAATGGGAAAAAAACCTTGACTCTGACCTTGATTATTTCATCATCTACACTTATTTACCATTTTGAAAATAGTACTACAGTGTTCTGTGACTTAAAAATCTTTTTCTGAAAAATCACCACATTAGAGAAAATTTTGCATCAGGATAACATCTTGTTGAAATTATCCAAGAGAACAGGATAAAGTGAAATGATCATGCTGCAGAAATTTTTCTGATTTTTAGCAAATAGAATACACTCACATTGAGTGATGTTTTGAAAAAAAAAACCACACTACATTCACATTACTGCATGGTAATGTGAAAAATATTCCTCTTCATCTTCAGTATCTCTCAGAGAATTAACACCAGGATGAAGTTGCCAAAGTGAAAAATACTGTATAAGAATTGGTATTGCCCCACACACGGGATACCTGTGTGTGCTTCAGAGAGATTCATCCTGAGTTTTCTCCAGCCCCTGTAAATGCCACAAACATGAGGCAACCATGGGACTGTTCCACAGGTTCTCTCAAAGCTTATGACGTGGGTTTATGCTTCCAATAGCTATCAGGAGTGGAAGTCAACAGCAAGGGGTGGCATAAGTGGACAAAAATACCATTATTTATACCAAAATTATTGGCACGTGAGAAATTAAAGAAATATTGATGACTTAAAAGACCCGAACCCTGCACTTTATCTAGTGCAACTTCCATGCTGAGGCTTCAAAACAGACACAGTAATTTACAACTTCTAATTTTTATGTCCTGTTGATGTGAAATCCTCAGCCTCCCTCTCCGGAGTAACCACCTATTTGCTATTAAGATTTTATACCATGGCCTTATTGTTTACAATGTTCCTTTTCAGCAAACATACTGCTTCCATGACTACCTAAACTCAATGTATCCCCCACCATTTGTAAACTGTTACAAAGAGAAACTGTTTTTTTTCAGTGCTAATTGTTGACATCATATATTAGCAGGAATAGAGTGAGTATGGAGTAAGATTTTACACAGCAAAACAAAGAATGCTTATAGACAGTAAACCCTGGATCCCAGCCCCAAAATCCTACTTTATACTCATTTCTTTTGCTTTGGGAGACATTAGGACAGCCTGCAGCTTCCCAGAAGTAAAACACTGACAATCCTAGCTTAAGCAGCTGTTTTGCAGATGCAAAGGAAGATGCAGAATGTTTCCTGAACAAGCAGCCTGAAAATTGCTCTCTCACAAATGAATAAGCAAGCATCAATACAAAACACACTGTTACAAACCTTGTATTTCCATATAACAGATAATGAAAAATCATCGGTCCGTTCTGGTTATTTGCCAAGCAGCCAGCCCAGTCCGTCATTTTACTACCTGTATTTAAGATATCCTACTAATAAACAATATTTCTTAACTGTTTTCATTTTGTCTGCACATGCTGATTAATAACTTCATCATTTAACCCACCTCTTTCAAAGTCAGTCATGTACATAAAAAGGAGATTAATTCCTGAAAGTCTAACTGTGCTCCTCTTTTGGATTTGGAGGAAAAAAAAGCTTCTTTAGTGAAATCAGTGAAAATTAGGGCCAACATTTTATTCCGCAGAAATTTCCCCAGTTAAGCATAATATTTCTATGGACTTCTAATGATCAACATCCTGTGCTTTCAACATCCAATTCCAGTCCTGGTTGTCTTTCAGATACCAGAAGCCAGTGGGTATTAAGAGATAAATTGTACTCAGCACTACTTTAGTCCAGCATTTAACATGAAGAGTATGTTTGCAATTAAAATTCACACAATGAAGTATTTGAAGTGAACACATTTCAGTATCAGTAGCAGCACAAGGCAACGATGAAAAATCCACAATGGCACGGTACTGTGTGCTGCATTATGCAAATGGATGCAGCAAAGGTCAAAGCTTATATCAATCTCATAATAATGTAGTCTGTAGAGAATAATTAATTTACAGCGCGCTTTCTTATATTGTGTACCACAACACTAAAAGCCATTTTATTTGGGAATTTTCTTGCTTTATGTTGCAGAGAAAAGTAATATCAATGGCTTTCAATTTTCTCTTTGGGAACCAGGGGGGAAGGGAAGGCACAGCTCTTTATTTTCCATAGCAACACCAGGCTAAAATTAAGCACCAAAAATACTGCCTTTTAATTACTAAAATGCTGTTCAATTTCACTGTTTAGGAATGAGATTTCTATGCCCAACAGCTGCCTCACATTACAAGAGCAGAAGTGTTTGAACAACTTCCATGAAGCAAGCAGTGTTGTAAGGATTGAGTTATATTACATCTCCCTACAGAGGGTAACAGTTGAGATCTGTGATATATTTGTGAATTACTGAGGCCCTGTGCTGGGAAGTGTCATCCAGAGCAGAGAGGTTCTGAAGCTGGAGCATAAAAAGCCAGGATGCAAGCCTGAGTCTGAGGTGCTGGTACCAAGTAGGCCAACTGGTGTTCCATGAGTTCTGGTTCTGATACTGTAATCCCCATCTTCTCCATGCACTGGGCCAGCTCTTTTCCTCTTTCTGCCAAAAAGAACAAGAATTTCTCAGGTCTGTAAGAAAAATAGCCTCCAAAAGCAGCGTTAGAGCAGCCCAAGCTACATTATGCAACCTCTTTTTCACACCAATTTTTAAATACATGTTACACATATAGAGATTTTAAAAGAGTGGTCCTCTGACATAAGCCTCAAGAGAGCAGCTCTCTGAGCAATAGGATGACATGTTTGTGTTCTTTCAACTCCAAAGGATCTTATTCCTTACTCTCAAATATTTGCACTGTCTTGGCATTTTGGGCTGGAAGCTAAATAGAGCTGCCTGGAAATTGGATGGGGTCACACTGCACAGAGAACAGAAAACTGCCATGACCAAGAAGCAATAACTCTCTTACAAGAAGCCATGTTTTACACGACTCGTTTACACAATTAACTGAGGATTAATTAGTCCCACAGGAAATCTGTCATTCATCAGGAACTTTAACTCCCCAATACCAGCTTCACTTCCTGTACGTTATTTTTTCCTTGTGTTTTCTAGGAAGCTGCATGCTTATAGTTGTTTCTAAGGACCTTGAACAACATGACCTTCATGTGATCCAGTGGCTTCTAAAGCTCATTCCCTGCTCCTTGCACATGTCAGAACAACTCCTGTGTGGTTTTTATCTCCTTTATGTGACAAACTTGCACACAGGCAAGCACCTTTCCCCATCCCTGGAGATCATCTGTCACTGTAACCTCGAGTGTTCATCACAAGATGCAGAACTAGACCAGTGGCAATGCCACCCAGACTCACGCAGATCCTGATGTCCTTCTGTCAGTTACCTTCACACACTCCAGATGCAAGACCAGCAATCTCCAGGGAAGGTGGAAATGCTGCAGAGTAGTTAATGTTGACAGTAGTTGCTAAAAGGTCATTTGGAGACATTCATTTGTTTGCTGTAGCAGACAGTCATTATTACTGGCAGCAGAAATTGGCAGGAAGAGCTGTTATTGTCAGAAAGCATTAAAAGAGTGTCATTTGTCAATATGTGCTCTTCCACAGAGCAGCAGGCTAAGAGAACTCCATCTCTCAAAATTTAACTGGAAAAAATAGCATAAAACCCCTGACATGCTTTTATCTGCATCTCCTGCTGTGGGCATGGAAGATTCTTTAGGAACTCTGCATCAGCCCACCATCCTGTCTGGGAGCAGAAAACCAGAAAACATGCAGAAGCATTTTATCCTGAATTTCAGTTTCTGGGATTCTGCTCTGAGTTTTTCCAGAATGAAGAATTTCTGTGACTATTCACCTGCCAGGCTCATTTAGCACTAACTCTATGTCTAAGCACAGAGACTTGGATGTTGCTATGTAAATGAACTCAGATCTGTTTGCCCTTTATTGGGAAGGGGAAAAAACCAGCAAGATTCAAGATCCCTTTTTTTCCATGTGTTTGAGCAAATGTAACCATAATACATTAAAGACTTGGAAGGTGGAAGTAAATTAGAAACTCAAGTTGCATCTCTATAACTTTGCATTACGGCAGTACAATAATGGAATTAAAACTTGCATTTTAGTGCTGTCAAGTTACATTAAAAAGCATTATTTAGCCTTCCTCAAGCCTACACTCTAATAAATGTCAAGTCCCCAATTATTAGCATTTAAATATTTGTACAAAGAGTCTTTAATATTGAGAACACACACTACAGATACGTGTGCTGTTCTACTACTAAACCGAAATACATAATCTGGGACAATTATTCCCAGTCCTAATAAAGCTGATTTGCTAATCAAATAAAGTCAATAAAATGACTTATTTTTAATATGGACACAATTGCACTAATAACTTAAAGTTATTAAATAAAGGCTTTCAGAATGAACACAGAAGCACTGTTATTTTTCTTTTAATACCCTTCATTCTCCTGCTGGCTTCCTTCACCTCAAGCACTCAGAATCCTTTTCATTCAGTAAAGCAGTCAAAGGCTGGCACTTGACTTTCACTTCCATCTTCGTCCCTGTCACAGGAGAGGGGACAAGCAAGAACATGGGAGAGATAACAGAAGAAAGGGAATAGTTTGTAGTACAGCACCTTTTGTTTGTAGTTTATCTCACTGCTCACCAGGCAGGTCTCCATTTTCTATTAGATTGTCCCAACACTTTTCTGTAAGAAAGGAAATGAGCCAATTGCTGTAGCACACCTGGCCTAGCTCAGTCCTTCGTTTGGCTGTCTGCTGGATGCATTCAGTTTTCCAGGAGAAGTTCAACAATTGAAAGCCAGGGCAATACCATAGGACAGGAATTACAAAGCAACTCAATGGCAACTGGCAATAGCAGAAGTGTTGATGCAAATCTCATGTCTTTGGGTACTCATTCTGACCTTGACCATAATTCTTTTCCTCATTCAAGAATTTTCCTTTTTATTCTGTTCATTAACAATGAAATTGAATTTCTAAATGGATTTACACAGTGAGAGAGGGGGACATGTTCTCACTTCAAAGGTTGACATATTCTTAAGGGACTTTTCATGTACCCTGTTGGTGAGTCATCAAAGAAAAGGTGGTTACTGAGTTACAAAAGCAATAAAAGAGGCAATTTACTAAAACACTGCCTGAAAATATTATCCATGGAACAATGAGTCTGATTAGCTAACAGCAACAGATAGGTTTATGATTACAAGTTTTATGACTCTTTGATAACATAAAGCACTTTTTTCTCAAAAGGAAGTTGCAGAACTTAATGAATTTGCTGAACTTGGTGTTGTCAGCCCTATAAATCACTCAACAATTTGCACTCCTCAGAAATAAGATCTGCACTGTATGGTTAGAAATTTACAGTGTGCTAATAAATTGCTTGAGAGATAATTTCCGGCTTTCAATATCTAGTCCAAAGAACACTTACTCCTACAGTCAAAGGCCTTTATTGCTGATAAAAATGTCAATATTAGCACCAGTTACTTACATTTAATAATGACCATAACTGACCTGGAGCAAGTTGTTCCTTACATGTAAAATCAGCAAAAGGTGATCATCTGTGATGATGAGTTTTGATTACACTTGCAAGACGCAATAACACAAGATAACTAGACTGTACATTTGGCTGACAGCTTTTTATAACGTTTCCCTGGTTGGAAATAAAAAAAATATTTCTGGTCTTACTTCAGCTTTGGGGCAGACCAAATTATTCAGTTGCTTCAATGCATCCACAAATCACATTTTCTCAGTGTTTGTTTCAAGCTCTGCTGTGTTGATTCTATCACAAACCAATATCAATGGAATGCCACAATCACACTTGCACAGAAAGGAAATCTTGAGGCACTACATCCTGGCGCTGTCATACAGTACCAAGGGCAAGTGAGTCCTTGACTGCAGGAATAGTCTTTGTTATTACTCTACTATCGCTATTTTAAAGACTGGTTTTTTATTTAAGGACTAGTAATTATTATGTTAACGTCACATCAAAAAACTTACTCAGAAGACAGTGTATGGCACAAGAATGAACTTGAAAGAAATCAGAATTAGTGCAGCATCAAGTCTAGAAGTACCACTTCTACTTGATTTTATATCAAGGCAAAATTGGTCAGAACAGAGCTGAAGAAGTGGTGGCAGATCAGAATTGTCCAAGCACCAAAGAAAAGCAAAGTAAAATAATAACCCAGCAGCCAATTTAGTAGAAATGAAAGGGTAACGTTTTCTAGCTGTGTGGTTTCAAGTTTCATTAAGGTAGAAGTTCCCAGACTATTTCCAGTGGAGGTGCAAGTGTGGAGACTGCAGCTGTTCCACAGACAGCTCATCAGTCACACAGTGACACTGCTCACCAGGCTCCCTCAGGCTGACAAACTCAAAGACATACAACAAAAAACCATTAAGAATTGTGTTAATGATGTCACATTCGTTCACGAGCAACCATCATTATTACAGAGAGGCCTTTGTGTCAAAGGATGCCCTCAGAGACACTAAGTCTTGCTGGAACAATCTGTGTTAGAACCAGGGCTCATCCTGCAGAGCTCTGCAGCATCCCCACATGCAGCTGCTCCATTTGCCCCGGGAAGCTCTCCCTGCAGCCACAGGGAAGCAGCTGCTCACTCAGCCTGCTTCCCTCCCACCCTGCTGGCATTAACTGTTCCTCTCCTGACACAGAGATCAGCCCTGCCCCATTCCTTCAGCACCAACCTGACCAGCGCAAGCAGCGACAAATTTCCTCTTTAAACTGACACTGCAAGGCTCATGCAGTGCATTATGAATACCTTCTTAGTTTTTTTGAATCTTGAAGGAGCACATACAGTAAGACATGCAAATGAAGGCTACAGAATTTTGGAGTGCCTGGTGTTGGAATGATGAGCTACAAACATCTGAAAGAGTTTAACTATATTCTTTTGTTCATCTGAATTATGTTTAATAAAGTACAAAAAAAAATCAGATTGTTCTCAAATTCATCGCAGTTTTACCTTACAATGCTCTTATCTGTCTGACACACAAATCTGCAAATTAATTAGTCCTCTGAAAGAGCCATGTGGACACAAGATTTCTGTCTAAATAAAGACCCCTTCCAAGCTGTTTTTCCTGCTTCTGTGGCTCAAAAAACTACCTGTTTAATAGGAAACAGATAATTAGCCCATAACTGCAGCTGCTTGCATGTTTTCTGGTCTATTTACATATCCTTGAAACTATTATGCCCAATTAGTAGTTTGGATTGTTTTCTCCCTTCTAGCAGTTAAAAGGGAACAAACTCTTGAAAAATGTGGTCTCTCTTGGGCTTTCCACTGAGCATGCCACTCAGCCACCCCTAGGCCACTGCTATAAGATAAAAAGCTGTGCCTTGATAAACCAGTTGCTGTTTTTCCCTGTAGTAGTGTGCACTGGGCACATGCACTCCATTGTACTGTAGACACTGCCTACTGAGTGCACTCCACAGTTAACAACCTGAAAGCAACTCTAATTTAAATTATTCCAATATTATATGCATATTCTTCCTGAAGAAATGCAGAACACTTGTGAAATATTGCTTTTAAAGAACACTTGTGAAATATTGCTTTTAAGAATCATGGTTTAACCTCTAGAACACCTACACATCTAAAAAAATCTATTATAGCTTTCACAGTTTTACATTTTACTTCATGGCTACAGCAAAAAAAAAACCAATCAATTATTTTGGTGCCAGATTAAATAGTTTAACAGCAACATTTAAAGTATTATTTTGAATAGCACTAGAACATCAAAATACTTAATGGCACGGAGGAGTTGCCTTTTGCACAGAGCAGATAAGCAGGACTACACAACGCCACATCAAACACTCAGATGTACGTGTCCCTGGGACCAGTTGTACTTATCAGCTATACATAATTCCAACGTCTACATTCCTCCTGAAGCCATGGCTCCCTGCACGTCTCTCCCAAGCCATGAGGACACACACTAAACTCAGAACTTAGGCAATACTGCCACCCAGGATTCCCAGCGCAGCCCGCAGGGGTTGGAGCTTTTCCTCTCAAAGTGCTGAAGGGAAGCCCGGGGCTGGCAGAGGGCAAGATGGCTTACAGTCCATCTTGTGGGGCACTTCTCCAATGGGAATGAAGAGATGTATCAGTAGTAGACTCTCTTGTGTATCTGGGAGGAACTGAGCAGTTGAACTCCTCACCTGAGTTTAGCACACTGCTCCCTAAATGTATTCTCCCTGCTCTCCTCCTCCAAGTGACGTTACTGCTCATCTCTGAGGCTGAATTCCCACTGCCAGGCCAAAGGCACTTTTGTTGCCCAGCAGCAGCGGGTGTTTGGGATCTTCTGCTGTGTGACTCCTTTGCAAAAGAAGCTGTCAAGTCACCATTTGAATCCCCTGCCAAAATGGCCTTTGGAGAAAGATGGTGTGCACCACCAAAGCCTCTGCAGTGACCAGCAGCTGTAGGAGCCGGGACTCTGTCTCTCTCCAGAACCAGCTTTGCCCTGCTGCTATCTGCCTTGCTTGGAGGACGCGTTTCCATGCTGCTGTCAGCACAGCAGCTTCTGGAAAACACCGTGACTGGGATCTCACGCTGCTTGTTCCCCTTCAGCCCTGGGGCTCAGGCTGACTGCTTGCCACTGGTGCTGCTACTGGGACTGGCTTCAGGTTACACAGGCCTTGGCAGTGCACCTGCCTACAACTTTCCTAAAAACTCAGCATCCCCAAAACACTTTACAGGTCTAGGGGAAGGCTTTAGTAAAGTAAAAAAAAAATAAAATAATCTTCTGAGAACAAAGAAATATCAGTGAATTTGTTGATGGTTATGGTTAAAACAGATGAAATTTTCATTTCTAATTTTATACTACTTGACTGATATTTTCCTTATTTCAGAGGGATACAGTTTCCTCAGATATTCTGCAGTCAATGCAGCATACAAATTTGGTTACCATGGCCTGTATAAAGAACATTTTTGCAGTCACGTTGTTCATCTCCAGCCCAGCACTGGCAAAAAAAGCTCACTTAGGGAACTTTGCTTACATGGGATGTTCGTGGATTTGTGCTGTCTTCTAACGCACTGCATCAAAAGTGAATTCTTTTATTGCAGCACATTTTTGAAAAAGCTCTTGCTGCATCAGAACCACAAAAGTTTCACAGAAGGTAAAAACCAATATAAATCTTGACTGCCTGTAAATAAGATGGAATGACAGATCAGTTGCTCTCTGGCATTTCTGGCTGAAAGCAGCTCAGGAACCACATGCCATGGTAATGACACAGGAGGGAAGAAAAGGCATCTGCCCATTACTACAAGTACAAAAACAACAGAAGGATAAACCAGGTGGTGTTGACATTATGTAACACCCTCCACCAATTTTACCAGATACTGTGTTTTCTGCCTTGTAAACACAACCTTAAATAAAAAGGGTTGTGCCCCACTCCTGCAGCACCGAACTTCAGTTTAGAAAATTCTAGTCTAAATTCCAACTCAAGAACCCTTTTTTGGTACTGGCTGCAGCAAATCTCCATGCCTCATTTTGACAATTATGCCATTAGGAGTTTGGATTAAGCACTCTTGTAGTGCATCTGCACAATTAAATACCAGTGGCTTTATGGTGGGAAGCCTCTTGCTCCACTGAAGGCAGAAACCCATCTCATTGACATGCTAGCCAGCCATCTTCTCATTCCCTACATCATGCATGAAAAGAAGAACTATTTTCATCCTATCCCAAACTGCACATGACAGGACAAATAAAGTGCTTTCAGCTTTACAGTATCCATTACAATTAATTATCCAGAAGTCCTTGGCATAAACTATGAAAAGCCCTTGCTTTTGGAATAAATGGACTCCATCAAAATTCTACAGGCACCTGAGCTGACTGCAAATGAACACAACTACCTGCTGGCATTTTGTTACAAACAAAGGCCTTTTCTCTAGGAAGTTGTGTGACACAGGATTTTACTGCCCTGAATTTCCAGGCTAACAGAGAGCATGATGTATTAGCAGATAAAGCTAAGCATGTGTGGTTTATGATATTTCAAGAGATAAGGCCAACAACAGGAGAAAATACTAATTTTTATGTCATCTTTTCCCCTTCAGAAAGTCAACAGAGCTATTTCACTATCACTCAGTTTATTCAGTATCAATTAGACTGCTCATTATGCTATCATAAATCAAATAACAAATGAGAAGTCTCCCAGGACCTCAGATAATACAAGAAGAGAAAGAACATCCAAGTAGACTACAGGCTAGAAATTTGCAAGTGGAAGAGACAAACTCCATTAGTGTGTTGAACTTACCTAAGGACTGTAGTTCTGTTTAGTTCTAAGGCTACTGAGTTGACAAAAGCTTAAAACTTAGTAATGAATCCCTTTTCCCTTCAGAACTGGAATAGCAGAAAAGAAAGTCAGCATTTTACCATTTCAGTTCCATGTTAAACCCCATCTTTTTGACACCTCATTTGTTAAGGTTAACATTTGCCTTTCATTGTCCCTAAATAAATGCTGCTTAATAAAGTTACCTGGCAGTTTATAGTAGAGTCAGCATTTGCTCTGTTGTGAGCTCTGCATAGTAGGTATTTTAAACTCTCTCCGTCCTCCAGGTGACATTATTTCTGTAAAAATGGCTATTCTAGGTGTCTATTTTGGGATGAACCTATATTATAGCTGCTGCAAAAAGGTTGTCATTAAAATTGAAAGGCGGAAGAACTACACTCCTCAGATTGCTTCACCCTTGTTCCACAGCACTTACATTGTATTGATCTTATAATGAATGCACATGAGATGAGGAAAGTGCTGACTTTCCTTGCTCTGCCATGTCCACTGCTGCTTTTCTTGTCTAAGTGAGGTGCAGTGTCTCACTGGACTATTAAAGAAGACAGACTAATGATTTTCTCTTACAGTAAAACCATTACAGCGCTTGGCTCCTGAGGCACTAGGGTTAACTAGCTTAGTGCATTAAAACAAAAAAAAACAAGACTGACACCTGTGATTTAGTACTTTCTAGAATGCACAGCTTGGAAAAAAGGCAGTTGGAATGCCAGTAAAACACTGACTGAAACACCACTAGCAAGCATCTCCCATCCCTTCACCCTCAGCACACAGAGATCCCACGGATTGCATTGGGTAAGGGTCTCCCAGGAAGCATGCCAATGTGGCTGAAGTAAGGTACTAAAACACTGCCAAAGATTGGAGAAGTTTCCCTAGGACATCAGTCCCATTTTCTTACCCGTGAGACTTCTTGAAGATGTAATTTAGAGATAATACCTATACCATTAGCTGGCACTAGGAAGACTGAGATGGCAGTTCAGCGTCAGTGTAAAGACAGCTCAGAATGCCAAAGGAGAGCAATGCTGAACTCACACTTCAACACTGACCTTAAACAAATAAACCCTGTCAATAAGATACTTCCCCAAAGGCAAAGCACAAGGCAAGTGATGATAATTGTCTTGTTTCTTGACAATTAGTTCACCTAATGTGTTTAACACTACTAGAAACAGCATTTGCCACAAGACAACACCAGGTGACAGACACAACGTCAAAGCTTCTTCCCAGGGACTCTGCTTCAGAGGCAGTTTCCTGTTTGCTTAGCAGGCTGACAAGGGACAGCACCTTCACAATGAAATACGTGCAGGTAAAAACCCCTGAAATATTACACTTCAGCTCTTGAAGTGTTTATTTGTACAGTGCATTAAATGAGAAGACACTTTGGCAGCTGTGCGCTCTATGCAAGAAAAAGAAAAGAAAATAAGTATTACCTGAAAAGACACTGTTATGCTAGAAGGAGTTAAAAATAAAACAAAAAAAACCCACCACATTTTGTGCTTAACATATGATCACTTATGAGTTTTCCATGAAGAGTAGGTCTGTTCTGAGAGACTGCAGAGGTGAAAGATATCCTGATTTAACAATATTTACTTAATCCAGGTCCCAACACTGTTTACAGACACTACTGAATAAAATCATGACCAAGAAAGCCAGGCCACAACATTATGTATGCCAAGGGCACATGTCTAGGGCTTTTTATAACTGGAAAACTGCTTCATATTAAACCAAGTGGGAAGTCTGAACCTATCCATGGACACAGCAGGTTTTTTGTAAGGATGTGACTGTAGCTTTTTTTCTGCCACCAATTCAGTAATATTCTAAAACTTTGTGGGGAAGAAGAAATAGAAATAGAAGTAGTGCAGCTGCACAAAGTCTGCATTGATAAAGGAAAAAGTTTCATACTCCTGTTGCCCATTCAAGTACCTCACTGTTATCAGCTACAGATTAAGCTTCTTTACAAATATACCTGTGGCTGAGTTTTGAATTAAGCACCTTGGATATAGATAGAGTTGGGTCAAAATGTACTTGGTGCCCTATTATTTTATCTATCTCTCTACCTGGGTATTTAATACCTTGCAGCACATGACTTGGGATGGCAAAGACAAGGCTAATTGGACTCCACAGAAGGCAGAGAAAAGAAAACATTACAGTCATCTGAAAATAACTCTCAAAGGCTTTTCATTTCCAAGAGGCTTTTCTCCTTTTCAGGGGAATCACTCTCCTGTCAGCTTCCTCACGAGAACAGGCCAGTTTAGACATGACAAAAGTACAGCAAGCAGTAACAGAGGCTGCTCCCCCATCTCAGTGACCCCAGTGTTCCGCACCAGGGGCCGGTCCCTGGCCAGAGCCCCAGGCTGGGACCCAGGAAGCCTCATTAGAGAGGGTGCTGAAATGCTGGGTAATGGCCTTGGAACAGGATCCACAGCTGAGAGTGAGCTGGAACTACCAGACACACTGAATGGGCTGCAAAACCTCTGAAACATTGGCTGCAGTGATTTTAATTTTGGTTAGGTACCACCTCTCTGTTGTAATCAGGAACAAGCAGCCCAATGGTACCTAATGCTGTGATTCCCTGCTCAAATTTTAATGGCTCTCTGGCAAATATTACATTATTTCCCCAGCACTACTGTGACAACAAAGAAGCTTACATCTAAGCTTAGACTTCCTGAGAACTTATCTAAAGTGGTACTGAAAGTACTTCTTCAACTGCAGTTACATAGAGAAGGAAAGAGAAGAGATCATTGCAAGCTTCCCCAGGTTCCAAACTAAGCAGATTTCACAACTAGAATACTATTCAAGCCTTCTTTTACTTGAAAAGAGCTTCCAAGATAGCTTATTTCATAGATAAAAATGGTTGCAGTAAAAGTGATTAAAACGTATTACATTATTTTCAGTCCAAAGTTATCTCTGCTTCAGGCAAGATATTTATACCTTTCATCAGGATTAACTGTTTTACCAAGGTTTTTTTTGCATGTATGTCAGTCAATTTTAATTCAATCCATTACACCTGTAAGTCTATTTTGGAGAGATTTCTGGGGATTTATTTCACAATAGATGAGCTTAATGTCTATTTCAGTGGGAGACAGGATGGGTGCTTGGAGAGATATGGAGAGATGATCCATGTATTAGTCTCCTAACAGAAGAATTTAGTACTAAAAGAGAGAGAGAGACAGGAAATGCACACACTGGCTGGTATTTAAAGCTTGTTTCAATCCATCTTCTCTTTCACACCTGAAAAAATATGCTGAAGCCACTGATAACATTTCCTTTGGGAGCACATATTGTTAGTGGCTATTAACACACACACTGACTGGTGTGTTTGTCAGCTGATAAGCGCTGTGGTGCAGTGACATCCAGAAAGCAACTTCCACATTGGTTTCCTGAATTTGAACAAAAGGCTCCAATCTCTTGCACACAGACCAGCAGGCACTTCTCCATTTACTCTGTTAGCTGCTGAGGGAAGCTCCTGTATCAAAACCAGAAGTCTTGAACTTGAGGCAAATTCTGCATTTTGATTACATACTGATGAAGCCTGTTACAGAAATTTCACATTTTTCATGTCATTCCTAGAAAGGGTGGAATTCTGCTCTTATAACCAACATAACATTCTTTTTCTTTTCCTCATATCAAAAGGTACAGCTGCTTTACATTTCCTTGTGCCACAACATCTGCATGTCGATCCCATTTTGAAATGTTTCAGTATTTGTTCAGCAACTTGCTACACACTGAATGAGTTTTCTCCCTAAAGCAAAAAAAAAGCCCCAAACTAATCTTCTCTCAAGCACAAATGGAATGTCTGATACTGAAAAAATAGCCAGTCTAGTACTTTTCAGCTACATTTCTAAACAACCAACAGATGAAATGCCTTTCCCTCCAAGTCCTCTGAAGTAAATTGATTTGGTTTGGTGAGCACTACCCGGCTGCCTCGGTGTCATCTGGAATAAGGAGATACATCCTTGGCTTTATGAGATCCATGCTCACAAATTGCTGAGCATCATACCTGCCTCAACATTTCCCTGAGCAGCTTAATGAGATCCTTGTTGACTTCAATCTCACCAGGCGTAAACCAGAGACTGTGTTGGAAGCTCCTGGCACCCGTTCAGTGTTTACTTGGCACATGGTACACTTAATATTTCAGTTGAGGAATGACTGCTGCTGTGTTTTGCACAACATTCTCCGACAGCTTAAAAGGACAGTGGAGCTAAACACAGCCCTTTTGCTTATTCTCTTGTTTTGGGGGAGAGTTTCCCACCTCCCTGCCATACATTCCTGCTTTATGCAGCAGCATTTGTTTATATTTGCATGACACATCAAACACACTAAAAGCTCTTTGCCATGTGTTATCAATGTGTCCCAGATTGTGTCCTGCTCCCCCACTGACAAGCTGGACAAAGAAATTCTTGTTGGACAGCAAATTAACCAAACTCACAAAATTTCTTCAAATTTTTGCAGATTGATTGTATTCTGCTTTTCCCTTACGGGACAACTTACACACAAAGAAAATTAAAAAATATTTATCCCCTTGAGAAACAATTCAAGCTACTTAGCAAGTTAAAAGAAACAAAACACTGTCTGTTGATTGTTTTTGAATCCTTCCACTAAGAAAACAAACCCTCTTGCCTTGCTTCTTGGGTGAAGGGTTTAGATAAGATTCAAATACAGGCATGAGGCTTAAGTTCAAAAAAAAAGACACTTATTGACAATGGACAGCTAAAGAACATTACCACTACCATTAACAAGGCTGTGAAAGACGTTTTTTGTAGGAATGACAGTTACATTTGGGTCATTCTTGTATGGACAGTACCTCAGTAACTCACAGCAGATGCCATTCTGTTACTCACCCCATGATCCAGCTTTCAGACAGACTCACAGATGGAGTCACTACACCACACTACAGACTGCACTCCCCATGGGAGATGTAACACATCCACCACACTACGCAGAAAGAAGTGATGAAGGTACCATGAACTATCATCAAAATCAAACTCCTGGTATTTGCTAGTAAGCTGCTTGAATTTCACATAACATGGATATTCTATTTTTCAGTCCTAAGTACAGGTGAAAAGCAATAACTCATGTCCAAAACCCTGCTAGAAACTGTTTTATCAGACACTGAATATTGCATCAAAACTCACTTAATAGGTGACACCAATTGTATTTTTCCCTATGTTTTCTGATCTTTATCTTATTATCTATGTATTTCGACACAAGACTCCTTCCAATAGATTTAACTTCTTGATTTTCCTCCATCTTTTGAAGTTGTAGATGTTACCTTTAAAACCATGATTTGCTTACAAATTCCAGGACAGAAAAATCAAATATTGTTGACTTTGGATTAGTCTCAACTTGATCAAGTACTTGATGAAGTTTAACTGGATTTCCTACAGGATTTTGGAGTTGTACACCCCTCCTTTCAAAATCACCTTCTCTAGTTCAAATGTGCTACAAAGGAACTTCTTAAAGCAATAAAACAGATCCTTTTTAACTGGCCAAACACAATAAGAAATTTTTTAGTTTCAGTAATGCAAAGCTCTTAGTCTTTTTAAAAAATCATGTCAAATTCCCCAGTCCCAAACTTGAATTTCTTACTCCAGTAATAAAGTCAGCTTTATCTCTAAGCAATGTTATCAATGTATTCTGAAGGTTAAAGCTGCAAACAGTCACAAAACGCAAGCAGCAAGAGCTGTACTTTGTCAGTAACCTTTTCCCTGACAGCAGAAATAAGAAAAGTGACACCATGATACTTGTTGCATTAATAGGAATGGTAATAAAATACAGTTGGGATTAGCATTAGAGAAGCTAATGCTTATGGACCAAAAAGCCTGCTGGAAGTTGTGCCTGACCAATTGTTCCTTAACAGAAGTTCTTAAAATAATGCAAACCAAATCTGACTTTTAAAAAAAACAACAAGAACATTTGTCTACTTCATTATGTTGAGCCTGAAAGCATTTCAGTTCTCTAGTTTCCTTTCATTATGGGATTAAATAAGCAGTATTAGAACTGGAAAACACTACGTATTATACTTCAGTAATTTCACATTCTAAAAAACACCCTTCACACTATGTCAGCAGCCAAATAACGCCTTCCCTTAGTTTAAAATTGCGCTGCTTTGACTTGCTGATAAATACACATACCTGGGGGCTGTCTGCTTGGTTTTGTTTGTTTTAATTTGTCCTTTGACTTTATGCCTCAGGATAATCACAGAGTGACAGCACCTGTTGCTACTGCAGATTTCCCAACACTTCACTAGAGCACCTCCTGATCCTGCCTCGCTAATGACACCAGTCATGTCAGAGAGAAACCAGAGATGTCATCATCAGGATGCCTGAGACCTCAGTCACTTCTCTTCTTACCCTGGGAGAAAAATCCTGCTGGAATTGCTCCTGCAGTATTCCTTACCCTTAAAAGTGATGGAGCAATTTGACTCTACTGTGCTTTTACACAAAAATCACTAATACCGAAAAGATACATGCAGTAAGAGACAGGGTGCTCCCTTTTCTAAACATTTTGGGAAGCAAATCCTTTGTGAGAGATTCAGAGCAGGTATAAAATGGGAATATCTGAACATGCTGATATGTAAGGGCAATGGAAGGCAGTGTGGTAAATATCAAATGCAGGATTTTAATACAAAAAATATTAACCAATTCTGCCTAAAACACAAAAACTGGCATCAATTTTTCTCTTCAGTTTGGTCACTGCTGTTACAAATACACTTATACTGGAAATCAGAGCAGCAGAACCCAAGTTCAATTTGTTTCCTATAAAAAGTACATACCTTCCTCAAATAAGAAACATTTTCCAAATTAGAATATTATGAAGAGGAAACTGGAACAAAACCAGACTGTCATCCTACTTGGTAATGTAGCACAAGGGGTGGGGGGAAAATGACAAACTTGCAGGCGTTAATTTTTTTTTTCTCAAAGCAAAACCGCCTAGATTTTACCAACAAAATGCTCTAAACCAACTTATTAACCAAAATCCCCATCTAGGTTAACAAAATCTCCTGTAGGCTGAAATATAAAAACTTGCAAAGCAAGGACTTTGCAGAGTCATTTCCCTGCAGGACAATCTGGCTGCTTTGATTCCACCATCTGGCTGAACCATATTCCACCTCATGAAGCTGTTTCACAGCTAGTAAAATAGGTGGTATAAATACTAAAATGGAAGTACTTTCTGTGCCATTAGCATGATGGTCATTTCCTCAATGCCATTTTCCATAAGCACATGGAATAACTCTGATGTTTAACAGCTCCTTGTTACATAAATCTGCACCCCGGTTTGGAATGCCTTGCCAAGAGGGCCACAATTGCTCATTAATTCCTTACTGCACCTAAACACTCAAGGTTCTTGGACCTCAAGGAACACAATAAACCCCAATTAATTTATTTTCAAAGGTTGCTGTATTTTGGGAAAGAAACACCAATATGACAGCAAGAAGTTAAATTACCGATAGGTCAAAAAATGAGCTTCCCTACACTTTCTCATTAAATAAACAGAAACAACAAACCCCTAACTCTCACTGTTGAGCACCAGTGACACACACTCACTTCTTCATTAAGCAAAACCAGGTTTACTACAGAAATACATCTCCAGGATTTAATGGAGAAGTAAACTTTTCTCAAGTAAGTAATGACAAAATATCTGAGGAGCTCAGGCTTATCTGTTAATCATTCATGTTTCTGTTTTCATTTCCAGCTACTCTGGAGCTGCTGATGCTGACACTCTCTAACCAGGTTTAAGCATCCTTTCAGCTCTACTGTGCCAAATAAACTGTCACTTTCTATTAAAAAAATCTATAGCGGGAGGTTTTTAATCTTCTGATTTATATTTTGTAATAGCAAGTCAAAGTTTAAATTAGGACTGTATCAGCTTATGAAATAAAGCCTAAGCAGTGCAGTGACAACCCCAGTGAGGAAAAGCCTCCTGCTTGCTTCAAGTGCACAGCAGAGCAGTTTTATTTGCTGTCTTTTGGAAGGTTTTATTTTACACAGCTCCAGTCAATCTCACACTCTTATTTAAAACAGCAGTGCCTTAGATTCAGTCAGGACACATCTGAAAGAAGATGCTACTTGCCATCAAGTGTCTGAACTGTCCCTGACTTTATTGACCTGCCACAGCCCCAGCCTCTCCACCTTTGGGGTGTATTAAGCAGGCAAGCCACAATTCAGCTTAATTAACATTTCCTTTGGTGAGCTACTCCTCATGAAACTTTCTTAAGGAGCTATGGACTCCACCATTCACTGTGTTTAACATTAAACCAAACCAACTTTTTTAGTTCAACAGCTCTACAAATATTACTCACCCCTTTTTTTGTGCAATCCTTAAAAACAGAGTACAGTAATAATCCTATTTATTTGCCTTTAACACTATCTATTCTTCATTTATTTTTCCTCCTAAGCACTTCTACTCCATCTCCAGTGCTATCACTCCTGTATTTTCTAGCACTTCACAGCTGAAGAAAACTTAGTTATAAAATGTGTAACAGAGAGGGAGAAGGTGACCTCAGTGTGGGAGAAACAGAACTTATTAGGGTTAGTATCGCACAACTGCCCATAAAATGGTTATTAACTGTAATTACCAGCACTCTCTCCAGTATGTCATGTCTGATAAACTTGGAGATAATTTTAAATGAAGTTTAAATCACCTACAAGCATCATTTTGTTATGACACCTCTACCTTGTCACACAAAACCTTACTCCCATTCTCCCCTTATCCCAGGGATCTCTAGCTCATCCCTACTAGCGACATCACCCCCTTGTCTGGCTCAGCACACTCTGCTGGGCTGGATTTCACTGGAGCCAAGAGCTACAGCTGGGGCTCAGCCAGAAGTGACTCCCTCTTGCACAGACTGAGCCAGAGGAGAGACTGGTGAGAAGAAAGCAGAAGCTGACCATGACACCCTCAGTACCCAATCCTGCAAGGTCACAAGAGGATAATTAAACTTGGCAAAAAGACTCATTTAGACAATGATTCCTAGGAAGGATTATATTGCCAATCATTCTATCAGAGTTTGAGGGACTGAATACTTGGATAAATGAGAGTTTGAAACTTTAAACACTTTAACTCTTGGATACTTGTCATAACATTCAAATTTAATGTGGGTTTTAGCAACCAGAAGGTTTCTATTCAGTAATAATACGTAATAACATCTTTCCATGTCTATAGAATTTTTAAGACAAAGAGCTCAGGTCTCTTCTCTCACCCAGCTTGATCTTATGCACAGTGAGGAGTTCTCAGAACATCATGATGTGATGCAGTGACCTTCATGTTCCCCTCTCCCACATCTCGGGTGTCCAAGAGCTCCTACAGGAGGCAGTACCAACAGGCTCCTCTTGCTGAATAACAATGAAACTTGTCTAAGTGTATTATTGTACACCATTTGAAAACTCAAACATCCCCTCCAAGTGACAAGGCAAGCACAGTAGAACTCTGCTGCTTCCTGTACTTGTTTACAGCTGATCACTTGGGCTGCCCCACAGCTGCTTCTGGTACCCATTCTTTGCACTCAAAGCCCGATCCTCCACAGTGTGACACTGCTACCTTACTCAGAACAAAGTCAAGTTTCATTTCAAAGCTCCATAGCTCAGATTTCATGGGGATTCATCTCAAAACTCCATTCCAAGTAGTTACACAGATCAACTACCCTATGTGAAGTATCCCTTCTTTGGTTTCAAACCCAGGACCTGCTGCTTCATTTGAGGCCCTCCAGCTACCACATCCCCGAGTTCATCATCTCTTCAACCCTTCTGTCCTCTTTGCTTTCCACCCAATTCTTGCATTTCCAGACTGAAGAGATGGCAAGCAGCTGTTCCTCACATGGAAGCCATTCCACTATTCTGATTCTCATCTCTACAAGATCTTATACCTCTTTTAACAAACTTTGATGATTCTCCTCTCTCCCATCACATAAAAAAACAGAATAAGCTCCTTTCTGGGATGACCACAGCTGCCAGTTAGAGGTTTAGAAAGGAGCCAAGACTAGAACTGACCCTAAGGAGACAGGACTGTAAAGCTGGTTCTCATCACCACTGCCACAAACAGTGTCTGACCGTGGCATCACTGATCCTCCTCTCCCCCTCTCTACTTATGCCTAATTCACTTGGCTTACATGAACATGTAAAACACCCAATTATGTAACAGAAATTAAACTGACTGAGAACATCAGAAATTAAATACTGTGATAAGTATTTCCCGCATGGGAGTTGCACAAATGGGGCAGTAAGTCGCCATATGGGCTACACATTATTAACTTTAATTTTTCAACAATTAAAGGAATGCTTTCCTCACAAGGCTTGAAGAAGTCCCTTCTCCTATACAGTCATTTTTCAACTGAAAGGCAGTTAGAGATACACCTTTTTACACAGCATGCCCCATTGGCTAAATTCAACAATTTTCTACTCACATGTGAGCAGGTTAGATTTTCATCACCCCTCACATTTTGTATAGTCTATAAACTCAATAACAACATTCGCTGAAATTGTTGAGAATTTTTTTGCTGTTACAAGCAGCAGAGAATAAACAATCACTATTGTAATTCAGACAACTCCTAAGCCTAAACTCCACTAATAAGCGTGATACAATCTAACTGGATACACTAAAGCTGTTGGGAATTATTCCCACACAAGAAAACAGTTTAAATCACCTCCTTCCCTGCAAGGGAAAGCAAAGATCAGCTTTCCTGTAGACCAAAGCTTTCCTGAAAAGAGCATGGCCACTCCAGGCTGGAAATAAGTATTGTAACTGCCTTCCTGGTGGCTTCAGACAAGCTCCTCTGTCACTTCTACCTTCATTGGGAGCTAAGCATTCTGAGGGTCAGCACACACACTTTTTTTAAAGGGGACAGAACACTTACATCAGTGATTTAATGCACAAACACTTGGAAGGAAGAGATTTCTTTAAGGTTGCTTCTTGATGGGAAAGCTGGAAAGAAGAGGAGTACCTCTGGATTAGGTAATCCCACCCTGATGCAGTTTGTCCTGATACTTGATTAATTGTCACTAGGAAAATAATTTCCTTCACACTCTGCCAACCCTTCTAAAGGAGTTTTTGTCTGATAATAACCTCAAATCCCAATGCCTGTGACAGACTCCTCTCCTCTGAATTGTTGGCATCTCTGATGAAGACATAGCACATTTATCTCTGCTGAAATCTAAGGTGATAGCCTCTGCAGCTCTCCAGCTTGCTTCTGCCTCCATAAGGTACACGTGATATTCCACATTTTTCTGGGAAAAGAGAAAATAAGTGCCTTAATTTAATAGTTAAACTGAAAAGTATAAACCCCATATTTTAAAAAATACAGGAAGACTAGGATATATACATACAAGGTTATACCTTAGGGAAAAAATTTATTATAATGCTGCCATATGGGAATTAAGCCACAGCTATTTACACACACCCCTTATTAAAGGCTTTTCACTGTGTGTCGCAGACATTTTTCCACAGAAATCCTTTCTTTCAGATTTCTGTGTCTTCTGGAAGGCAGAGGCCTCAGAGGGGAAGGTAAACAATTGTTATCAGCTGCTGTGGAATGCAATAGGATTCACCTCGATTGGCTCATTTTCTATGTTTATAATTAAG
This sequence comes from Melospiza melodia melodia, assembly GCF_035770615.1. NCBI lineage: Eukaryota > Metazoa > Chordata > Aves > Passeriformes > Passerellidae > Melospiza > Melospiza melodia. Next base: position 43,279,766 of record NC_086198.1, read on the forward strand.
GGCCAATCACCAGTGCAAGGTAGGGGACTGAGTCCCTGGACACAACTTTGTTGTGGATTCTTTCTTTCTATTCTTAGCTTAGCTAGCAGCTCTGCAAACCTCTCTCTATATTCTATTTAGTATAGTCATAATGTATTATCTATAATATCTTAATAAATCAAGCCTTCTGATCAAGATACAAGATTCACCATCTCTCTATCACCAGCTGTGACCCACTCAGGCGCAGTAATAACTGTGTATTGGTCCACAGGACACTGCTCAGTAACCTGTGGTTTTTTCTGAGGATTAGCAGGCTAAATGTGAACTGCATGGAAAAATGTGAGCTCCAGCAAACCTGTAGTTCTGCCACCTCTGCCATTTGTCTTCTTCATTCTGAATTGAAAAAGTTGACAGTGCTTTCTGTGAAAGCACAACTGCCAAATTGCTGCGCGCTTCTCCCACCAAGCAATTCCAGTAACTTGATAAAGTACCAGAAATAGGAACTTTAAATATCATGGGGAAATCAACCATAACATCAAGTACATTTAATCAGATGATGGAAACATTTTTCTAATTCAGTATCTGCTTCACACGCCTTCTCAAATCCCCAGATTTAATACCTGGACCTTTTAAAGGAACTCCGGAAGAACTCTGCATCTGGAAGAAGACTAGATAATTCTAATTGTTTTTCCTTCAAAGGATGTTACAATTCAGTGCAGATCAGTAAAAGTTTCCTGAAAAATGTTAAAGCCTTTTCTGGTTTGGCCACCACCTGGAAGGCTCCTGTAATCGCTGTGACCAAATTCAGCAGCATTAGCCGAAGTGAATCCAATCTTCAGCTCATACCTGGGAAAAGATCTGCCTTATATGTCTCAGTAGAGAAACCCATTAATTCCATTAAACAAAAGCTACCTTCTTAGATTCTCACTGGTTTATTATGGGATTATTCAGGACATGTAACTTCTTTCCTCATCGGAAGTTCTGAACAGTGGATAAATTATTCCAGGAGTTCACAGGAGGTAAAACTACAAAGCAGCTGAGGTGTTTAGGTCAATAATGAGAAAAAGAAGCAAAAACAAAAACAAAACTTTCAAAGATGCAGTATTTTCTTCCTAACACAGCTGAGTAACTTGACTTCTCAGCTCCCAATAATAATGTAGTATAGTCAAAGTGGGAAGGAATTATTTCATTTCCTTGAAACCAATTTACCATTTCTACCTTTCAGATCACTATGTGCAGCTTTGGTGCCTTCCTGTGAAGTTCCAGATTGATTTTTTTCTTCTTATTAAAAGTCTCTCACACAGCACGAGTGCCTCCTGTTTTTCTAGTTTAATAGGTTGAAGGTTTTGCCAATAACAATAATAAAATTCTCTCCTTAGTGGATCACCTCAAAAAAATATCAGTGTACAAATCATGTAGGTGAAGTGACATCTCCTATGTTTGTCATAACTAACAGAACCAGATGTAACTAAATTGCTCAGTTAAAAATTGCAGAATGTATACCTAATCTTTCGGTTAAATATCTCTTGGTCCTGGATAAGGCAATTACACCCAAACCTGCAGCTGAGGCCATGCACATGACAGAAGTTCAATTATGCAAGTGAGGGATCTCAACAGCAGTCTTCTAACAGTAAAGCTACTACCTGAATATTGGGAAAACAATGATTTTCCGTGTTCCATTTTACTGAAATATAACAAAATAAATCCAAACACAAAGTCAGATGTGCCATTAAGACCAGCTAAAATAAAAGAGAAAACCCCTTCTTTTTAAACTCTAAGCCTCCAATACCATCATTCCTTACCATTAGGCGACAGCATTGTGTAACACTTCCAATTCCCTGATGTCACTGGCAGTAGAAGAACATATGCAACACCATAAAATTGTATAACACAAGGTACTGTAAGCCAGAACTTAGCAGAAAAATATGAGGACTGTTTTTAATGCACATAATCAAGCAGAGAAAGACAAAGCCAGCATGAACACCTCAGTAAACAAGAATTCATCCTGCTCTTCCTTCAGATTGTCTTAACAAAATCTGAAAAGAATCTAAATTGTCTGAAGATTTCTATACACCTGTATATTGTCCAAAGGGTGTTCCATTGGATCACAAAAGCATTTACTTGCCAGTAATCAGTTTAGTGCATTTTAGGATTAACACTTTAGGACGTAGCTTACAAACAAACCCCATTATGCCTCCTTTCACATTTTGGGTACTCAGCTGTCCCTACATATCAGTAGCCACACCCATGCCCTCTCATCAGACAAAGTAGTGGCTCAGTGCACCACATTCATTTTCCCCTTGAGGCCTCAGCTCCCTGCTAACACCTGGGCTAAGAGCAGGGAACCACTGAGGCAGGTACCAGAGTAGCTGCCAGTTCTGTGAAGGTACAGAGCCACGTGGACAGGGTGGACATTCCTGCCTGTTCTACCATGCAAAATAGGACCTGGCCACACACCTGAGTGCAGGGGAACCCAGGCTGCCTCCTGGGCCAGGAGGAACATTACACCTGCACTGGAGCAATCCTGTGCCTGCTTTCCATGACCTGCTTGGCTCAGGAACAGCTCTGTCATCTCTGAGGCGCTGCTTTGTGATGCCATTTATATTCCCTTCATCTCCCTGCATAGGTTTTCAGCCAGCTCGTTCACTGCTGTGATCACAACACAGCAATTCACTACTCACTGGTGACTCACAGACCTGCAGCCAGCTCTGACACATTTTCCTATATTTCACTCAGAATATCAACAGCTTTTTCTGCCATCTCCCCAAGGATGTGTCTGTCAACTGAGATTTCAGAGGGGTCTGGATGTCCACAGAACTGCGATAGGATTTCAGTTCCTCACTTCAAGAACATTAAAGAACAGTTCTGACTTGTCTTTTCCCTGAAAATTAGCATGCACTAACCCACTAATGCTAAGTGTACAATCAAACAATGCACTAGACTCAGGAAACTATCCTTCTATAAGTACACGCCCTTTCTAAACTATGACAGCTGGCTCTGAAAGAGTACCATTAGAACAGTGCTATGGTATTGACCAACTTAGTTAACTTCTGCTTGTTGAAGGCAAAGGCTATGTTTCACTTTAAAGGGGAGAAGAAAAAACATAGAAGAAAAATTGATTTTTGCTGTTTTATATTCGTTTGCCTGTGGGAATATTGTCTTTAAATTTGAAAACCTGTATCTTCACATGCAAGTCATAACCTGCCATTTCATACCCCAGCTTGACAGTAAGCCTCATTGATGGTTTACCACTTTTGGCTGCTGCAATTTAAAATACTACACAAGATGACTTACTGAAAAACAGGGGAGTTAATAGGCTGGTAATCTACATTCATAGAAATGCATCGAGGAACTCTTGGTATAACTGGTCTAACTGCTCTTCCCATATCCACAGACTTGAATCACAGAACCTTAAAATGCTTTGCGTGGGGACGGACCTTGAAAACCATCCAGTTCCAACACTCCTGTCCTGTCACAGTTCTTGGTTTTCAATACTAAATGCTTTTTCAGCAATCACTTAAGTGCTTTGCTGGTGTTGTTGATGGAAATGCTCAAATAAGCAATTGTTTAAATGCCACCATATGTTCAGCTGTAGCACAGTCTTGTGCAGAGACACAGCAGAAATTTTGCTAACAATTACATCTTCAAGTTTATTATTTAAACCACCATGAAACAGATTAATAGCTACTGTGGATGTGCTTCCAACCAAAGTGAAAAGGTGATACCAATCAAGATAACTTTTCGCAGCATTAAGCCTTGGCAAAAATATTAATTCTTTTACTCTATCTAGAGCTGTGAAGAACTTGATAATATAGGCCACTTCCTCTTTTACCTTTTAGGAGCATGAACTGCTTAGAGAGCATTTTTATAATGAAGTGTGCACCCCTAATGTGATTTCTTTTTTCTTTTGCACAACACAAAAATATTAACTTCAGTTTTTGAGCTAATTATTAAAATTTCCTTTCAGTGAGAGAAAACACTCAAAAGCACTGTTTTCATAGAACTGTGTATTTTAAATAGGAACTATTCTTTTTTTTTGTTGAAAACTGAATGGTTGTGCTGCACAATAATTTATATTATGTGGTAGGCATAAATTATTTTTTCACCATTTCATTAGATCTCTGTGGAGTTTCCTGAGGCAAGTGCCATACATAAGCAATGAATGTGGAAATCCAGTAATTGCTCAGAAAACCTCCAGGATTATCCTGAACTACGTAAGAGGAATCATCTTTTTAGTATTGGCATGTCAGCACAACAGTTCATCATCCAGTTAATGCCCCATTCCATTGTGTTTCACAGCCATGCTCAGTCTGCACCAACAGAATAAAGGCAATCTCAGTATAGGTGCCTTGACAACAAAAAAGCCACATCTTCTCTTCAGTTTCTGCAGCTCCTAATGTTCAATTTCCCATGCAGCACTTGCTATGTGCTACACAATTTGCAAAAGGTGCACTACTCCAAAAATCAACGCAATTTCAGAACGCACTTGACTACTGTTCAGAAAAACTACTGACAATTACCTGATTACAAAAACCCTATAAACACCTAAAATTTGCTTGGATGCCAACTTCACCACCCATGCCACTTGTGTTGCATAGAAACCAGTTCCTGCTTCAGAGTAACTGAAGAAATGGCAATCATAATTTTAGATAAATTTACTGATTGTCATGAGGCTGCAGATCTGTTGGGAGACAAAGTTTTCCTGCTGCAGAGAACAGTAACTATCACCTGGTTTCCAATTACACTTGTCTGCTCAGGGAAGGTGGAATTTTTCCCTCCCTTCAAGGCTAATTCTTTAGGACCAGCAATAAAAAAAGAAGTTATGACTGTGACACTGAGCCTACCAAACAGGAGTACACTGTATCTAAGGGCTAATACCTTAAAAAAACCCTATATAAATATATTCATTCATCTCACCCTCAAATGGCTGTGGTGGGTTGACCCTATCCAGATATGAGGACCCCCCAAACCCCACCCAGCTGCTCTCTCACTCCTTCTCCACAGCAGAACAGGGTGATAACATGAAAAAGCTCATGGGTCAAGATAAACACAGGATGATTCTTTTCCACTTATTATCACAGGCAAAACAGATGTAAGGATAAATGGGTTTGACATACCACCAATTAAAAATAAAGACGGATGATGAGGGGAAATGAAAAAAGCAAAATACGTTTCCCAACCACCATCCCTTCTTTCCGGGTCAAATTTCAATCCCTCATTCCCTATTGTTTCACCTCCCCCTCCCATAGCCAAGTGGCGCAGAGGGCATGAGCAATGAGGGGCTGTGATTAATCAGTCAAGTGTCTATTCTGTTGCTCCTTCCTCATGTTTTGCCTCTGCCTCAGCAGGGGTCCTCCCCATGGGCTGCAGCCCTTGGGGATACACCAGGAATGGGTCCCTCCAAAGGCTAACCTGGTATTCCATGTCTGACAGACAGGATTTCACATGTGTTTAAGGCATGGACTTGTCTCAAGCCATTGCATTCACTTGATCTCACCCTGGAAAGAGCACACAAGCTTAGGCTCAAGCTTAGTTCCTTAAATCTGCAAGACCTAGACAACATTGGATTGGAAGCAGAAATAATGCACCAATTATTCTGGCACACACTTCCTGAAAGACACCATCTTGAAAACCATCCAAAACCTCAGTAATCCAAACTGCATTAAAACAGAGCTATGAAGCAGCCAAACTCTGGCAATTACTCTAAGTAGTTTGTGTCAAGATAGGGCTGGTGATAACAACTCGAGATGAATTAGAGACAGAAAAAATGTGATGTGACAAAAATCTCACTGCTCCATTCATGTCTATCTTAATATTTCTCCAACCAAGCTCTTACCTTTCTGTGTAATTAAATTACCAGTGATGGTACAAGCTCAGAACACAAGGACTTAATTTACAGGTGTCAATCATTTTCTAAGAGCCTGGTTCAATGCTGGATGAGTCACAAATTGAACAAGACACATCCTTGATAGTGCTGGCAATGACAGCAGCACTTCTCCAGTCTTCCAGAGAAAAACAAAACCACGTTTTCTCCACTTACAAAAAATCAGCAACTTGAGTCTAGGTTGAGTTCATCTCAATAGGTCGCCTGTTGCAATTAGATGGGTCTTGCCAAGGGTAGGCACCAAACGTGCTGCTAACCCACTGCACGTTGCAGTTACATGGTAGGCTTCACGTGAAAATAATTTATTCATCTCAAGATGAAGTACACTACTCTTAGAATCATTTGAAATGTGCATGGTATCAGCTTTTACCTCTCCAGTTCTACAGATGACAGTCACTGAAAACCTTCTAGGATGGTTCTACCCTGCATTTCTCACACTTTAACCAGAAGATGAAAAAAAATTCCTTGAAAGAAACCAAGGTTCACCAAAACACAAGTTCTGAATGATGTAGTAGCACGAATATATGAAGTTCATTTTAAAGCAACTTAGCTTCTTTTTTTAAACACACTGACAAATAGCACGCAAAGCATTTCCTTACATAAAGGAAACACACAAAAAATTGCTTTTTCACACAATATAAGCCATAGCTAAAACTTCAGCAAACATTTAGAACAGCAACATGTCTGTCAGACATTCTTTCATAAAAATCCTTCTTTTAGGAGTTTTCCTCTTCTGGGAAGCTGAGGCCCCAGAAGGAGAATGTAAACAATAATTATCTGCTGATGTGGAATGCAATAGGTGCACATGTGATTGGCTCATGTTCCATGTTTACAATTAAGGGCCAATCACAGGACCAAGCTTGGGGACAGATTCACAGAGAGCTCTCTTGTTTTTAGATTCCTAGTCTATTCTTAGCTTAGCAGCTTCTGAACTTTTCTCTCTATTCCTATTAGCACAGTCTTAACGTATCATATATCATAAATTAATAAATCCAGCCTTCTGATCATGAAGCAAGATTCTCGTCTATCTCTCACCCTGAGGAACCCTCACAAATCATGTAACACATGTCCACAAAGTAAAATGGCAGAAGACCCATGAGAAGACTCAGATCTCTGTTCCATAGAGGAGGTGGGAATTTACCTTCAAATTCTTCAGCTTATCAGAAGATGCACAGAGCTTGCTACATGGGCAGTCTACAGTTCAAAAGTCATCTCTGCTGGAATATTCAGCCCTTTTTGCACTTCAAAATCCTCATCAAGGAGCAAGACCTCATAACTACAGCTCCAGGAAAATATAACTCTGCTCTGTAGGTCAGAGGGCACTACATTTTTGCCTTTCCATCTTCAAAGCAACTTACACCTCTGCACATAATTCTCCACATCAGAGGGGACTGACAAGCACAGTCATCTACTACTGTAAGGATGTCAAGGCTCAGAAGGCCCAGTAAGCAGGATAACGTCTCCTGGTGAAGCATTCATGGTCTGGGGGTGATGTGCCCTTGTCCTGAGGAACCAGCTGGCTCCCAAGGCAAGAGCTCTATCACTCAGTACTGGGACTTGCTTTAGCAGAAGTAACATGTTAAAACTCATGTAAAACTACATGTACCATGGTAATTAAAGGTAGCTTATGAAACAGGGGCTATGACACATTAACTTACCTTCCTGAATAACTGGAGAAAAAAAAAAGTCAATTTCTCCTACCCCTCCTGCCTTCAGGGGCTTTTTAAGCATTTGTCATCTGCAAGAGATTTGTGTTCTAAGAACACCTGGATTACATCCCAGGACTTCTAGTGCTGGTCAACTGACAGGCTGAGAGGCCATGCTAAAAATAGGCAAACAAAATTCTTTCCCATTTTTATCCTTGTTGGAAGATAAGTCACAGCTACAAGGATAGAACATGAAAATACACTGTTAATTTACATGGGAAATCCAGTGATTCATTATGGCATCTCCAATATTTAAAAGAGATGATGCCATGTTACTGAATTTTTTTATCAGCCTAATCTGCTATACAGCAATTGTGCCTGGCAAAAACACATTTCTCTTTCTTTTTTCATAAGCAACGAAGTATGGGAAAAGATAGAGCTCTGAAGTTTACAGCCTGCAAAGGAATGCACACAACCACAGTCATTTCTTGCAAACTCCAGCCACAAGTGTGACAATCAAGTCTAAAACTTGGAGTTCTCCACAGCCACCACCATGAAAAGGAAACAGGAGCTTGTGAAGAACTGCACCATACATTTCTGCAATGTTTCCCATAAAGGACAATGTTTATGCCATGAAATGTTTAATTCAGTGCCAGCTTCCTTCATTATTCACTGGTACAATCTAAGATGTTATAAAACATCAGCTGAACATGTACCTTACATTTTGGGGATTCAGGATCTGTTGGTAACTGTGGTGACCTTATTCAAGATCAAAACTTGCCACACTCAGCCACCACTTCCCTTCCTCCTGGCATTACACAAAGCAGCATCAGAGCACAGAAAGTCCTCAAAGCCTAAGACAAACAAAGCAAAGAGAATAAATCCCTTCCTCCTCCTAACTCAAGGCATGCAGCAGTTGGTCAGAGCTCACCACCACCGATGTAGCTAAGAAACAATAATCCAGCCCCACTTTTCTCCTATACCTGTCTACCAGAAAGGAAAAGATCCAAAACACACTTCCCTTCCAATCAGGCAGAAGTGGTTATAGAATCCATGGCAGCAGACATCAGCCAAACAAAAAGGGCTTATATTAATAAATTACTCAATATAAGCTCAGTGACGAGGGGCAAAAGCCCTCTCCCTATGCTTTTCTTTCAGGTAACATGTCAACAAAATGGAAATAAACAGAAATGTCCCTTTTTTCTTATTCATCATAAAAGGAACTACTTTATTATTTAAGAATGCCCCTCTGCCACTATACCCACTGTTTTTGAAACCAACAGCCAGCAAAACTAGTCTAAATAATTCTGGATATATCATATTTAGTAATTACATGAAAAAGAAAACAAAATACCTCCTTTCTCAGGTGGCAAAACCAGCTAATTAGGCAACTAATCAAAAAATCCCATTCAGATTCTACTGGAAACTTTGATACTTAAATATCAAATCCTTTTTTATATATACAGTCCCAGTACAGCTAGGCCTGTTCTTTTTTGCATTTAACCAAGTATGGAAAAACTAATAAATTTTCATTCAAGAAACCAAGTGAGCTCAACTTAAACTGGGAGAAGCTAGAAAAGAAAAAATCTAATTTTGGGGGAAAACAAATCAATTCTGCATCAAAATTGTAAGCCACCAAAAAAGTACTTACTGTCTTGATATGGCAACAGCCTAAAGTCACAGGGACTACAGTAAACACTTAGTGACTACACCAACAGTGTGACTGCAATGGTAGACATGGATGTCAATCCCTAAAATCTGAAACTACACAAGCTCTGTAATTGCAGCTGCATGAATAACCAAAACCACACTAACCGCAGTCACCAAGAGCAGAAATTTTCTCTTCCATTTAAACTGAGATTAGGAAGACGCGAAACACACCCAACACACCAACCCCAGAGACCATCAGTCTCAATTAGACTGAAATTTCAGAACTGTTGAAATCTGTCTGGTATTCTTACACTTCATACAGCCTTTTAAACTTATTTCCAGCAGTCCCTGACAAATCAGTGTTGTTTAAACCCAGGCTTTTCTCTTTCAGACTGGCTTCAAGATCTTAGCACGTCGTACACGTTACGTGAAGCAATGTTAAGAGCCACAATTTAGCTCAGCATAACAATTACTCCTTTCTATACTGTTTGGCAGGAATATAGGCCAGGAGAATACTTTAAAAATGGCACCTTCTTGAGAGTGAGCATGACTGCTCCACTGATTTTACTGATTTGTTGACAGCTTTCAAGTACCTTCAAGCTAACACCACTTATGATTTTCTGTAACCTTCCCTAGTCACCTCAAGTACTGCACTTTATTATAGTGAAAGATGTAGACTTAGAGGCAGTACAAAGAAAAAACACATCAATGAATTTTTATAGAAATACAAATGGGTGCAGGCAGGAAACAAATACTAGAGACCATCAGTGACAGCACTGAAAAAAGAAAATTTTAAATTGCACACATGCTGGAAAGTTCAGCAGTCTACTGTCTGAAAAGGAGGGTAGTTTATACAAGCAAAGACACCAACACTAAACAAAACCAGGTTCCATTTGCCCAAATATTTCCTGTTCTGCAATTTTAGAGTCAAGTCAAACAATACTAGCAGTTTAAGCTTCATTTGCCTCTTTCAGCTACCTTAAACCTTCTGAACTCAAGGATGCAAACATTACCAAGTAACAAAGACAACTCTTCAAGCGTTAATCTAAGATACTGGAGAGCAAACAGCTGCAGGTTTAGTGGCATGAAAGCTCAACTACTTATTTTATATTAGTGAATTGGAATTATATCTGACACAAAAGTGTACAGATGCCTTTTTTCCTATTTTTATAGGATTATGACCCAAAATAAGGTTTACTATTGAGTACAGTTATATTCAACTACTCTTATTCTGCCATGAACAAGTTCCTGGTGCTGAAGAGAACACCCAATTGGCTTTCTTATCAAGTGAAGACACTCCTCCTGCCAAGCAAGGTGCCTGATCACACAAAGGCCTTGGCAGGATAATTGTCTAATATGGTAAATTATTCATTCTTTGTTTGATAGCTTCTTCTAGAAAATATTTCAGTACTTTGTACATTGGTGAAAGATTCCTGGCTGAAGGGCCTGGAGAAAAAAATTAAGAAGTGCAAATGTACCAACATGGCTTTATTACAGCAAAGGACACCACAAAAACAGGAAAAAAAAATCTTACTTGTCTTCTTCACAACTCTGTCAATAGAGAGTCTAATGAGTACCAATTATAACAACTGCTTTATAGCATACATTCAAACAGACACTACTCTGACCTTACTGGTATTTAGCAGGGGTTTCCCTATAACAGCAACCAAATGCTATATGAAATAAACAGGGCAGGAGACTTTTTCTCCTTTTAATGCCTTTATTAAAAGTGATCAGGTCAGGATGGGGCAGCTCGGTGGGTCTGCAGCTCCCCGTCGTCTCTCCCAGGGTAATGAGGAGGAGGAGGATATGCACAGCTTTGTCCACCAGGGGCAGAGCTGGGGGTCCGCTCCTCGTGGGAACCTTTAGGGCGTGGTGACCCCTCAGATGTTGCTGTTCGTTGCTTCGCCCCGTCCGCTCCCGGTTTCAGGACGACTCCCGTGCTCAGGGTGAGAGGGACGACGAAGGTGTTCAGCATCTCTGCAGGGTCGGCACTCCGTTCCTCACGTCCAGACATCACTCCAATCTCTCAACTCTTGGTTGGCTCATTGTTTGGGGGTCTTCTTTAGCAAGCTAGAAGCAGTAGCTTCTCATGGCATGCTGGTCCCGGAGTTATTTTGCATATCTTCCCCCCCAAGTCTCTCCTCCTCACTGTTTGGGGAGGTCCCCACCCTTCATTGTCCCAGAGAAGAGCCATTAACTCAGCCCCAGCTAGGCTTTTATTGGTACAAAAAAAAATATTAATGACAACAACCCGTAATTACCATAACACACAAGCAGCACCCCAGCAGCAACAGTGGTAACATTTTTCTCACAAAAAAAATGAGCAGAATTTTTGTTCATAACACTATACATGAGATGTCGGCTTTCCCCTGTACTATATGGGCACACTAAAAGGAGACCTTAACCTCTGAGCTAACGCTATGGACCAGACACAAGTTACAAAACCATGTTTGAGGAAGACTGAAGAAAAGAAAAACACAAGTGGACTTGATTTAAAGGATATCAACTTACATAGATAATTCTAAATCCATGAGTGTGTAACACACTCTGGAGGTATGCCTTATGAGAAACATAAGAGGTTAAAGGTATCTGAGTGGCTCGACATGCCATCCTGAACCTGAAATTGATTGTCTTCTAATTTCATTACTTCCAGATGAATGGGATGATTATGATTTTCCTGTTGGACTGAGACTCCAGGATGATAATTACAATTCCAATTCATTATAATTCACCAACTGTACAATTCTCTGGAAGGAGGACACACATATTTGGGTTTTCATCTGGAAAGCTGTAATTCTTTTCTCTCTCCCATTTTTCTGCTAGTCTCCAGCACTTTTATTCTACAACCCACCACAGCAATAATTTAATATGCTACAAAATGTGACAACAAATAACACTCATTAAGACAAAGATCTGGTGAGCGTCTAAAGCTGAACTCAATATTCTACACATTCTCCAAACAAACTCATGGTGTTCAGTGAACTTCCAGTTCCTCATTTTACCTAACTGAAGGGTAAAACCAATGAAAAAAATCCTTTAACACTCTTGGAATTAATACTGGGATCTCCAAGATGTTAAACAAAGACAGAATTCTGGAAAAGAGTACAGCACTCTGTTTCCACCTTTACTACCAGCCTTTCTTGTTCTTTGAAGAGCAGGTGTGGTGTCTCTCCTTTGGATACTTTTCCTCTGTTGCAGCACACAGCCACAACACACAGAGAATCAGCAGACAATTTCAGAAAGCTTTAAGCACTCACCCACCCAGAGTAACACCAATCTCATCAGAAGGCTTCAGGCATCTGACCATACAACAACACACTATCCCTCCCGAAGGCTGCAAGGATCTGCCCCTCTTGTTCCTCAGCCCAGCCTTTTATGCCCTCCTGTTGATGCACGGCACCTGTGTGCCTCTGCTCCCCTGGGTGATTGGTCAGTGCCCCGGGTACTCCATGGCTCCTTACCCTCAGTGCTGCTCACCTGCCTGGCACAGCTGCAGCCCATTGGGGAAGAGGCTCCAGCCCCACTCCCAGTTACCACAAGCTGTGCTCCTACATTCCCTTACATTGGGTATTCAGCACCTCAGGACTGCTTGGCAGGCCTGACTTAACAGTCTGTGTGAAAAGACTTTTTTAAACCTCTACCATAACAAAAAATAAAAACAAGCATCTTGCTGCACATGATGCTACAATTCTTGTGACATGCTGGTAGGATTTCAGGTTACTTTCCAAGTGAAAATTGTCCAGCTGAATTCTGTTCAGCTGTCATTCAGCTGCCTGACTGAATGAGTTTCTATCAAGATACCAGCAAGTCGTAATTTCACATGTTAGGTGGCTTTGAAGTCTGAAAACACACGCACTGCTTTTTTTAAATATTAACTACACAAGATGGGTGGAAAACAATTTCTTATGTAGTCATACTGCAATAATTCTTCTTTTAATTTCTGTTCATCATCTTAAAAAGTAGTGTAGCACTCAGTAAAACACTGTTAGATGCAAGCAGCATAAAGGGAGAAAATTTGGGGAGACCAGTGTGGAGACTCAGAAAAGACCTGCAAAACTGACTCTGATAGAGCAATTCTCTAATACACAACTTCTGAACGCAATTATATTTGGCCCTTAGTATGCAGGTGAGGGGAGATAGGCATTTTCTTAAATAGTTGCCATTCTTCCTCACACTCCCATTCCAGAAATTTCTTACTGGTAACCACCAGTGAGGTGCACAATGTTATTTCATGTGACAGTTCTTCAGCTTAGACAACACAGTTCAGCTTATAAAACCTCAATAAAATACTGAGGCTAGCCTGGCCATCCAAAACAGAAACAGGGGATAACACAAGTCATTTCAGTGAAACAATCACATCAGAAGTCAACTCTGGCACAGCTACAGCAATTAAAAACAGTGGCAAGCAGAAAACAACAGAGCTTTGCTCACACTCACAATGGCACTCACCTTAAAATAGTAGTCAAAGTAGCTAGAAAGTGATAGATTTAACAGCATGCTCTGGAGAGATGATTAATTGCACTTAAAAACCAGACAGCATAGTTATTGTTGCTCAAAGACTCAGCAAACCTTGGGCTGTGTATTTAAGGTGCTCAGAAGCAAAATATACATATGTACAAAGAGCAGCAGGTGACTGTAAATCAGAAAAATTAAAAAACCAAAACAGAACCATCTTCTTACCTTTCCATATTTTACTAAGAGCAGGATATTGAGGCCCCCACAGACTCATCTCCTTCCACCTCCATTGACCTGAACTCCTGCCACACACCAGTGGTGCTTGCAAACCAGCACCCAAATTGCCACACACCTCTTTTTGTCATCTCAGAGCTCATTTATGTAATTTCCCAAATCTTGGCCAATAGCCTGTACCAGCTGTAAAGTATGATCTGAAAGTCACAATATTCTTTTTGTTAAAAGACCTCCTATGGACACAGTGAGGGGGGAAAATACAAAGAGAACTTATGTATTCTGAATGCTCCATAAGAGCAAGTTTTCATCATGAAGACATCCTGCTACAAGCAAGTGTATCACTTTGTAATTATGTGCCTTGAGATAAAAGTTGATTATTTTCATATAGGTGGGGTGTTCTTGTTCAAGTGTTCAGTTGACAGTGTCTCAGTCTGCTTAGAAACACTCACTGGCACTACCTCCAAAAGCATCAGATACATCAGCAGGGTGTTATCTGTGAGCTCTTAGCTTTTCTTTTTCCATGGTTACAGACTTATGGTAGCAAATGGGTTTGTTCAGAGATGGACAAGAAATGACTGAGAACCTCCTAAATGTCAGTGAGCTCACCAAGTCACCAGGAGCTCGCCCAGCTCTGTTGGACAGGCTGTGACACAGTCACAGTGCAAAGGAGTTCAAGTATTAAGTTCCAGTGTCCTTGTGTCCATCCAGTAATGTCAATATATGATTCAGTAACTGATGATGTTCAAAAACATCCCATGCTGTTAAGCTTTCAACACTTCCTTCAGTCCCCAAAACTATAGAATAACTAAAAACAGTTCCACAAAGAGAAACAGATTTCCCTGTTCAATAAAAGCTCAGAAAGGTGCTGGACTTAGGGATTTTTCTTAACAAAAAGAAATATATTCAGAATTGGAAAGTAAAGTTAGAAATAAAAAAACATAGAATTGTGTTGAAGTGAGGGGAGAACGACCATCCTTTGATGCATCGAACTCAGGTTTATTGATCGATCAGCCAGTTTAAATAATAGTGTTAACGAACTTCATGCCTATTCCAAAATCCAGGTTCACGATAGGCTAACAGAGAAAACTCTAACCACTCCTTTTGTTTTACAATACCGTTGATTGTTTACACAAAATAAAACCAGTGTTCCCACTGTGATATGAAAGGTTCCCAAAACTTCCATATCTGTTCCCAGGGTGCCATCTTTTCCCAGAGAGGGTGTTTCGCTTGTTATGGGAAGACTGCCTGAGAACCTTACTGTTTATAAAGTGATGCCTGAGAGAATCTAATTGTTTATAGAAATCAGGCTGGGAACTGCTTTTGGAACTGCTTCACAACTACCTTTTACTTTTCTCTCAATTGCATGGCTTCATGGCCTTTTTCTTTAAGCCATGCTTGAACTAAACTCTCCACAGAATTGCTATTAATGCAATAATAGAGGACTTGACAAAAAGTTAACCAGGCACAGATTAATAAAAACTAATATTTCGATTTTTTACTTCAGAAAACTGTTCAGTCATTACCAATAAAACGAACAGGTGTTCTACAGGGAGCTGACTAACCCATGAAATTGAGTCAAAGAGAAAAAAGAAAGTCATTCAGTACCTCAAATCCCTTCTCCAAGGCAGTCATAGTGATGGAAAGCCGAAGCCATAAATTCATGGTGCATACTTGAGGAACACTGCAATTGCAGCTGAATTTGCTTTGCATCCGGCTCATTACAAGCAGAAGGATGAAAATTACTTTTCACTTGGTAGTAATTACATTTTGTTGACATCTGATTAGCCATGCTGGCCTTAAATGCTGACAAGGCCACTAATAAGGGGGGAAATAATGAATTAGGTAATGTAGAACATTTTGGAGTAAATAAATCTTTAGAGTAATTGCCCTCTACAATAACATTTTAAGACCATTAATGTGGCATGCTTTTACTAAAAAATACTTTTAGTAATGTAAAATTTTTAAGATTTTTTTTCAGTCAAGGAAACACAGTAAAAGGCTAACCAGATAATACTGTTAAGGCAAAAAAAATCGACATACTATTACTACATGAACTTAATCAAATACTTGCTAGAACAGCTTAACACTGGCACAAAGATCTCTGACTGTTACTTATTTCTACAAAATGTCACCTTAAAAAAACTGAGGGGAGGTAACAAAGGACTTTGAGAGTAAACGACTATAAGTTGTAGTTATCACTGCAGTGAAGAGGGATCCGCATTTCAATGGCAACTCAAAGCACTAACATTTTTAACTATCAAAGAAATAGCCTTGTTTATGAGTGCAGTAGAATTCCATAAACCATGTCTCACTAACTCTTTCTACAGTTAAAAAGCTATGAAATCATAGCTTCACTGAGATTACTATAGGACATAAGACTATTGTTTTTATTGGTGATCAGAGTAGGTAATTACAGAGCTAACACTATTTCCAAGTCATCTGAACACAAAGTACGCAGCAAGGAAGGAAACACTGGAAGTACCTGTGTGGAATAAATTAATAATATAAAAAACCAACACTAGCTGACTGTTTGTGCCAATGACTCACACCTGCTGACCTCAAGCAAGTTTTATGCCTGTTTTTAAGTCAGGGTTTTGTGGGGCTCACACCCATGACTGTTTCTAGTTTCACAAAGGTACTGGTTTCTGCTGATGCTTTCCATAGCCAGGTTTCAGCTTATGTACATCCAGCAGCAGAGCACAAATCTTCCTGCCTTAGCTCTACTCTGAAATACCAACCCACTCCCTTCTGCCTGGATTTTTATTTGACAGATTCCTTTACTGTGTCAAATTCCATCAGCCACTGTGAGTCCTCACCAAAGTCCATGTGACTGCTTTGATAAAGTTCTACAGGTGAACATTTCCTGAGGCTGGGAGGCCTCCAGCTGCTGAAAAGGGCTCCAGTGATGAGCTGTTAGGAATTACTTACCTGCAATGAGCTTCTGTGTTCAGATCACGTTCAGCACATGGGCATTTGTCAAATCTTTGATTATTAGTAAGGTCAGAATTCCTTTCAAAACACAACCAGGGAATTTGCGCCTCGGGCTTTGGCAGAACAAGATTTTACATGCTGAATTTAAAGGAAAAGGCTCACATGATGTTAATCGGAGCAAACCTGAATGAGAAAGAAACCTGAAAAGAAGCTTGGCCCATGTGCAAGTTCCCCTGGGGGTTTCCTGAGCAAGTGATTAATATTTGCCTACTCGTATGGAAAAAAAACTGTTAGAAACCACTTTTCCTTTGCTCCAGTCAGAAAACATGAACTGAAATCAAAGCATATTAGTGACAATAAAATATTAATGCTCTGGATTTCTTATGCAAACTTTTCCAACACTGCATTATTAATGACACCTAATTGTAGTGGAGACTACTGCAGGAAAGGCTAATTTTACTACACACTTTATCTTCTTAACTATAAAATTCCTTCTTGTGAAACCTACCAGGAACCTAGTAGAACTTCATCATGTCTTCCAACATTCAGTTGTTAGAATTGATTCAAAATTATTCACAGGAGCCAGTAACTGATGAAAATATTGTGAAATGTGTCCATTTTTTGTTACAGTTTTCTTCTGTGGTAGAAAGAACAATTTATTTTAAATTGTTCTTGCACAGACTGCATTCAAACAGTGCCATATCCAGTCCCATTTTTTTTTACCATAGCAAGAAATCACTCACAATTAGTATCACCAATATGTAAGCACACATCTGTTATTTAGGCTGGGGTGGGCAGCATTCAACTACTCCAAGCTGCTGCAGCAGAGCCTGCAAGCCAAAGACCACAAGAGCAGCAGGATAATTTAAACATGTCACATCCTTCCTACAAGATCCAAAGGGACTGGAAGATCACACAAGAGCTCCTTTACCCCACCTGTGCTATCTAGGGACCGTCAGCCTCTTTCAGTGGCACAGCAACAGAAAGAGCACTTCAAAAGCAATATAATATTTATATCAGGAAAGGACTGTATTACCCAAGAATGGAGCCACTGAGCTGCAATTAAGACAGATTACAAACCAGAAAAATTTTGCACTCAGATAGGAGTTTTTCATGAGAGCCTCAAAGCATCCTGCCTTCATTACCAGCCTGGAGCCCCCTCTTAAAATGTAAATCAGCATATTCCTCCTTTTAAAGGAGGCGGCCTCTCACGGAGGAAAAGCCACATTCTGCTATTGGGTACAAAATAAGCCTTCTGAGGGACTTGAACAAAGTTACAGACACCTCAGTAACTGTGTCTCCTTACTACAGCAAGGCCGGGTAATTCCTCAACAAACAACAGCTTCAGACATCTGTGCCTGAGAAGAACAGAACACAAGAAATATATCCAGGGAAATAATGGCACAAACAGTCCTGCAAAGTCAGGGAAATGAAGAAGGTACCATATGAGTCTTGTTCATCACAGATCACTCAATTTTTACTGGCATTTTACCATTCTCTGATGTGTGGAATAACTAGAAACAGTTGTTGATGAATGTTCAATTTCAAAATACAAACCTGTTCAACAGAATCTGACTTGTTTCATTACACAGATCAACAATGGCTCTTTTCTGCAGTGTGCTATGAAGGATTGTTAATAAGCAACTCCCTGTTCATTTCAGATTGTCCCAAGAAAAAGAATAAATTCACTCAGCTATTCTCAACCCAGTGGATTCATGAGCCACATCTTGGAAAAGCTGGCTGGTTTTCTCTTTCCAGTGTTACAGTCATAGTTGTGGTGCATTTAGTTATAAAACAGAACACTTAGTTCCCCCAATTGGAAAATTCTGTTATTTGAACAGAAATTTCTCTGCTTGCTGAGAATGGCAACAGCCATGTAACCTGTTCTAATGTCAGCCTCTGTGTTCCTTATTACTACAGTGGGTTTGCTTTCCCCCATGGCACTTTCACAACACAAAAGCTGCTCCTAAGTACTACATTATACACCATGGCTTGGTCATTCAAGGCATGCAATACACTGAGCACCACAATAATTATCTCTATTAAATAACATCAAAGCACAACAGGCAAGTGAAGTAGAAATTACGGCATCCAAGATAAAGCTGTTGCTTGTACCCCCATTATTCAATGCATTATTCCTTCCTAATAGCAAAATCCATGAGAAAAACCCTGTCACCTATTACACTCATAACTAGTCTCTAAATAGTCACATCATTAATGGCAATCAAGTTAGAGAAATCATACACATTTGTATGATTATTATTAAACCCTAGCACATCTGTGAGCCTAATGTAAAGACACCTAGATTTAATAAAAAGCAGCATTTCTAAGAGAAAAATAAAGTACAAACAAAAAAAAAATCTGGCTTTTTTTTTTAAATGAGAAAGTTAGGGAAAAAATCAGGCAAAGCACGTATGAATAGTACTGTCCTAGAAGTACCTTTAAAATTTGCCTATTATTCTTAAAAGAAACAATAAGTTTTAGACCCTGAGTTCAAAACAAGACTAAGACCATGCCAAACCTTATTCCAACCTTGCTCGTAACCATGAAAAAGATTTATTATTTAGACATTCTAGAAATTTTTGCTTTGTTGAAGAAAAACACCCAACAGCAGCTGGCAATTATGCAGAGGCATTTGTATCGTAGAAGTTAAAGGTTTATTATGCTTTCAAATTAATTAAATAAAAAATTATACAGCCCTATATAGAGCTAACCAATTCCTTTAAAAGTTAGCATTTCACATATAGTTTAGTCCCATAATTTGTGACAGTCTCATGCATAACACCAGGGCTGAAAGAGTGTGCAATTGTCTGAAAGCAAGATTTTTATGCATGAGATAATTACAGTGCTACCAGCCAGCCCCACAATATGGGCAATAATAGATGCACCAATTTTTTGTTTTTAGTGTTTTTATTTTACCCAACTCTTTCCTATTCCTAGGTAAATCTAAGAAATAATACAAGACTGCCATGCCTACATGAATTTAGACCTTGGATACTTGATGTCTCTGAGGAGAGCCCATGTGGAATTGGATCCAAGCATGCCAATGTTGTTTGAGGGTCTGTACCCATCCTTTCTGTCCAACACAGTGACCTGATGGAACAGCAAGGACACTCCCCATTGTAGTGGGATGAGAAAAAGGTTAAGAGTCTCTGCTTCCTTTTCCTTCCTGCCTGGCTCAGCCAAAACAGCTCAGCTGAGCTGTGCAAAGATGCCTGCTCCAGGGAAAAGGTAGCAAAGCCAGCACAGCTCAGATTAGGCAATAAAATAACACAAGAATAAATATTTGCCATAAAAGACAAGACAATATTTCATTCTGTGTTTTAGTCATGGGCAAGACAGAATATAGGTCCTGCCAGACACCCATCAGCCAGGAAAAAAGCGCAAGGAACTGATTCAGATTCTGTCATATAACTTCTTTTCTCAGCAAACAGATAAACTTTTTTATTTACTCAATAGAGAACATACCCACTAAAGCCATTTTTTTCAAGTATCAACCTGAAAGGGATTATCTGCTGGTTTATAAAGACGAAATAAACACTGCTTTAATGCTTAACTTTTTCTGTCTTCTCTCCTCGAACTTGGGAGAAGTAAAACAGGTAGAAATTCACCCTTATTTGATGTCGCCAAAACAAGGTCTGCAACACAATATCAAGCTCATGTTGCACGCACAGATGTGATCATCCTTCTGCCCAAAACTGCAGCTGAGAAATGGTGTTAAACTGGCAACATCCTTGCATCCTTCTCAGGGAGGAGCTGTAATGAATATTCAGCTTTAATGTATGTCAGCACAGAACAGAAGCGTAAACATGAAGGATTTTATACTCTTCATGGTTTACTCCAGACTTAAAAATCAGTCACCACACATCAGGATGATGTAATTCTCCTAAAACCTGTTATGTGGAGAAAATGAGCTAATCTCCATTACTGACCTGCCAGTCTCCATTTCTGTAGCAGACAAACCAGAGAGGTCTGGGTTTGCTTTAATGGCTCTGAATAACTCTGAATTGATTTACAGTGAGGCATAAATGCATAAACATCATAAATGGGTAAAGAACCAGTATTCATTAAAGTTACAGATTTACAAACACCAGCAAGTCTTAAAAATGCATGTTCTCTTTCTGAAAGGCACAATCAATCATGGACAAATCTTACCAAGCACCACAGATTGACTGTACTCCATCACACAGCCAAGACAAGGACATCTGGCATTCCAGTCAAAGGTTTTGCACTCACAGCCTGGAGTTAAATACCCAGCTTGGTATTTAGGTTTGGGCCCTCAAATCTGGCGCCCTCACAAAAGGAATAGCCAATGCAGTAACTGCTGAATGAGCTGACAACAAGCCTCTGACCTGGTGGCCCAGCTGTGCTTCCTGCCCACCTCCAGCCTCGGAGCCTGCCCTTTCCAGCAAGTTCCAAGCAGCTTATAGGCAAGTAAAACATGGCTGTGGGAGCTGTTTAAGTGTTTGAAAAACTCTAAGAATATAAAATTCAAACGCTCTTGGTTGCGTACCCATATCTCTGGGATCACATCTATGTACAGTACATATAGAAATGCCCCTTGACAGAGAAGTAACACTGTAAGACCAGGAACAGCGGCTGAACACAAACATTTTTATCTGTTATTTTGTATTAACTTTGGAGCTGAGCAACAAAGAAACAAAAACAAAGCTCTCCTTCCAAACACTGCAAGTGGTGAAGTTGGCACCTACCTGAGATGTTTTACAGTAACACTGAGGAGTTACTGCTGTTATATGCACACAAAATCACAGCATGAATAAGGCAAAGAAGTACAGGACACACTTTCAGTAAAGCATGGGGTAAAACCTGAGCTATTCTGAATCTTGTGGGACAAACTCATTTCTTTCTGTGCTTTTATTGAAAACTGCAGGCCAGCAGATGCTGTAAAAAGTGCCTTCAATAGGCACAAAGCAGGATTCTCCTGAAAAGCCGAGCGAGCTGTTTGAAAGCAGGCACTCTGAAATGAGACAATGGGCACGATTACCTTCCACACAGATTCACATTACCACTTAAAACAAATACTTTTTAACAAAGAATGGACCATGATTGTTTGTCTCACTTTCATTAGCACTAATTAAGCCCATTTGGTAAAAAAGCTACAACACACAAAAGCATATGTGAAAACCGAGGGATACTAATCTATCAGAGGAGCCACATATTCTGGCAATATTCATTGAGCTTTATACTAAAAGCTTGATCTAATCATAACAAAACACAAGTCACGTCAAATATTGGCAGCTTCCCTAAGCCCTTAAGGGAACATAACTCTATAAATTCAATGTAATAAAAGTATTAACACTGAATGTTTTCTGGTTGATGCCATAAGAGCCATCTACACATGCACATGTGGTGCTCATGTCTCAAACTTTCCTTCCTGAAGTCATTAATACTATCTAATATAGCTATTTCTTGTGTGTATGGAAGTTACTCACACCATTTGATGCTTATTCTCAACCCACACTTTCTCCTTTCAAGCAGTTCCCCTAATCTCTCCTTCTAACATGAATTTTTATTCAGATTAATAAATGTCAGCAAATAAAATACTTATATCCATTACTTACAATTTGCTTTTGTAGAAGGAAAACCATACTGGAGATGGCCTTTCTCACACCTCTTAGCTGTGAACTCCGGGAGGGTCAAGGGCTACCACAGACCTTCCCCTGGAAGGCTGTCAGCAACTACAAGTGTTTATTTTCAGGCAAAGAATGCTTTGGTAAGCCAGTTTCAGGGAGAGAGTACCAGCAATTGACACGTTTGGGCCCCCTTTCAAAACAAACTAACCAAAAATTCAAACAAAACACAGACACACACGCACTTATCTCTGCTGAATTCTAATCACCAGAAGGAATCGCAAAGAAAACAAAACCCTGAAATCATAAAAATAACATCATACTGCTGTGTAAGAGCCATCTCTCATGTGCTGCAAAAATAATACACATTTAACAGCGGGGCAAGCAAATCTTTTCCCTTCTAGTGACCCGTATTTGCTGTTAAAATATCAAATAATAAAAGGTGAAGCACTTTTCCATTTCATATCTGTAATATTCTAAGTAAATGTCTTCAATAAAGCAGCACCCAGAGCTCAAACAACAACCTGAAATGGCACTATTTTACCAAAAGGCTTCTGTAAAGCCATGGGGCTGCTGTTTTTTTAATCAAATCTCATTCCCGAGCAATAATTTTAATAGCTACTTTAAACCCACCCCACTCCCTCAAGGCAATGTTGGGGTCTGATAAAACCAAAATCATAGCCTTGTTTTCTTCTATGAGAGAGAAAAGCTTTAGTAGTAGCTATTTCTGTGATTAGCACCCTGCTAGTTG
This sequence comes from Melospiza melodia melodia, assembly GCF_035770615.1. Taxonomy (NCBI): domain Eukaryota; kingdom Metazoa; phylum Chordata; class Aves; order Passeriformes; family Passerellidae; genus Melospiza; species Melospiza melodia. The sequence continues at coordinate 43,302,890 of NC_086198.1, forward strand.
GTTTATTAAGTATATGATATAAGTTAAACCATTATCCCTCACACACCAGGTCCACAAGCAGGGTTAACCCTCCCCTCCCTGAAAGTGCTCAGCAGGGTCTTCTCTCCAGCCTTGGAGATTGACAAATATATATGTAGGTATAAACATAGAGCATATATAGATATACACACCCACTTTACAAATAATATATAAATATAAAATGACAGGCAGAAAGAAAAGCATTACCTCATACCTCAGCCAGTACCACAGCCGAAAGCAAAGGGGCCGCAAGGGGAAGCAGCACGGATAGGCTGTAAACAGCCCCTCAGAGCTCTACTCCTCTTAAGACACAAAATTTTATACTTTCCTGAGAAAGGGGAGGGATGAAGTACTTTGCGGTCACAGCCAGCCAAGACCCACCAAGCTACCTGGAGACCGCCAGCACCCCTCGGCAGCCCTGAGGAGCAGAGGCTCCGCCGCACTCTCACAGCCGAGCAGCCCCGAGCAAAGGGGCTAAAAAGCCTCTAAAAGGGCGGGAACGCTGTCCCCTCACCGCTGCCCGCCCTCAGAAGTCCTCAAAAGAATGAAGAACAGCTGCGCCCCACAACTTCCCACCCTGGTGAGGATTTCTGAAGGAGGGAAGCCGTGAGGGGAAGGCTCTTCCCGCCCTGCGAGACCTGAAAAAAGGCGGGAAGCCATGAGGGGGCGGCGTTCCCGCCCTCAGCCTCGCCTCAGGGCCGGCGAACAGGTGGACACGGACCGGCAGAGCCTTCCCGGTGCCTGCGCTTGGCAAGTCCATTTTTAGCAATCTTTTTTGTGTGTTTTGTTTCTGTGCATTTGAATTTTGGTTGTGTTTTTATGTTTGTCCTCCAAAGCTCCCTCAGAGCCCTGTGGGGGAAGCCATGTCTATCTCCTGCTGGGGCTGTCAAGGTGAATCAGCCCTTCCATGGGGTGCCTCCCTCAGACCCCAAACCAAAATAAAACACTCTCAGAAAGCCCCATTTACCACAGAAAACAGAACGGGCTTTTCAGTGTTCCTAGAATATTTAAGGAGAATCTTTTCTGATGTTCCTCAAATACCAGAACTGTATTATATATATATAATATATATATATATATTATATATATTATACTATTCCTCAAATGGTAGAAGGCAGATCAGCACAAAAAGTGGTTTAAAACCAGGCTGGCATGACTAGATTCTCAGTCGAAATAACTTCTGAGAAAATATAAGGAGAGATAAGAAAGCCTTGTGTTGCTTGTACAAGGTCCACTAGAAAAATTGTGAATGGATTTCTTTGCTATAGGTAATTGCTGAAATGGAACAAAGAAATACCATGGCAGCATTGGCACGAAACTTACAAAAGAAATAGATTAATTTATAGAATGTATGCAGGTGTTTATTCTGAGGGGTTTCTATAAAGCAAGTTATTATTATAAAGCATGAATTTTATTTTTAAAACCTGAAGAAATGGGGAAAAGTAGAAACTGACAGTCTTCTTTAAATCTAACATAGCATCTCCATCACCAAATGCTATCTTATGCAATGTTTGCTTTCCTATGTAATTTAACCAACACATTTTTAAATGAGCCATCTATTATCTATCTCCTACATGTTTAATGACTGCTGTATTGTTAGAAGTCTGGAGGATTCTGGGAAATTTCTTCTACATGGCTTACAAATCATCTTATTTAAACCACAGTTGTGCCCATTTTCAGTCTGAACCACCAGCAGTCTGTGGAAGTCTCATGGCAGAGTTGCTTTGTTGCAGTCTCACAGTATCTCATCTTTAGTAAAAGACAAGGAATTGTTTTGCATGTCCCATTTTTCTCTGATAGTGTTGCAAGCAAATCCTTTTTAGTTCAGTCTGGCGGCTTTTCATGTATTTAAAAATCTGCTCTTGCTTTTGATTGCTTCCAGAATATCTCTGTTAGTATTTCACCCATTATATTCTGCATTTATGTTTTTTCCTGATTCAGACCCAACTAACTTTACTTTTTAAAGGGGTAGTTTTATTCGTGATTATTGCCAGCCAGATGTCATTTCCTGACCTAAGCATTCCCCAGCACCTGTTAGATTTACGAGGTATTAATAAAAGTAATATCTTGGTACATAAAATTGACACTCATTCCTAGCAGCTGAGGTATTAATGATAGATGGAGTCGATTCTGTTACCCCGAGGTGTTGCTCTTGTAATAAATGGACACTGTTCTTTTTCGCGCTGTCTCTTCACTTTTGCGCTGAGCTCCTGGTCCAGGTTCAGGAGAATGAGCTGCAGTGCTACACTGACACATCGTTGTGTCTGACAGCAGATACAAAGAAGCTTTTAGTAACTCTGAAGCTTCCCTGTCGTTCAGGGCATCGTTTTTCCTTGTATGTGTCACAAACATGGGAAACACAGCTGGAAATACCATTGTAGGAACATGGGAAGCTTCTACCCAGCCATTTAAACAGTTCAGTTTTACTCTGTGGTGATGGAACTGTGAGATGTGTTCTCTTTGCATTCCTAATGACCACAAAACAGATGGGAAGTCTGCTAGTTTAAAGCAAAAAGCCCATTTTTAAAAGTCTGTGGTAATTCCTCACTCTTAAAGAAGTTCACTATCATCTATGAGTGTGTGGAAAAAAGGTTTGGTGTGTTTGGGTTGCTTTTCTTTTTTTTTTTTTTTTCTGTTTGTGTGTTTTTGCTTTTATTTCCTTGCATGTTGCTGACCTAACATTCTAAATAACTCCAGTATGTTTTCAAAGGTTCTTAGTAGATTTGAAAATTTTCCAGAGAAGAAACTTTCTGATCTAGAGTATGAATTTCATCTAACTGCAGAGGAAAGATCTTAGGAGATTTGTAGTACTCTCTCAGGTTCTGAAAAACCTTTAGATCAACTTTATACTGATAACTGGGTTCAACATCCTGCTTTTCATTCACAAAACCAAAAACTTGGGTTAAAATTAATGTATTACAGAGTAGGTCTACCTCTGCGTATAAGTTCTGTTAAAAACCTTATTATGTACTAACAGATATGTAATGTATTTTTGAAATCCTATCCATGAATTCCATGTTGGAATCCCCTGGTTCAGGAAAGGCTTTTTGGGAAGTCTTGGTGAGATAATTTTGTGTGAAGGAAGGCTTGACCTGTAACCATTTCATCCCTCTGGAGCGACCTGTGCAGATTAGCAGTGGCATTGCCCCGTCAGTCTGCTGGATACATGTCCTGTGCACAGAAACCACAACAGTCACTGGTACAGCAGGTTTTTCACCTGGCACATTCGCATTTGTCCCTTCAGTGAAAAGTGCTGTGCTCAGTCTGTGCAAGCCAGCAGCAACTGGAGCAGCATTTGTGACATTCCGGTTTTGCTCCTGGCGTGTTTCACTGAGCAATGATTATCCTGGTTATTCCTATGGAGAAGGAGCTTTAAAGTTTGGGAAACACATTGTGACTTCTCATAAATGGGGTGAAAGGGCAGGAGTGTGGACATGGGCAGTGAAGGAGGTGGTGCCAGAAGGAGGAGAAGAAGAGAAAGTGGGAATGTAAGGAACAGCTCTCTGGATTTAGCTGTGGAAGTCCCTGAAGGCTGTTGGTGAGGGAAAGGCTTTCCCTGCAGCCAGGGCACCGAGGCCATCATCACACAGAAGCCTTCTAAGCACTGCGTAACTCCATTGTGTCAATGCCAAACTGCTGGATTGATCAATCGGCCAGAAGGGGCAGCTTGTGGAAACATTTGGCCATGCTCTAAAGGAGAAGAATTAGGGCATAAAACTGGCAGTGAGAGGGTGATCATCTGTTCGTTACAGACTGTGAGATGTAAGAGGTTTAAAAATGGCTTGTTCCTGAGTTAGTGGAGCTTCTCTCAGGCAATATTCTCATACATGCTCTCTGGTGCTTTTGGTATAAATGCAATTATTCTCTAGCACAGCAATCAGTTGGGCTGCAGGTTTTAGTATTGCTTTGTTAATCTGAGCTTTGAGAATTTATTTCTGTGCTGGAGTAGATCTGCTGGCATTGACATCTTTGAAAAGGTTGGCTACTTGAAATTCAGTTTTGCCTGGGTGATCCTGCCATTTTCTAGAGAAAAGCAAAGTGTGACATTAACCATTTTTAACATTTTGTTACAGAGTATTTATTACGAAATGACGCCGCAAGTATTCTATATTTTAACAAATTATTACTGGGGATGCATTTTGCTTTTGAATTCACAGGATGATGTTTAATTTATTATTCAGTCAGAAGTATTCAGTGCCATTTACCATGACAACCAAAATTAATGAATAATATATTTATATCATCCATTAATAACGATCCAGCCATTTAAAAGTTTCATCCTAATGCATTCTGGAAATCTGCAAATTAATTATGTAAAAAACTGAATGAAAATAAAATTGAATTGCTTAAGAATTTAAATGATGCAATTAAATGCTATTGCATGTAACTCAAAGTTATTTTCTTCTAATTCTTACTCATCAATCTTAATTTCAGTACCAGCATTTAGGAACAGAATCAGCTCTTATATCATCTCAAAACATTGGAATTTCAAGCAAAGACTGTATTCTTTTTCCTTTGATTGCATTATTTCCAGGCACAAATTGGAAGTCTTTATTTAAACAAAAGTGATCTTTTTAAAGACAGAATAAATGCTCATCAAAATAAAGAGGGTGAGGTCAGAGGTGTCAATTCTTGTTGTTTAAAAAAACCCAATGAACCCAGCCATGAGAACTGGTCTCTAATCACAGCTACCTAAAAATCCTGATTAAACTCTGTAGTGCTGGCAAATCCATACACAGCTGGTACTAATAAGTAAGATTTGCTGACCAGGCTGCCTGAGAAGTTCATATGTACATAAATATCTTTATCATTATCACAGTTAATTACCTAAAAATAGCCATTGAAGAATAGTTTTTGCAAAAAATAACTTCTACTGTAAAGTACTGAATGAACAAGAGGTCATGCAAACTGTATCCCAGCTAAAAACCGGCACAATGGTGCAGGAAATCAAAGCTGTTGGGTGTGTACATCAGGTGTGCAGTGAAAGCTTCAGGCAGGTCAATTGCTTTGAAAATGAAAAATACTTGTGATTTGAGGGAAGGGCCAATTTTAACACTGACAGAGAGGGTATAGGATCCCAAGGAAAAATAGCTTGAAGTGTCAGGAAATCTTTGATTTGCTTATTTCTATTTGCTTCACTGATATTAATGCTTTTGTGTTAGTTCAGTCATTTTGACAAAGGCCAAATTAGTGTGCTTAGGCAGTTCTGTTTTAGGTACTACAAAACCTGAGAAATACAAAACTCTGCAGGACTATATTTTTATCAGAAATTCCTCTGTGTGTATGCCTTTAAATCAGCAGTTAAGGGGAGAGTGACAGTTTAAAATCTCTTCATAGTGTGGACTGGAAGGCAGCCCAGGAAACTGAAGAAAGTCACCTCACTAAGTCACCCTCGCTGCTGACACATCAACCTGGAAATCCAGGTTCTGAGCCAAAACAAGGAAAACAGAAAATAAAGCCCAGGGGAAGATGAACTGTAGAGTAGGCAGGGCTGAAATGTCTTTTACTAGAAAAGCTTGAAAATAATTTTGTTTAAATAATCTGATTTAAACTCTACAGAGAATGTCTTCTTGAGGGTTAAATTATTGAAACAATAATTTTGAAAAACAACTTGTGAAGAATATCCATTTATAGAAAACAGATTTTTTTTTTCGTATTGTTTTTCTTCTCTTTTCATGAACAACAGTAAAATACATGTATTACAGTAGTAAATTATCAGATTTGGCTGTTTTCAAGTCAAATTTAATCCAACAAAATATGTGGGAAAAAAGTAATAAGAAAGTGAAGCAGTTTTTTTTTAATTATGTGGTTTTATCAAATAATGCTTATTTTGACATTCCATTGTCTGGTTACATTTTTTAGGACAAAAACCATTTATTATTTCTCATATATCCTTAAATAAAACCAGCCCAAGTCTCTCAGTACTAACACTCCTGCTTTAAATTCTGAGACCCTGAGTCAGTTTTGCAGTAATACAGGTTTTTTGCAATGTATGATTATGTCCTTACATTGTGTTATATGTATCAGAGAAAATCTAGCATTTGATCAAGGTGCTGACTGTGATTTTTTATTTGATAGCTGTTACTGAAATTTCTGTATGACATTATTTGGCCTGGAATTTTCATTGATTAGTTTTGATTAGATTTTGGGGATTCTTTTTGTTTTTATAAATTTAGTAAAAAGAAATCTGATTTTATTCTAATTCTCCTATCATTTTGAGAGCAAAGCAATGAGTCGTGCAGTACTCAAAGCTTACAGAGCTGTGTTGTTGCTGATAAAAAGGGGAGGTTTTCTCTTTCTCTCTCAGTGAACAAGAGGGGAGTGCTGGAACCTTGGGAAGGGGAAGCCCTTTCCTGACAGACAGACGTTGGCCGAGCGCTGTGGAGCAGCACCGGGCTCTGCCGGAAAGGTAATCCATGTCCGGGCTCAGTCCCAGCAGAGCTGTGTAATCCCATCAGGAGCACAGGGGTGAATGTTCACCTTCCTTCCCTGATCCCCCACAACTAGGCTTTCTGCATGCAGGGCCTCAGCCTCTGCATCAGTTTATGGATCTTTTAATGCAGGATCTAGCTTGCCTCAGGGGCACTATAAATACTACATTGCACAGGTCCTGCCATATCAATATTCATTTGTTTTTATTGATTAGTTGCCACTTCTAAATTCTGGGTACTGAATTAATGGATGCTGAATAACTACTTCGATTAATGAAGCTAAAATTTGCTTTAGCATCCTACACTAACTACAGACTTTTTTTTCCATTACAAAGCTAATTATTTCTTTTTTATAATCTGCAATTACTTGGTTTATTTGACTTATCCTTGGCACCTCACTGGAAGCCACAGAGTAATGAAACAGAAGCTATTCATAAATGTTCATAATTTAAAGTGTCACACAAGAGCATCCTTACTCTAACTCCATATTTCAACACTAGAATTAATAGGTGAATTTCAACAAATGATTACATTTCAGAAGGTAAAATTTTAGAAAATTAATTTGAGGCGCTGCCTCCTTTGCCACTGTTTTGGCACATTCTGTATGTCTTATTCATGCGCATAGTTATTAGTTATTAGTGGAGACACAGCATAAGGTAGGTGAACACATTCTTGATTGTGTGTTCTGACACACAGTCCAGGTGTCATGGTGGTGTTGTCTTTCCTATTTCCTTTTTGCACAAAATGTTCTGTATTTATTTATTTGACTTTTATTGAATAATATCTTTTGGAAAATATGTATTTTCCTTTCTTCCTTGGTAAGTATAATGGGGCCCATTTTTTCTTTTTTCGGAGCCTTCTCTACACAATAAAAACCCTAGTGGAGGTGGACGGTGCTCATCCTCCATAGATGATCTAGAACCTAAGCACCAACATTATGAGAGTCACTAGCAATGTGTGTAAGAAACAACTCATCACAAGTGAAAATGAGACACTTGTAAGGCACAGAAATCCCAGATCTGTTTGGCAAACTGCTTTGTTAGAGCTGCTTGGAGAATGTGACACACAGTGGTGACTTCCTAGTGTCGAGGAATGCAATCTGTGCAGGTGACCAGCACAGGCACAGCAGGAGATGAGGACTCCAGACTGTCAAGCACTCACACTGTGGGGGTATAAAAAAACCCAGGAGTTCCTTTGTTTGGGGTTCCTCATTCCAGGCACCAAACTGGAGCTGCTCTTTTTCTTATTGCACCATGAATAAAGTATTTTAAGGGTCATGACGTGTGAGACTCCACTGTGGGGATCCTGGGGTCGAGCCGATGAGGAGACCTGGTCTGTCTGTGAGTGTGGAGGGCACAGGTGAGAAGGGGCCTCAGACCCAGTGCAGGAGTGACTCCAGGATGTCCAGACAGGCACAGTGCCTGAGCAACTGCAGTTCACAACTGTCAAGGTTTTAATTAATTTTTTTGTGAGAAGTAGCCAAGGTAAGGCATCTTTATCCATTGCAGTATTTGTTCATGTCCTAGGCTCTTTTGACTAACCTGATGCTATTGGTCTTTGAATCAGATTACAAAAATGCAGAATCATTTGGAGAGAGAATCCAGGAGCTTGAATTTGTGTTAATTTATTGGGTGTATTGGGCTGAAGTTCAAAAGGGTTTGTGATAAGGCATTATCATGAGAGATTCTTTTACACAAAGAAGTAAAGCCATCACACCTAATCTTGATGGGTTTATTTAGATATTAATCTATAGAAGACATCAAAGAGTATGACTTGCATGTGTATTTATAGTATTATAGTCCATTGTGATGAACATTTTTCCAGTGGGCAATAAACTTAGCTCTAAAGTAAAAAAAAAAAAGGGAAAGGTTAGACTGTTCCTATCTCTTTGTTTACATTTTTGTACTGATAATATTTTATGATCTTTTGTCATATTTTTGACAGTCTTATGTTCTTGGGTTTTTTTTATTCTCACTAACCTGACAGTACAAATGACATATTTCACTCCTCATGGAGGCATAAAGTTATGTCCAGTTTATTCATGCATTTCTAGACTTCCCTGTCAAACATAAATACTGAATTCTAGGATTTTTCTTTTCTTATTAAGCTGTTAGATTGTACTGCCATGCTGTATGGAATGCCTTCAGCTGATTTATGTAAGTAGCACAGGCATGCCTTGCAGTGAGAGGGGAGGTCATCCTGTCTCTTCTTGATTTGGACACAAAGATGTGATGGCAAATACAGACCCTGCTATGGGAAACTGTCCTCATGCAGAATTAAGCTCATAAAATGGAAGGGCAAAGGCCCATTTTGGAGACAGATGATTCTTAAATGTCAAAGTTTGGGAGGGACCCAACAAGACCCAGGCATGTGCACTGGATTAACAAATATAAATGGTAAGATTTGGGAAAACTTCTGAAGCATTTTCTTTTCCAAACACCACCATTTCACTTTTGCTTAGATCAGTTTCCACCAGCTGCTCTTCCTGGAGGTGATTTTCCATGCTAGTCAAATACCCATGGAGGAACACAGGCTGAATGTGCTCCTGTTACATGACCAATAGAGTGGTACAGCAAATGACATGCAATCAAAAGGAATGGTGTAATCCTGGCAGATAAAGCAAATCCTGCCTTAGAGTTTCTCCCCAAACAGAAAATCTCCCAGACTCCCAATCAAGTTTAGTCACTTCATATCAGACAAGAATTTCATCTTCTGACTTCTCAAGCATCTCAGTAATATGAGTGTTTGTGACATCTCCTCTTAGCTACGTCACTCATGCCTTGGTGCATGGCATGATGCATTGTAGTGTAATGTGATCGATACAGCCTGATCTACAGAGCTCCCAGTGAGAAATTAGCTTGGGGAATTGGTGAAAAAGGAGAATTGCTTTGATACTATTGTCAAAGAAAGAGTCTTTTCTGTAAGAAAATTGGTTTAAAGAATTATCAAGAACTGAAGAGGATGTGCTGTTACATTAGCTATAGGTCAAGAGTTTGGTAATTCTTAAAAATAATTAACATTGATAAGAAGTATTTAAATGACAGTCTGTGTATAAGAGTGTTCTGCTGTGTGCACATAAATCCAATTCTGTCTTGCAGGTGTAACTCCGGCACATGGGGCAGAAAGATGGGGCTGTTCTCACAGCAGCTTTGCAAAACACAAATTCTCACCAGCTTCTGCTTCAAAGTGAGCCTACCTGGATCCCATTCCCACACACACAAACCCAGTGTTGTTCTGGAAACCTGCCTGTTAAAGAGCAGGGCATTCTAATTGTCCCAGACACACACTCTGCTTTCAGCTGCCTTTTATTCCTAAACCTTGGCCTGTTCCAGGGAGAAAACTCATGTTTCCTTTCTAAATGTCTGCTTGAACATGTACCTCAAGAAAAAATAAACAGACAAACCCCAGCCACAGAGAGATTAATTGAACCTTTCTAAATTTTATCATATTCATGTCTTTAACAGAGAAAGTCCATCAATTCATTGCTGATAGAGGATGTACAGGCTTAAGCTTTTATTTTGAAGTCTGTAATTTGCCTGTTGAATAACCTAAGTATTTCATTATCTTATGCCAGAGTTACCCCATTTATAAAGTACTGATACAGATGCTGCTTACTTTGTAAAAGGCTTTCAGATCTATGGTTTCCTTCAGAGGATTAGTTTGTATTGCTGTCTGCAAACCTACTTATATTAATCAAAATCCCAATCATAGCACCAGTAATTTTAAAATTGGTGTTTAATTGTTTCATTAAGGTCAATTGTCTGTCAGTCTGCAGACACCACCATAGGCATTGATGTGTTTCAGAAGCTACTCCATCTCTTCCCAGCTGCAACTGCATGTTGTGGTGCTCCTTCTCCCTCCTGTTCCTGAGAAAACTTCCTTTCTATTTCAGTGAGTCAGACAACTGTTTCCAAAACAATCTTTGGATGAGAGCTCTGTTAGCAGTTAAGTGAAAAGAGAAATGTGCTGTGCAAAGCTTCTTTGTTTATTGCTTTTGCTGACTGGCAGGAAATGAGGTCACAGTAAGCTTGGAGAGCTTGATAGAAATGAAATAATTTAACCAGAAAATTGTAGGGGGGTACAATATAAGAAAACAAAGGTAGTATAGAAAGTAATCTTACCCCTTAAGGAGTTGCAGCTGAGCAATTATTGGAGATTGGGAACAGGCTTGATTTTAACAGGCCACAGCTGTAGCCAATAGGAAGAGTGCTATAAAAGAGTGGATTGGTTGGTTGAGGGGAACTGGGGTTGGTTGCCTGCTGTGAGAGGAAAGAAGAGTTGGTGCCTACAAGAAACATCAAGGAGGTACCAAACTCTAGCAATGTGGAACCTCTGCAGTATATTGACAACAAAACATCTTCAGAAGGATGACTCTGCAAAATGTTGCACTTACCAATCTCACATTTGTACTTTTAATAATTTTCATTAAAATGTGATTATACCTAAATGAAAATGTATATTGTTTCCAGATTGATGGAACTCAAGCATGTTACTACTCTAATTTTGCACAAAAATGCACCAAGATATTCTCAGCCAGCATGAGAATTAATGAATGAAAGCAAATAATTTCAATTCCTGGGGCCATCACAACTTTAGTGATATTGGGAAATCTCCCAGTGGCACAGAGCCATGAGATAGTGGCAGCATTCCCTTAGTGCTGCTGGCACCACGAGGTGTGGCTGCACAGCCACGTGTCCTTTATGCTGGCTCACTGATTCCTGTGGCTGGCAATGCATTTACATGAGCAAGAGCAACAGCCTCTTTTAGGGAGTTCAAGAGCCATAGATGATCAAATATTGTTTATATTAGCCAATTGAATTGTTGAATGAAATTTAGTTGATATCTGCAATTCCTGTGCCAGGAATCTGATTTGTAAAAGTGCAAAAACTCTGGATTTTAGCGTATGGTGCTATGCATCCCAGTAAAGTGTGTGTAGGAAGGTGGATGCCTGTTCACACACTTTTTCAAAAGCAAAAATTAGTAACTTTCAGGCTGGAGATCAGAAGTCAAAGTTTGCTTCTGGAATGGACTGTGCAGAGTAGCAATATTTTTGTTAAAGTCCATAGAAACCTGTGCATAAGAAATAAAAATGACATCTTAGGTGTTTAAAAGTCCACAAAGAACAACTGCTGTCCTGTTCCTCTCTGACCAAGGGCTGAGCTGGTGAGTAACAACCTCCAGATCAATGCTGATTTTTTTATTTGCTATTTGCCAATGCCAAGCATGAGCCTCCTTCTCTTTCACTGCTTGAAGTATGTATGCCTTCACTGCTCTGTTTTCATGATTTCTGCTTTCTCACTGAAGCTTGATCCTTTTAACAAGACCTGTATGGGGTAATTTGCAGTAAAAAAACTATGGATTTTTTGGGGTATCTACTTGTTTCTGACTTGCGCCTATTGCACTGAGCCATGTTTGTAAATGTGAAGCTGTAACGTTAGCAAATATTGCAATATTGTACATTTTTACTTGTTATTCAAAACCACTGTTAATAGAGTCCTGTTCATGGATGACTAAGCAAAAAAATTGAAATGCAATTGAAAAAAATTTGGCCAAGAAAGAGCAAAGCCTTGCCCACCCATGCTCAAGATAACAGTGTTCTGAGTGGTGGCCTCAGGCAGATAGATAGTTCCATGTGGAGTGATGGGAGCAGACTACTGGAAATAATTATAAAAAATTGATGAGTTGATAACATAGTGCTACAAAGCACCGGCTTCATCTGTAGCTCTTTAGAATGCAGTGAACTTTGACATATTGACACAAAAGTGCTTAGAATGGCTGGAAGGCGTTTGATTCAAAAAAGGGGAGATATAAAGCTAAAATAAGAGGCAGATTAAAGTGCTGGTAAAGTTATCCTTTTACTGAGCTGAGATTTATTAGACTGAATTCCTGTAAACCATCTAGTGCATAAAAGTAAAGCAGAACTACGTTTTGTAGCATAACATCTTTTATTTCAATATAAGTAAAGGACATTTTGAACAGTAGAAGTGAAGTTTTTAGAGGAGAGGGTTTGCTTTAATGTAAGTTTCAAGACTAGAATGTCAGTTTGAGAAAAGCAAATATCTTTGAAGATATCTCTTATGATTTTTTGTTTCTCCTCGTAAAGAAGAAAAAAAACCAGAGTAAGTCACTAAGGATCCTTTGAAGTGCTCTAGCAAGATTTTAACTGTATGTGTTGGTAACTGTCTGCGTAGCAAAAGTGCTTTCTTTTCAGGAAGAGGGTGAGAGAAATAATTTGAAATTTTCATTTGCAAGATGATGTTCATGGTAGTAATGGCTATAAGTTGTCCTGGTCTTTCTAAAAAATATTTCTTTGACAAACCTTGTCCAAATCAGGAAAAAGAGTCTCTAACAATAATCTCAATTCATGAAAATGTATTTAAAAGACCACTAGTACTTTAAACAAAGTTTAGAGGTATTCACTTTCAACCCACCATTGCACTTTTTCATTTTTCCAATAATAATAACTTCAATAATAATAATTTCCTTTCCATATTCCTGTTTATCATTGTACATATGGCACCATACCCATGCTTCTTTATTTATGGCTGTAACAGACACCCAGGAAAGTTGTGCAGTACCTTATTCTAAATGATATAGTAACCTGACCAAAAAAATAAATTAATTAACACTGTGCATACAATCTGAGTGAAAAAAGCACAGCTCTGGTTTTGGTAGGGAATGCAGATTGGTACAAGGTTAAGAAACAAGTTACCTTTACAACCTTACCATAGTTATGAAAGTGTTACCATTTAAAAAAATTTTTGTCTGCTTGGTTTTTTTAAGATGTAGTTAAACTACAGGAGGTGGAGGCATGCTAACTTTTCATGTGCAGGAACAGATGAAAATAATTTTAAAAGCAGTGTTTGTATTTTACTTCATTAGCTTTCTCTTACTTACTGGTATTCAGGCTTGGTTCCTACTCATGCTTACCCACACACCACCACCAAAAAATCCCCCACACATTCCCTAGCCCTGTGAGCTCCCAGGAAAGCATTGCAGGAATTCATCAATGGAATGAGCAGCTGTCTGAAGGCTGCACACACGTGCACGGGGAGCTGGGGTTTAGCTGTTATCCCACCATGCTTACTGTCTCCTGTTTGCCACAGATCCTTGCCTTTGTTCTGGCTGTCAAAGCTGCAGGAGGAATGTTGGTTCCAGAGAGAAGTTTGTGCTTCCTGGGTTCTTGGCACCAGACAGAGAATTCTGTCATTGCTGGGAGCGCAGCCATCAGCACAGCAGAGGGACTGATCTCCGGGGCTGGGGTCAGAGTGATCCAGGGACAAGCATATCAGCAGTCAAAATAGAATCCCAGTTGTGTTGTTTGGTAATGTGGGAATCCCAGTAATGAACATCTGAAAGGTGCTTTTCAGGGAAGGATTCTCTTTTACCAGAGTTTCCATTCAGAGGTTTATAAGGCCTGGTGCTTGTTTTGGAATTTTCTAATGTTTCATTTTCTCTGGCAATTAACATGTGCACAATCAGTGATGGAAATAGAATGGTCAAGGTTGTGTAAAGACCTGGCCTACTCAGATTTTTCTTGGAGCAAGAGGAAAGAGGTGTGGGAGGTGAATCAGGTAAAGAAGGCAGTACTTATGTCACCTACAGTGTACATGAAAATTCTTGTTTATTTAAAGAAATAAGCTGTCACTAACTTTGATGGATAGTGCCCAAAAGGAAGATGAAATTCAGGCACTTTTTCATACACTTGTGGCATAATGAGTGGCTGTACTTCTGGCAGGATATCACAATACATAAAGTAAGTTCAGGTTACTGGTAATCTTTAGATCACAAATGATCTAGCAGGGGTCCTAAATCCTGTAAATTTGAGGTTGCCTTAAATAGAGAGCAAAATGATCAGTCACTCTCATAAGCTGACCTAGCCTGGGTAATCACAAGGAAGAGTTGTGACAGGAACTAAAGGAAAATGTGGTTCATTGAATCTTTCATAAATTGATAAACTTTTGCAGCTTTAAATGAATGACCCTTTCAAAGCAAAATAATCAAATCTGTCTCTTGTCAGTTTGGGGAGATTTATAATTGTAAGCTGATGAATTTTGGCAATGCTGTCAGTCTGCTTTTCAGATCAATGCCAATGAAATATTTTGTTTATGATTTAACCTCCAGCTCCCCTCAAATTTGTGACTTTTAATACCAGAAGTAGTTATGTCTAACTCTATCGATCCACTGGTAAATTAAATGGCAAACAAAAGCAGCCTTATTATTTTGTCAAAATGCTCTCAATAGGAAGCAAAACTCTTTATTAAAACAGGATGCGTTACACTGAAATGAAAAGAAAGTTTCATTTCAAGAATGATCTTCTGAAAAACAGAGAAAGACTTTCATACAGCTAGATTTATTTGATGGGAATAGTACAAAGGTAATAAAACTGAAATTGTATATTGAATTTCTTTTCCCTGGAATAAAGACTAAGGACCTAAAAAAAGGTGTAAGACCTACCTAAAATGCACATATGATAAATTTGCTCCAGCAATGTATTTTCTTCTTTTCTTTCAAGTACTTAATGAATAACTTTTCTATTTGAAATTTTAGGGCTTATGTATTTCTATTTCATGCCAAATCCCCCACTGATCTGTGCAATATGTTGTGCAAACATACACTGTGTGTAGGTTATATATTCACAGTGATATTACTGTGGTACAGGAGCACAATGAACACTTGAATAATGAGCTTCCTAAGAAAGGGAAGGGCGGCCCATTAAACCAGTAATGATCTTTAGGGGGTGTTTCCAGTGATGAGTAAGTTAATATTTCAGCCATGTTCCAGCCCATGGAAACATTTACTTTTGAAAAGAGCTTTATCAGTTTAAGATTATCAAGTGTGCTGAACCTGCAATGCCAAACCCTCCACTAAGCCATGTCCCCAAGTGCCACATCTATGTGGCTTTTGAGTAATTCAGTAGGAGAGTAACTCCTAGCTAATGACAGCCACATAAATCTTTATTCTAATGTGGCATGATAATTCCATAAAAGAACCAAATAGTTAACAAAATAATATCTTTTTAAACAATCCAAACCTGTGCATAATACTAAAACATGATTTTAAGATTTTTTCTTGATCACACCAACCTGAAGTTCTTGTATCGCTACTGGCCTCTTAACAAATTTCCAGAGGTTCAAATTTGTGCAGCTTACAAAAGCTAGTGGTTATAGAGTTTATCCATCTCTAAATACCTCCTTGAGATGGTGTTGGCTATTTAGGCTTGAGGCAACATGAAAAAATTGCTGTTTTTATGATTAAAATCTACCTGCTACAAATAGGACATCAGAATTCCTTTGAAAGGCAATCATCTGCCTTTGGGATGCTCCCATCTGTCTCTGGGAGCAATATTATTGTCCAATAAGTGAAAGCACCCCGACAAAATTAACTTGTTTGTAAATCCTACATTTTAGACTGTTATAACCTTTGACATTATGGTTTTCAAAGCAATTTTTTTAATGTTTCCTCAAGTGCTTTGCTGTGCTGAAGCCCTGGGTGGAAGTGAGGCTACATGTCCATGCAGGATTAGATGGGCTGTGATGGAGATTTTTCCCCACTGCTCCAGGTGTTAGTGCAGGTTTTGTGCTGCCCCAGTGGCAAGGCCTTGTCTCCACAGCCTGGGAGAAGTGTCAGTGCTCTAGGAATTTTCAACCATTCCATCACCTGGAAACACAGGATGAAAATGCTATAGTAATATTATTTAAATTGAAGCTATT
The DNA here is from genome assembly GCF_035770615.1 of Melospiza melodia melodia. Lineage (NCBI taxonomy): Eukaryota > Metazoa > Chordata > Aves > Passeriformes > Passerellidae > Melospiza > Melospiza melodia. The sequence continues at coordinate 43,319,052 of NC_086198.1, forward strand.
CAGCATTTCAGCATTCTGGGACCAGAATTTGAAATGTCTCTTTGAGGAGACATTTCTGAAATAAGCCCTACACTTCGTCGTGATCTGGTAGGAAAATCTGTGTAGGTTGGGTAAGTTGCCAAGGCTCTCAGGTGAAAGAGTGTCTGCATGGTAACACTTACTGGTAATATTCTCCTTATGCCAATACTCATTATGAGAGCAGTGTTCCACTGATCCAGAGAAATGGCAAATTAAGTTTCCCAATCTACTGTACAGGGGTGTGTGGGATGTACTCTGTAATATCAGTGTGTAATAATTGCAGGAGTCTCTGCTGAAATCTTTCCCTTAGAGGCTTTGTGAATGTTATCTTTATGTTTCTCAATCTTTTGTACTAATTAATAGCAAAAGCCAAGCATAATATGATTCAAAACAAGCAAACCATTTGTTTGCCCTGTAAATATGACAGAAACATTTATGCAAAGACCTCAAATTTCAGGAGTAGGCATAGCTAAGTGGGTTATTTTCTTTGGCTTTTCAATGTGATTTCCTCTTGACATGGGTAAACTCTGTTCTGTTCAGCATGAGAACAAGAACATGACTTGGCAACTTGCAACTCTACCCAGCCCTAAGGCAGGATGATATGGGAATTTGTTCTTGCTGTTTCCACAGATCTTACTGATCTGAAAAATAAAGCAAATGGAAGGAACAGGATTACTGTTTCACAGCAAATTTACATTTCTACTCCTTTCAATTTTGGTCTAGATCTGCTCCAAGTTGCCATTTCAATTTTTCCTATTAACTGAGAGCAGGTAGAATTCTGTTTCCAAACCACCAAAACACATAATGAAGCAACCCTGCTGTCTCATTGCCATTCTTGTCAGAAGTACTGCTGAGAAGCTGACAAGAACACCAGTGTCACTGAGCAGGTGGGTTGTCCCCAGAATCTATAATTCTGGGCAGTTTATCCCAAAATGACCGCAATCTAATCCACGCTCTTTCATTCGAAGCCACAATCTTGAAGGTCAATGAACTTTTCATTTCTTTTTGGAAGAAGGGATCTGTGCTTTGAGAAACACCAGCATTCAGATGGATTGGCTGGATAGAATATATTGTACTGTCCCCTTGTCACAGAGCTCAAATTTCTGCCATTAGCAGTGTTTATGCCCCTCAGAGATTCAGCAAGGTCTTTTACAGCTCTTCCTGACATGGGCAGATATTATTAGTGTCACTGTTGAAATGAATTGCCTCTGTCTAGGGCTGCCATGGCCTCTGAACTCTGAGATACAAATTTTCTGTCATCATAATGTAAAGTATACAAGCACTGCTGAGAGAATCTGGAGATTTTTGTATCGGAACATGCAAATTTGTATTTATTTTCACTCTCTGCAATGAACCCTTTGTCTCCAGTGTGTGGAGAGCTAGGAATATGCTTGCGGAAGAAATCAGGCTGTATGGTCAGTCAGGACATCCCCCCTCCTGCAGTCAGATCTTTGCCCCGTACCTGGCCGCACTCAGCTGGACGTGAGCAGAAGGAAATGGCACTGACTGCCCAAGCTATAAAAACCCTCATGATCCCTCAATAAACGCCATTTGCTGTCCACCACGTTGGTGTCAGGAGCTTATGGACCGAGTGACCCTGGGCTTTGGGCCACCGTGCCTGACTAAGAACCAGGTCGCCACGCCTTGAAAAGGCAACATCTGGTGCCAAAAACCCAGGACACGATCACCGCCCGGGGTTCGGGGATCGCCTGGACGAGGGACTGGCGGCTGCACAGCTGGCCTAGTGCAGCGGGGGGGACGCCCCCGGACCAGCGAGGAGCATGGACGCTATCGCGAAGGTCATAAGGCAGATCCACGCGCAGTGGGGTATCGAGTGTAAGCTTAAGGACTTATGTCTCGCAGTACCGAGACTGATTAAGCTTGGGGCTATAGAAAGCCTGGTAGAAGTTTTCCATCCGGAGATATGGGATAATTGCACGAAGGCTCTGGCCAAGGAAACCATGTCCTCAGGCTCTGGGAAAACCATCAAATCATGGGGCAGAGTTATCCAGGCTCTGCAAAAAGCTCAGCAAGAGCAAGAAACCTGGACACCCGCGTGAACTTGTTTATTAGCCACGCCGCAGTTGGGGGTAGGGGCAGCGACACAAACCGCAGAGGACTTTGACCCGGTCGGGCATGCGGAGGCGCGAACTCCGGAACCCCCTCAGCGACCAGATTCACCATCGGAGGAGGGGGGGAGCTCGCGCAGACATTTTGGCAGGAGCTAGCAGAGGAGGCGCGGAATGCTGCTATAATATCGAACCCCAAAGCGGTTGATAAAAAGGCACCCCCACCATATGTGTTTGAAAATGGCGCCGGAGCGCGTGACCAGGGCTGGAAGGATGACACGGGGGGTGAAAATGCAGAAGGCTCGCTGAACACCGCAAGTGTGGGTGAGCGGGGAGGAGGGGCGGCCCCTGAGAAGGGACTTAAGACCAATCAAACCGCTCAATTCAAATTAGGTCCTTATAGGGCAAGGACCTCCCCCAGCAGGAGGCGGAGGGAGCCCAGGGGGAGGGAACGGCCCGACCCCCACAAGAAGGGGCGGGGTCAGAGCCCGAGAAAATGGCTGAGCAGCCCGGAAATGTCCGGCCAGTCGACTTCTGGCTCGGACTCTGACTCGAGCTGGGACGGGCTCGGAAGGTGGTAGGAGGATTCTGACACGGACTCGGGCTTTAACAAAAAGGGAGCAGCGGCATACAAGATCACTAGCTGCAGCGCTCCTGCATGGGTTAAGGGGATATCAGAGAAAGATTGAACCCCGCTTACAGAATGGCGGAAAATAAAAATGGCTTGTGCGGAGTGGGCTCCGTCTGCCACGCTGGGGTTCCCGGTCCGTGTGGGGGGGGCAGGCAGAAATCAAAGAACCTACTCCCCGGTAAACCCGAAAGACATACAGGCAATTATTAAAGCAATTGCAGACAGGAGGATTAATTCTGCCATGGTTTCCACACTCATTGACAGCGTTTTTGGAGGCGATGATATGCTTCCCTTTGATATCAAACAGACCTGCAGGCTGATTTTCGATGGGGCGGGGATGATAGTTTTTAAACAGGAATGGGAGGACAGTTGTGTAAAGCAGCTAGCCTTAGTAACAGGGGCAGACCACCCACTGCACGGCTCCAGCATACAGAGGCTAATGGGCACAGACCCCACTATGATCACCCCCCAGGCACTGAGGGCCTGCGGGCCCATGAGGTTATTACAACAACCCATGCTGCCCAAGAAGCCATCCATAATGCTTCCAAAGTAATAGCCAGACCATCACCATGGTCCACTATAAAGCAGAGTGAGAGTGAGAGCTTCACTCAGTTTGTGGACAGGCTTCAGGCAGCATTAGATTCCTCTGCATTACCCTCAGAGGCGAAGGGTCCTGTGCTAGCAGACTGCCTACACCAGCAATGCAACTCAGCCACCAAGGACATTTTAAGATCACTGCCACCTGGGTCCAATGTTGCTGCTACAATCAGACATGTTGCAAAGGAAGAACACCTAGCTCCCATATAAGCAGCAGTTCACACTGCAATAACCAGTGTGATGGCATGCTTTAAGTGTGGCCAGGCTGGCCACGTGGCAGTAAACTGCCTCCAGTCAGGACGCCCACCAGAAGGGGATCACAGCTAACGGTAGTTCTAGCCACAAAACACAGATGCTAAAACTTACCTCCTCCCCATCCAATCTCTTAGCCAAACCAACCCTCTCCAATCCATTCTTAAGTGTGTTAAATGCTACCTTCTTATTGTTAAACCAATCCAACCTGAACCTCACAGAGTCATGCTGGTTATGCTATGATGCACAACCCCCTTTTTACAAAGGTGTTGCCCTCGATCTCCCATTCATCTTCTCAAAGTCAGACAATCCACGCCAATGCAGATGGGACACCCCCCAGAGAGGCATTACCCTAAGCCAGGTTACGGGCCAAGGCAAATGCTTTGGCAATGCAACCTTGGCAAGGCAGATGGGCAACATCTGCCGAGAATTCGTCAAACTTAAGGGAGAGATGTTCCAGTGGGTGATCCCAGCTGCATTGCGAATGTGGGTCTGTCAACGATCCGGGGTAAGCCCATGTGTACTCCTTGACAAATTCGATCATTCTACTGACTTTTGTGTCCAAGTTTTAATTGTTCCCAGAGTCCTGTATCGCCAGGAAGAAGAGGTGTACAGCTTGTTCGAGGAACCCGACCGGCTCCACAAATGAGAAGTGATAACAGGCATCACCATCACAATGCTCCTCGGTTTAGGAGCTACCGGCGCTGCCACAGGCATCTCAGCCCTTGCAACACAACATCAAGGACTGGCACAACTGCAGATGACTGTCGACCAGGACTTGCAGAGGATCGAGAAATCCATTTCTTCCCTAGAAAAATCCCTTTCCTTGCTCTCAGAGGTTGTCCTCCAAAACAGGCGAGGACTGGACCTTTTGTTCATGCAGCAAGGAGGCCTGTGTGCCGCCTTGAAAGAGGAATGCTGCTTTTATGCGGACCACACCAGAGTCATCAGAGACTCCATGGCTGAACTGAGAAACCGACTAAACCTAAGAAAAATGGACAGGGAAGCTCAACAGGGCTGGTTTGAGTCGTGGTTCAACCGGTCCCCATGGCTCACCACCCTGATTTCTACCCTAATAGGCCCACTCACTATTATCTTACTAACCCTAATCTTTGGGCCTTGCATATTAAACAAACATATTAAACTATTCATTAAAAAGCGTTTAGAAACGGTTAACATTATGTTTGTTGAGCGCCGACAATTACTTTAAGGCATGCCAGTTACTAACACACTTACAATTTTATACTAATTTTACTAACCCATGAAATTTTGTAACCTCTACATTTTATAACTTTATACGATTTTTACTAATCATGAGGGAGGGGGGAAATGTGGAGAGCTAGGAATATGCGTGCGGAAGAAATCGGGCTGTACAGTCAGTCAGGACATCCTCCCCCCTGCAGTCAGATCTTTGCCCCGTACCTGGCCGCACTCAGCCGGACGTGAGCAGAAGGAAATGACACTGACTGCCCCAGCTATAAAAATCCTCATGAACCCTCAATAAACGCCATTTGCTGTCCACCACGTTGGTGTCAGGAGCTTATGGACCGAGTGACCCTGGGCTTTGGGCCACCGTGCCTGACTAAGAATCAGGTCGCCACGCCTTGAAAAGGCAACACCAGTGAGAGAAAGGGCAAAGGTGTTACAGAGTGGCACTTGGAAATAGACAGCAGCCTGTTGATGTCATTTGCTCTTAACCATGCTCTAGCTCTGCCCAAGCCTACAGAGGCCACCTCACCTGGCTGCACTTTTCTCCTGGGCTGCCTGTGCCTGATGAGCCATTCCCTGTAGGACAGATCATGGATACTCTTTAGTAACTCTCATCAACTGTGAAGAGCAGCTGAAAGGAGCCTTTGCAAGGGATTGCCGGGGTAGCAATAATGGCACAAACACAGCTGCACTGGGCGAACACACAGAGTAAGTGTTCTGAAAGTTACTGGGGTGAGACAGTCCCTTTAACCAGTGACACTGTGAGGCTGAGCTAAGGTTTACTTGGCTTTCTTCACTCACTGTAAATGTTCATCCTCTCCAGTGCTCTGTAGATTGTGATTGCTCATGGTCATTACTGGCACGTATCTGTCTGCTGAATTAGATTTCATAGGTGAGCTCAAGACCTGTAACAAAATCTCGTTTAGTCTTTTTGTGATCAGAATAATCTCCCTACCTCTTTCTTTCCCTTCAGAAACAAATTTGTTGCTGTAGAAGTGTAGGTAGAATCTTTTTTAAGAAGATGCCAGTTACTGAAATAAGATTGAAGATGACATTTGGACTGTAGGTCCTTCTAGCTGAGGAACAGCTTACTAAAATACTTTTAATTATATAAATTGCTTAGGCATTTGTGGTGGTTTGACCAGGAAATCGGAATTCTGTGATGCTGTAGTCAAACCAATGGGTGCTCAGATTTTAATATTGGCACCTGATGTAGCCAGTTAGATTCGGACACACCTCTGAGAACATACAGGTGTTAAAAACCAGAGCTGCGGCCCTGGGAGCTCTTTTGGGACTTCAGAGGCAAAGAGGTCGGATCTCCCTCCCCCGTTCAGCTGCTGCTGCTGCTGGGCAGGGGAAAGGGCAGCCATGTGGTAGGCTTGGTACTGGACAGAGATGGGAGGTGAGGAGGCCCTTGAGGATGGAAGCGTGGAGGAGCACCAAGAGACATCGGGCAGCCACCCCCCCTCCCCCTCCCCAGGAGAGAGAGAGGGAGAGCCGGCGTCTGAATTTGATAGCGGCCGGCCCAGGAGGAGAAAGGGGGTGTGCAGCGAGAAGGTGCCCGGCAGGGCAGCGTGGGAGTTTCGGAGCTCCAGACAGGCAGAGACTGAAATTTTTAACCCTTTTCTTGCATGATTGAAACCTTGCAGTTGCTGATCCTCCTGGAGCTGAATGAGAAGAGAGATAAGAGATGAGATATGAAGGGATAGGCCACAAGGGAAGTGGAGAAGGCTCTTGAGTGGGGGGAGAGATGATGGAGTGGCCTTTTGGCTGCACTTTTCTTGTGTGGCCATAGACTGAACCATTTTTTTTTTTTTCCTGTGACACAGAGACTGCATTTAGGGGGAGGTAGTGCCTCAGAACCAGGAGGGTTCAGTGTGGGTACCCCTCAGCCCCAGGGGGTGAAAAATGTGGGGGGGACAGATGTCCCGAAGGAGAGACTGTGCCTTTGTTGGAGTGAGACAAGGCATCCTTGAAAGAGAACCCTAGAAGCAGCTCTGGTGCATGCACAGTGGTGAGAGCACTGGGCATGGAAGGAAGGTGTCACGATGGCAAAGGACTTTCCGGGCATTGCTGAGTGACGTGGAAACACACGAGGTTTCAGCGTGTTTCCAGGGAAGCCTATAGTGCAAGAAAGACTCCTCTCCTCTTCATGAACTGAAGATTGAGTATTCTAAAGGGTGGTGCCAGACTGGGAGTTGGTGATTTGGGGGAATGTATTGCATTGGGAAATTTGGTGGGGGGGAGGAGGAAAATGCTTTAGTAAGGTTTTCATTTTCCTTATAGTTTTTTTTCCTTCTTTTCTTGTAGTTTAGTTAATAAAGTTTTCTTTATTTCTAAGCAGGAGCCTGCTTTGTTTATTCCTGGTTACATCTCACAGCAGATGCCAGGGAGAGGGTATTCTCATGGGGGCACTGGCATTGTGCCAGGCCCAAACTATGACAGTGTCTTATACTATGGAAAATAATAATTTACAGGGGGTTGGGCAGTGTCTCTTCAACAGGAAAGTTCATACAGATTGTTCTGCCTATTGGAATGCCAATGAGCCAAATTGATTGTCAGCGAGTTCTGATGTGCTTAGCACTGAATCTGACTTTCAATGACAGTTCTCTAAGTCAAGTGGGATTCATACCCTTAGAACAGCTCCACTTGTTTCCCTTTCTGCTTTATTTAATTGAATAAGAGTTAGTGAAATTACATTGTCTGTCTCTGCTGTGCAGACCCACAGTGTAAGTGTAAAGCTGTCTTTGATGTGCTATGAGCTCATGATTTTAATCTAGCCAGATAAATCGCACAACTATATATTTCATGACAGTCACAGTAGCTGGGCTACAGGAGTTGCTTGAGAAACATAAATTAGCCATGTGCCCAGGTATTTCATTAACAAACATCCTATTCTGAACATGGATCTTGCTGAATCTGGCATCTCAGCTGTAATAGCAATGTCTATGTTGTTCTGTTATGCTGAGATGTGCACTTTCATTTTCAGCAGATAGAGTTATTGAGTCTTTGACAAATAAACCAGGTAAAGAAGCAGCTAAATATGTTAAGAAGCAGCTCCTGTCTGCTGTAAATTAGTCTGGATTTGCTGACTTTCAGAGAGGAGGTTTCTGCCATCCCTGCCCATGCACACTGGCATCCAAATAGCCCTATCAACATAGCTCACACGGTGGAACCCAGTGTTCTGCCCTGAAAGGTAGCAGCCAGTTGAAAATATTTGTGTACAGACAGGGCTTAAAGGAGCTGTAGAGCAGTCTGATGGTGCTTAGATAAGGTTCTGTGATTTGGGAACACAATCAGAGAAAATTCAGAGCAGCAGTACACTTGTGTTTTCCAGACTTCGCTGTGGCAGGACTATAGAAAATATATCTGTTAGCTAAGACCTGACCTGCTGTTCTTATACCATTGGTACTGATATAGACTCAGATACACATATTTGATCCTGAAACTCAAGACTGAAATTTAAAAAAATAAAGCTACATCTAAAAATAAATAGGATGCTCCATAGCTCAGCATCCATCTTTTTAAATCAGAGCTGCAGAAGTTTATAGTATGAAATAGTTACGTGTAATTTTTAAGAAGGGCAATTTTATAACCAATAATTAACACTTAAAGTTATGTAAACTGAAATATGGAGCATGCTATCACTTTAAAGAGTAAAAGCTAATTGCTTATGAAGGGCATGGGAGCAAGAAGAAATTTCTTCCCAACTAACATCACAGTTTGCTTGGAGGTAAATGATGAGCTTCCATCAAGGAAACCATCATCCTTCTTCCATTTTGCCCTATGTAGGCCCTAACAGTGGATTATAGGATTTAGTAGGGATGTTTACAGCACTTCAAGATAGATAGAAGGAAAGGTGTAGCAGGTATTGTAGATAGCACCGCATAATCCATCACTTGGATAAGTGAGCAGCCTGTTCTTCCTTTCTATTCTCTCCAATAAGGACTTCACAGACAAGAAATTGTACTCTGTGATACCTAAACTATAAAAAGTGTGCTGGGACTATTGCTGAAGTGATTGAGCCTTGATTTGTGCTGTTTCCTGCTGTGTCTAATGCTCTGCATGTTCCAGTTCTCCTCCCCTGATATCAGTCCTTGCCAAGAGGACAATCAGTTGTCTGACACACATTAATGAATTCACCTCTTCCTCTAAAACTCAAAAGACAATAAGGCATAGATTAATGTTTAAAAAGTTATATAATGCGCTAACATGTAGCACATTTCAGGTAGACAGATATTCTCAAGCTGTGTTAAAATGACCACTGAATCAACTCTTTAATGAATTATTGAAATTTAACCCTCACCTTAATTAAGGTCATGGAAAACTAAGTTTGGTTTCAAAATTTATTAATCTCAAGATGTTGCCTCTGAGATAGGAATCAATAAATTAATTCACAGTGCTGATATATTGCAACCACTTGGCTTTAAGAAAAGAACATGTAAATATTTCCTTATCTAAGTATGCACACACTCACCTGAGTTTATTTTCAATGTTACTCGCAAAAAAAAATCTCTTGGCCTTGTTCAGTGCTCATGAACAGTTGTGATTTTCCGAGGAATCAGTACTTATTCCAGCAGAAGTGTCTGGATTTGGAATGGGATCATTTTATTTCTTGAAATCAGAATAAGAAATCAGGGAGTTGCAAAACAGTATTTGCCACTTAATGGAATCTCTGTTTCTGCTTTCCAGTGTGTTAAATTTTTAGATCTAAATTTTCATCTTGACAACTTTTCTTTGATTCCTTACTGAGGTTTACTGTCCAGAGAATGTGTTGTGTCACGAACCTAAACACATGCATTATTCTTTTCATTATTTTGCAATAATAGAAGAAAAGTCTAAGTAATATTCAGTATAAAAATCTTTCTAATCTTATCTTGCTTATTCTGTTTTAATTTTCTCTTGCTTATTCTGATATAATTCCAAAAATCACAACTCACTTGCATATCAAGATATTCTCAAAATTACAGAAGAAGCTACTAATGGTTTGGAGAAATTTTCAAATCCTCTTAATTCCATCATTTACAGAGAATGATTTTGTAAGGTTATACATGTTTCCGTTATTTCTGAACTTGATAGAAAGAAATATATTCTAGAGTTGTTAATCTGTTTTTGTGGATGAGTAGAAATTAAAATATTTTTAAATATGTTTCACATCCAGTGATGATCCATGTTCATCACTTTATCTGGGTAGTTAGCTGGAAGCAAATAGCCAATTTTGTATTAATTTGTGAACAAGCAGTGTTAGCATCGCAAATGATACAGATGATGCAAATGCAAAAAATGGTCTCTATAAAATTAAAATCTATTGTATTTTGAAATATTCCTAATGCAGCTCTACTGGTGTCTTGAAAATGATCTAATAAAGATGATTGCTCTTTCAACTGTAATAACAGTTTGAAATATCTGCTATTTCCCTGAATAATTTCTTACAAGCTATGGAAGACCTATGGGTGAATTTGAAAGGAAAAACCCAAACCTGTTTGGTTTTATGTCACTCTCATCTAATTAACATAAGCAAGTGTTTATTTTTTTCTGTAGATGTTATTGTGTCACTTTACAGAAGTGCATGCATTTTATAGATACAAAAATGTTTTAAGAAGTCTGCTTTTTCATGTTATGCTGGAATTGGTTCTATATTCTCTATTTGGCTTATGCTTTATACCTGAAAGGCCAGGGTGAGCAGCTGAGAAGCTCATTTTGCATGGACTTGCGTTTTAGTGGCAGGTAAATGCTCACCTTTTTAGCCAGCGGGTGGTCAATAAATATTCTTTTGGAGTAGAGGAATCAGTGTAGATCTATAACAGCAGTTGTCTCCATCTGTTGCCTTTTCCTCATTTTGCATTGTAGTTTTCCTTTAGTATGGAGTTGCTGTCCTTCTTCCGTTTCTGACCACCCTCCTTTATTCTGGATAGCATCCTGGACAGGAAGACAAATATGGCTTGTGATGGAGAGAAAATACTGTCTGTGCTTCCTTTTTGAGCCCTGAGAGCAATTTCTGGAAATTTATTAATTTTTTTAATGCCAATTTTTAAACAGCTAAACTTGGAAACTAACTAGGGGAAAAATAAAATTCAATGTTGTAGTCCTTTGCAGAAATAAGAAGGTGCTGTGGCCTCCCAGAAATACCCAGTGTTGTTTCAATGGTGCTCTGAGGCTCACTGAGTACAGCAAAGACAGAAAAGCTCGTGGGGAATTACTGAGATGGTTAAACTGCAAGTTTTCCCTTTATTTCTGAGGTTACCAAGTGAATACTTGTTACAGATTTCTGTGTCATGTGAGCAGTGCTAACAAACTTGATGTATCAAATCTGATCTGTCAGTGAGTGATTTAGCTGGGAATGTGTTGTAAGGAAAAGTAAAATCAAGGGAAAGTAGTCAGTAATATTTTCTAAGAGACCCATGATTTCCGGGATTCTCAGGAGAACTGTGATTTTAAATTCTTGTCTCTGCGAAGTTGCCCCTTCTTTGTGTGTTGTGACTGACCTTGATATTTTCTCAGATAGGTTCTTGTTACTGGCAAATGCTGCTCAGGATGAACTTAGGTCCTAAAAACCCCAAAATGCCAAGTAGTACTTTTAAGTGATTTTACTTGTAGAAATATCAAAGTGGTAACCTTCCTGCATCACACAGATTAGGGATAACAGCACCAAATAACTTCACAGCCCTTCAAAGTTCATTTCCTGAGTGTTCCTTTCAATGAAAAGGAACTTTTCTGTATTCTCAGTAAAGCTGCCCAGAAATTATATCAGTGCAGATGTAAATAAATATTATTAATGCTTTAATGCTCTAATAGAACTCGACTTCCATAATCTGCAGAGGGAGAGCACCTCAGGGAAAAAAGCAGGTTTGAGTTATGACTGGAAATGTAAGCTTTGAAATAAGAGATTGTTAGAAGGTACACTGCACTTCATAGGTAAGGTGCCCAGTGCCAGGAAGCTGGCAGCTGAGATTTCAGTGAAATATGAGGAGAAAATAATATCAAACAATATGATCTCTGTATGCTTTTACAGGCCAAGCACAAATAAAAAAATCACTGTTATGACAGTGTTAAATATAAAATGTAAAGCTGAATACAACATTCTGGCAAGTGAACAGTCAGAGGAGACAATCTTAGCTGAAGTGAGTGTATCAGGAGGTCCATGTGGTGTTTCAAGCCTGTAGTGTTTGAGGGGATCAAAGTTCTCCAGACCTTTGTTCTCCTGTTCTTTCCTGTATTGCCAAAAGCTAACAGAGAAAAGACAGCAACTAACATTTAAAAGTATTTAAACAGCTCTGTATTCAAGTAGGTCTGTGTTCATGATTGAGAATGACAGAAACACTTGAAGGAGAAATATTCAGGGTGCCAAAGATACATCCTGTTCAACTTTTCAGCTTTTCTCTTCTCACTACCTAAAAAGTGGAGTTTGGGAACCACAAGTTTTAATTTAAATAATGTTGCAGATGTGCTCTGTACTTCTCCAGTAACTCCAGGAGAGGTAAGCAAAACTCTTATTCCCCAAGATGCAGACAGGGCTGGGGAGTGACAGATGAGCTCTGCTTGCTGACAGTATAATTACTGGAGGTCAGAGCAGGGACTCTCTGGGACTCTAATTATCAGCATAAACTGATAATTATTCATGTACAGCGTTGCATGGGTGATTGGATGGGTTACACTCTCTGTCAAGGCGAATGTTCAAAGTGCTTGAAGGTGGGGAATATCCTCATGGATACACTTTTTCTCCTTAAGGGTCTCATTCAAAACTGGTTAAAGTCAGTGACTGATTAATTTCCGTGTTTTTGAGTTTAGTATTAAGATCTGGAAAGTGCAGAGTGCCTGAGTTTATCTTTGTTTCTTTGCAAGGAGTGCAGAGTACAGTATAAATGGTTTATCTCAGCTAAAGCCTTCACCTTAGGGGCAGTGTGTTTGCTCTACCGTTCCCTTGTTTGTTTAAATTACTCCTACACATTTCCATGTGTTCTACATATGTTAATTTGCTTATTAGTTCACAGATGAAACTCTGTCTTCCCTCTGAGGATTGCCATTTGCAGAGATTCATTCTTCTCAGTGTTCTTCTCTTCTATTTCCTCAAGTACCACACTGACCTGCCATGTTGGACCTAGACCACCGCCTCACATCAGAAAGGTAAATTAATGGATTGAAAAGGCTCCTGGAAAGACTCCTGGCTTAGCTCCTGTAAGTACTGTTTTCATTGAGAGGGGAGGGAGAGAGGAAGCTGGAAGGATGACAAGACAAACTATTTATAGGCATTCAAGTTATAAATTGTTGTCTCTGTTCATGGTACATCAGAGAACAGTGTTTTGTTTTCCTTGGAACACCAAAATCCAATTGCAAGTATAGAAAAGGAAAATATTTGAATTCTTTTTGCTTGCCTCAACTGAAGGTTCTTAGTTCTTGATGGTCTGAGCATTTTTACAGTTCAGAATTGGTCACTAATATTAGGAGATTCAGATTTGCCATCTGACGTGTTCTGAAAAACTGGCCTGTATAGCAGCATGATGCAGATCCTCAAGCCTTCTCAGCATAAAGAAGTGGCAGACACCACCTCTTCCCTCTGTCTAAAACTAAACATCTTATGTGTGAAACAGAGAACTTGGCCTGTGTTAGTCTGATAGATGTTTGTCTCTAACAGCAGCGGCTGCAGTTCCTTGGCTGCATAAACACTTGGTGTAAGTAAAAATGGATCCAGATCTGACCCCCTGTTCTTTTGCATCTACTTTCCATGTGTTTGCTGTTTTAATGGTTCCAGTTCTTGAACAGAATTTTTGTAAGAAACAGAACTTTTACAAAGCAGTTTTTTTCCTTTTTCTTCCTCCTGGCAAGAAGTATTCTTAAGTTAGACCCATTAATATCTATTGTATTGCAGAGAGTGCACATGGCAGACTTTTTTTCCCTCACTAATGTGGAGTGGGAGAAACAGAAGTTTCACTACATTAATGGATTGTGGGGAATACACTCAGCTACCCTCCTGCTTTCAAGGCAAAATTTAGCAGCATACAGAACTATAATAAAGGGAACTGAGCTGCAGGAGGCTGTAATAAAATTATGCTAAATGAAATGTAGCTGCATATCACCATGACAAGGAATTCCTAATTTCACTGATCAAAATTCTGCTGGCCTGTGTTAAGGCAGAGGAGCTGTTGAAGCCTGCCTGAAGGCTTTGTGCTGATAATGCATTGGTGAGATAGTCACACTCAGTAGTAGGGACCTTCCTAAGAGTGAGACTTACACATTTCAGAATGTATTATGCTTGTATTGGAAATGCTGGGATCTGCAAGCATTTCCCTCCAAATTTCACATATTCAATCCTTCTGTTAAAAATAAAAGCTTTTTTGGCAGGCCAGTACCCTTTTAATTTCAGTTATTCTTTTAATAAAGAATCTAAAAGGTCAGACAACTTTGACATACTTACCTGTTTCACAGGGTACAATGAGTTGCATGTATTGAAAGATGTGAGATTGCCATCAGAACCATAACTCATGGTGTGAAAACACATTTCAAGTGAAAGAAATTAATAAATCCATGCTGGATTATGGTCCTGATATTTCTATATCTTCAAGTATTTCTGTGAGAAAACCATGAAGTAAAACAAGGAAGACTCTATAGAAAGTGAAGGGAGGCAACCCATCCTTTGATCAGCATCGAACTCCAATTTATTAATCAACCATGCACATTTTTATAACAGTGTTAATTAAGCTCATACATATTGCAAACCCGAGCTCATCATTGGTTACAGATTAAACATTAACCCCTCCTTTTGTTTTCAATACCTGTGGTTTGTTATTGAAACCAAGATTTGTGTTCTCACCCTGATATGAATGGTTCTCAAAACCTCCATGTCTGTTCCCAAAACAGCCAAGGACAGAATGTTTACCTGTTATGAGAAGACTGCCTGAGAACTTAGCTGTTTACAGAAACAGGCTGTGAGAATTTGCTCCTCACAGCTGCCTTTTACTTTTCCATCAGCTGTATATGATTATGGCATGTCTGAACAAAACTCTATAAGCCATTTCTGAGCAAAATTCTCCAACAAGACTCTTAGCTGGATGAAAGGAATAATTTCAGGATGACTCCCCTTATGAAAGACATCCTAATTAAGAGTTGTACGATATTTGAGTGATGAGAGAAAAAATTACATGGAATGTAAACAAAAAAGTATTTTAAAGCATTTCAGAAGTTTTAAAGTTATTTAACAAAAGTTTAGGTATTGCCTACTTTGTTCAGTGTAGCAGTAGTCACTGTTTGGGCAATTCCTGGCCAATTTATCAGTATTAGAGTTTAATACTTTGATTAAAATCAGTTACATATATCAAGTGGAACCTTGATTTTCTTGCTTCATGATGGTAGCTATTTATCAAAGTGGATCTATAGAAGAGTTTTCTTTTTGGCAAGATGAAAATGTGTCATATCGAGGCACTAAGCCAGATACTTTGAATCAGCTGGCAGAATGACAAAAAGCAGAATTATATTTAAGGGAAAGAAGTAAAGTTTCTCTTGGATGAAGGATCAAAATGATTTCTGGCAAGAGAAATACCTATTGCCAAGGAGATGTAAAGGCCCATCTCTGCTCTCAGCTACCAGCACATGTGGTGTGGCTGTGACAGCTTCTTCTGCTGTGGAGTCATGCCTCTGTGGCCTTTGTCCTTCTCATCAAAAGAGCCTTAATTCTCTAATAATTTCCATGAGAATGACCATTCCTCGTTCTTTTCTGAAATATTCAATTTCTGCGTAAACATTTCTAAACTCTTAATTAATAACCATTCTGTAGCCCATGTGCCTGATCTGTTTTAACTTCTATTCAGTTTCAACTCCCCAAGGGAGAAAATTGAGTCTTTTCTCAAAGCATATGACAATAAAATGATATAATGTTTTGGCAGACTTCCTTACTGTCAGGTGACTCTGCTGATCCTCATTTATCAGGAGAGCAACAAATAATAGAAATAAAATATTTTCAGCAATTGTAAGTTGTTATACAAAGACCTACTTTCACCAAGCATATAGGTCACTTCAGAAATCAGAGCCTCAGTGAGGGAGTACCTGACCTGAAAATGAGGAAAACTTTGAGAAGTTAGACTCAAATTCATTATTGTAGCGGTCCAAGCTGACATAGGTGGCACACAATATGTATTGCTTTGGAATAATTGCCTGCAATATCATGTAGGAAATAGCACAGGAGAATGGTTAGGAAAATAATAATGGAAATGAAAAAGTCACTGTTCAAAGGCCAGCAATATCCAAAACTCTGGAGAGGATTAGTTTATCACTGTAGGTAATACAATAATGCAGGCACACACACAACAGCTCTTGCCAAACCATCTTTGGTTTCTCCATTCTCCTATTCCCAGCTTCCAGCTCCCAGTTCACACTGGTTTTAGCTGGCACTTGAGTTTACATTTTGAAAGGTAATGGAGATGCAATTTTGTGGTTGGCCAATCATTCCTTGACCTTAGTTCAAACCTGGGAGAGAAGGGAGGGTGGTGGGAATGTAGTGATCATCCATCTGCTTGTAGCTGTTACCTTGTAATGTCAAATCAGACAGGACTTGTGTCCATCAATGAATGATTTTATCAGGCCTAGCACAGACAAGCTGAACATGTCCTGCCCTCTAAACACAGATATGGGCCTTTGTATTATTTCATTAAAACAACACTAATATCAACATAACAAAAAGCAAAATAATATTGCTGAAAAATAACACACAAGATATCTTCAGAGTCCAAATTTTGAAATTCAAGGAGAAAAATAAAAGGATTTGCACACTGGTGAAGATGCTAATTTTGATTTCAACCAGAAAGTACAATAAACATGCCTGAGACACAGTTTTTGTACTGATATATGCAGTTAGTCCACTTGCTCACCTCTGTTTCCTGGTCACAGTGTTTCCCAATTAGATTTCTATTTCAGTACAGTTTCTATAGCAAGGAACTTGCATAAAAGAGAAGGAGGGGGAGATTTTCAAAGTACCCTTGCTAATTAGGTGTCCAGCACTCATTGATTTCGAATAGAAGCTGGGTCCCTCAGAACTCTTCACGCCTTTGAAAAATTCTCCTGTAATCTCTGCCAGTTCTTTGCACAGCCTCCAGCCTTCAAAGACTTCAAGTGCACAGAAGAGACAGTGCAAGATGCCTGGGCTGCATTCTCCTTCCTGTCAGACCTGCTATTTACAACTGGAAGGTTTCAAAAGGACAGCCTATATGTTGTTGACAGAAAGGAACTTGAGGGCTCTTGATGTTTTGCACATTAAATCCTTACCTGCTGCAATGCCTGCTTTAGTATAACTTTAACCAGGCTTTCTATGTAGGTCTGTGTGGATTCAATACATGTGACAATACATTGAGCACCACTGCTTAATGCTCAGGGTTTAATCAGTTTAAGAAACATTAAGTCAGAATCACAGCTTTAAATGACTCTGCTGTTTTCTAAAACTGTGACTCATTGTTCAGCCAGAGAAGCTGGGAATTAGTTATTCCATGTACCATGCTCAAATTAATTAAATTAACAGTAAGAATAGCAAGTTATTTGAAATCATTTATCTCCTGTCTTATTCGCAGTCACAATGTCTTTTATTTGATCTTAAAACTAGCAGTGAGGATTGAAAGAAATTTCTGTTAATAGAAATGAAAAAATACTGTCTGATTTTTACTTGACAGAAGTTCTTGAAATGTTAAGTGCATATTTCTCTTTTTCACCATGGCTGTTGTGTGGGTATTGCTGTATTTTCTGAGCTTGCGAAGGCATAAAAAATTAAAGCCTTACCTATGTCCCTAGACTTTGTTAGATAAATAATTTTCAAGGATTTTTTTATATTTTTAAATCACCTGGGTTTGTTTGGAAAGAAGGAAAAGATATGGCACTGCCACCTTTGTGCTGGGACAATCATTTTTACTGCAATTTTCCAGCTAACCTGCAATGTCTGCTCTGAAATAATGAAATACACACAATTGCCTGAGGCCTATGCAAGGAGTCTGAATATGTCTTTTGTTCTAAATTTTCCAAAATAAATTGAATGAAAGCCCAATGTTGGCTGACATTACAGCTGTAAATAGAACATGGTGTCTCAGGCCAGAATCCAGGAAAGGGGAGAAAAAACAAGGAGCCTTTTTCGAGGATTTTTTTTCATACATTTTCAGGTTTGCTTTCATCAAAGATTGCCCCCAAGCCTACAGGAAGGTATTTCATTACTTGCTTGTAACATTTGATGGTTTCTAAAAAATATTGCCTTTATGTTTGATCCAGCATTAGGGAAAGAATCATTTTCATTTCTGGTTCTGCATCATTTGATCTTCCTGAGGTAAGGAAATTGAAAGAACCCTTGCAGTCATTGTAGGCACGTGATGCAGATTTCTTCTAGTAATGCTATTGATGAATTAATTTAGTTTAAGGCAAGCTGAAGTTTAATCTCACCTAACTATAACTAATACAAAGATCACAAATACAGATGATTTTCTAGATTGGCACTTAGAGTTTCTCTCCCATTTGATCACAGGGGACCTTGGACAGCTCTTTCCTTAATTTCTGCTCTAAGTGTTCAACAAAGTAAATCTTCACTAGTTCTGTGTCTTGACAGTGACTTTTGATAAAAATAGGCATCCTTTTTTGTAAAATACTGTAGCCCAAGGAAAAAAGTATGATTAAAAACTTACCGCTGTTTGTGGATACAATGGTAAGGTGTTAATTTTCAAATTTTTTTGTTTGCTTGAAGCAATTATTGACACCTCTGAAAAGCAGCACATTCTGTTCACTAAATTCACTGTAAGGAAAAGATTTACATGTTTTATACAGACCTAAGTCACTGGCATAGAACAACCAAGCTACCACAAGTGAATACATTTCATTTAATTGCAGGAGATGTGTGGTTCTTCAAAAGGAAAAAAATCAAATAGGTAACACTTCAAATGCAGGGAAATTTTGTTTCTTTAAACTATTAAATTAATAATAGGCTTAGAATAAAAAAAATCCAAAGTTTTATTATTCTGATGACTAGAGGATGCTGATTTGTCTAATTTATTTAGAATGAGAAACATTCTAAAATATGATAGCTTTGAGTTTGCTCCGTCTGTTTTTTTAAGAATTCTTCATTACCCAGAGTGAGGGTCGAAGATAAGAAAGGTAGGAGGTGAAGATAGTAGGGCAGTATCACCAATTCAATTTAATCTTCAATTCTAAAAGCCTTTTCAAAATCAAATCAAACATAGAGGGAAAAATTAGCATAAGAATCACCAGCAATAAAAGTAAAGAGAAAGAATAAAGTAATTGCTCTTCACTAAAATTTAAAGCAAAGCAATAACAGAGAAAATACTGCAGCTTAAAAATGATTTTCCATTGTGATGATTCGTGTCTAGCCTCTAACAGGTGTTATTTCCCTGCTTTGCAGTAATGCATTCATTACATGCCCAATTTAGAGCAAAGTTAGCCACAGAATTCTTTCTAAATATACAACAGTCACTCTTGAGCTCATCTTCAATGCTACATCAGCACCACAACCCAGATGGTAACAGTGCAGCACAACAAGAAAATGTGCACAATCCTTCTCTAGCACTGTCTTATTAGCTGAAAGAATAGGCAAAAATGACAGCAGTTGATTGTATAATTCCATAGTCCAGTTTGCAGTCCCTTTGGAATCAGTATTAAAATGCTTGTTATTTGGAAAGAGTGCAGTGTCAGGAGCATTTGCTTTTCACAGGCACACCCTGGATAATGGTGAGTGCTGTACTGGGAACACTGGTCTGGTGGAGGTCTTTGTGTTTTGGCACATGCCACATGCTGTGAGCCCAAACATGTCCTGTCAGACAGGAACCATGGGTAAGGCCATTATGATCTAGAAATACTTCCACAGAGTCTTTGTGTCATATACAAGGTGAGGGAAAGGGGTATCTATTTAAGCCAATGAAATTACACTGAGGAAAGGTGGACTTGGCTGAAATTAAACCCAACAGCAATTTACCACCATAAATTCATACCCATTTAGTGGTTACTGTCATTACATTAATTCTCAGAAGAAGAAAGAGGTACTGATTTACTGAAGGTACAATCCTGAAGAAATAACCTTTTAAACTCATGTCGGTAGCTAAATTTCTCTTTCTTGAAGTCTAATAGGAATTTCCAGAGTATTCTACAGTAAACAGACAGCAAGGAGTTTTCAAAGACATCTCTGTCTTACTCTGCTGACTGCCTATGAAACTCTCACATTTTTTTTCATTGCCCCAGTCTTTAGGGAACTTAAAATTTAGGTGAAATCTGGGTACATTTGTAAACACCTCCAAAACACTACATTTTTTCAGATGAGTGGGTTATGATGCTCATTTGCAAGAAATTGTTAAGAGAAGCATTTGTTTCAGGAAGCTGATTTTTTACAGGTTATCAATTGTATATTGCATAGGTACTGACCTGTAAACATGAGGAAAGCAGTATGTATGTTTACGGGTTAACAAAGAAAACCTTATAAAATATGTCACTCAAAATAAAAAGGTTGATTCTGCCTCTTTGGACATGCCTTTGCCTACTGTCATAAAATGATTTTTAGAGCACTCTCAGTTCCTAAGGATTGTCTGTTGAAGCAATAATATGAGGAAACAATCTATCTGTCTGGAAATGCCATTGTCAAAATAAACCAGACATATTTTTAACTCTGGGATGTAGCAGTGACGAAAATGTAATAGTGCTGAATCAATGGCAGAATTGTCCACGAGTTCAGCAGGACTGAGGTTTCATCTCAGAGCTTCTAATTTTCATGAGTTTATATATTAATTTTCACCCCTAAAGGGACATGTCAAGAAATACAAGCATTTAGTTATTGTGATTCACAGACCAGGAGAGCAGGCCAGGCCATCTGGCATCCAAAAAAAATATTATGATTACTGGAGACTTGTTTCCAAATATGAATTGCTGAATTGGTATTTTCATTCCAGCAAAAGCAATCAGGTTAAGAGCTTCCTCTCTGAAGCTGATGTTATTTCTGCACAATACAACAGATGGAAGTGCTCTTCACCTCACTCATCACTAAGCAGGAGCATTGAGCCCTGTTTTGAGAAGTCTACCAGCTGAAGTTTACAGCTTCATCAGGAACATATTCTAACTTCTGCTATCATTTCTTGAACAAGTTACAGCTTTGTGCATTGTGTTTTGTCTGGGAAATGTTCCAAGTTTCAGAGACCTGCTCTCCACTAATGTAAAGTGGATGTTGTGTGAAAAGTAAAATGTCTTTCTAATACGGGGCTACAAAGTCACAGCAAATTAAGGCAGTCAGCAGTGCACAGAATAACTCATCTGTGCCAAGTACACCTTTGTGGGAAGGCACTGGCTCTCAGTTTGCTGCCTGGGAATCTCTGCTGCTCCTGGACAAGGTCTTCTTGCTGCAGGTTGGCTACAAAATAGAATTGGTTTCGCCTCATTTGTTGAAATAAAAAAATACGGATACTGTTAACCCACTCAGCTGAAAAAAAAGGCCACTGGCTCAGCTGCCACCATTGGGCTCCTGACTCTTAGACATCCAGCATAAAATCAAACCAAATCATTGAACACAAAGGGCAGGGACCTCAGGTCCAAGTCAGATTCCTTCCTTAATTCCACTTCCTTTGTAAGTCCTATGTATTAAGGACAAGAATTCATTTTTTCTCAGCAGTCAACAAGTGCACATAGGTCATATCTGTACCATCCATATTTCTAGGCTGTTAAAGATGGCTGGACAAATGATTAACTCTTAATGTTCTTACCAACATTTCACAGCAAATTACATTCTAACGGGCAGGCCATGAAAGGACCAACATGATGTGGTTTTGGACTGAATTCCTAGATTCACAACATTGGGAGGGGTGGTAATAATAATATTTTGTGTAGCTGTAGAATAAGTAAATGTACAAAGAAAGAGCAAAATAGAACAGAATCAAACAGAAATAATAATGCCACATTCTGATAGGTGACAGTATTGAGTATCCAGTTATGAGAGCCATTTTTCTAAGGTGTGTAGAAATGCTGGAGATAATTATTTAAGAGTTTCTGCTATAACAGTTTAATTATAGAGTAATATTATGAAACTGAGAAAATAGGCTAGCTATTGAAATTACCATCATAGCTATATATATCTGGCTGTAGATCGCTATTGCCAGTAAAGGTACAAATTCTGCACTCAAGTCAATGAAAACTTTTTAAAGTCCCATAGCAACCAAACAAGAAAAAGTTGAGCAGCTCCAGGCAAGCCAATAAATACCCCGAGTTTTATTACTCTGAGAACTGAGGAATGAAGAAAGTTTCACCGTGAGCTTTGGAGAGAATATTCAAAAATTAGGTTGAATTTTTTTTGGACCTGAGGTTTGATAGGTGGAGTACAGTGGAACTGAATTCATATGAACTTTCTCTGTTACAAGCCTTGCTTTGCTGGCTGAAACTGTAACCCAGGCAGAGAAGAATAAAGGCATTGGAAAATCTCTACCTCCTTCTGCCCCTCAAGTCATTACTTGTGTAAATACTTAGGAGAGAAGAGGGTACTGTAGGACACACTGAGGCAGAAGACAAGTGTTTTATGACAAATGAGCTTCAGAGATTACAGGAGTCTGTGTCAGGAAAATAAAGGGCTGCACAAAGATCTTACCACGGCAGCCATTTAAACCATGCTGCAGCTTGGCTGAGTGCTCAGGACTGCCCTTGGTGCGTTCCAGTAGTACAAGGACTTCTGTGGTTTGTCATTATTGATTGGTGGGGCACAAAATATCATTTTCTTGTGATTTCATTTCTCTGGCCCTAGACTGTGGAAATGAGCAATCCTCAAACACATTTACAAAGGGCTGTAAATGTAATTAATAAGCAAAGCCACCCTGCAGTATAGTGGAAAAGCCCACACCTTAGGTCAAAGATGCCCAATATACATTCAATCTCATCTAACCCATTGGAACTTGCAGATTTGTGTTTCCTGAAGGCAAAATCTGAGAAACGGAAGAAGTATTTTCACTTACTTCAATTTAAATAAGAAGGTGGTCTCTGTTCTCAGCTTCTGCAGCAATCTGTGTATTGTGGTCATATCAAATCCTACTGATACTAATTTAGATGGCAAAGAATAATATAACGAAGAGTTAATTTTTTCAGTCAAATGGAAAAAAATAATCTTCAAAAGAAATTATTTCCTAATTCTCTAATGAGTACCTGATTTACATGTAAACAATGGTTATTTTTAATTAATTAAATGTCACATGATTGTTCAAAGTGCACTTACTGCTACTTGTGACGCAGTTAAGTCATAAACAACGCAGCCAAGGAAGAATAATTTGAGACACATTTGCTTGGGCTTGCTGCTACTGGAATATCCCTGCAATTGCATTTGGCTTCCTGAAAATGAGACCTACATGGGTAGCTCCTTTTGTGGCTGCAGTACCAGCATAGCAGCAGGGCTGTTCTCCTCTACAACTGAGAAGGAAATCTGCAGTGTGTGTTTGAAGTTATTATTGTACTTCCTGATTTAGAATGGAGATGTGTAGCACAGAGTGGAAATCTTCTCACTTTGGTGTTTTGGTGAACCAGAACCAACTGTTACCAAAAGGCTTTCCTGTGTTCTAAATGGCACAGTTAATGTCTCCTCCTTAGGCTTACTTTGTGGCTAGGAAATTTTATACTGACAGCTGTATATCTTATTTTTGTTTGCTTTGTTTTCTGATGTTGATCTTTGCTGATTCTTCCCTGCAGTGTATCCTTGAATTTGAATGAATAGACAGTTTATCGTGGAGGAAGAGGAAGAATGTATGCAGAGGACAGAGAGGAGGGGAATCTGAAGGCTTTGTGGCCTTTAGATTCTGTCATAGCAATTTCATTTCTAATCAGAGACTTTATTTGTTATCCTGGCATCACCTGTCATCCTGATGAGGATAATGATTCAAGTGTGGTACATTTGTACTTCCTTTAAACTAAAAATAAGCTCCTTTTAGTTCTGTGTCTTTTCAGGATGTCTTTCATTTTTCTTTGACAGCTTAACTCTAGTTTTCTTTTTAACTCAGGAAATAGTTCATAAAATACAAGTAGACAAATTCTTCCAGGGACCATGATTTTTAAAAGCATTTAATGATGCAATTTTTGTAGAGGGACGGCACTGAATGTTTTGTGTGTAAAGTAGCTATTAATCAAAAACTACTATATGTAACAAACAAGCAAAACAAAATTTAATTCACCTCTTTTCTTAAAAAGGAGCTGTTCCTAATGATGGAAATTAGAGATATTTTAGCAAAATTGAATGCTCTCAATCACAGAGCTGAAACCCTGGATAATGCGCTAAACGCTGTGAAACCCGACTGGAAATTATTGTTTTCACAATCTATTACAAACTTGATGGATAAGGAAGTCATGGTTGACCTTTCAGGAAAAGCAAATCGTGATGTTTTTTTCCAGAGCATTTATTATGTCCCCACTGGATTCCTTATTTATCTGGTGTGAAGAAATCATACACATGAATTCTATTGAAGACGATGTGTAACTGTATATATTTCTGCTTGGGTTGAGGTTTTCCCTTTATTATTACTATTGTGTGGATCACCTTGTTGGGATGTATTTTTCCATGCAGAAAAAGAAAAAAAAAATATTGTGGTTTTTTAATGTAAGGTATGCAAGTTTTCCATATCTTGAGGCTATCTTGAGCATTATTTGGGTTAAAGGAAACATTATTAGGGTTAAATTAGGATTAAAGGTTAGGATTCCCACTTTGAAGGAATTGGCCTGTGTTGATCTAAAGGATTAGGGACTGTAGTGTTTTCAAAACCTTTGTCAGAGGTTTCTCCCCCTTGTTTACTTTGTGTCACTGATATAAATGTATCATTTTTGGAGTTGATATTTGTCATACCAGGTTATGTACATTTAGAAGGGAACACCCACCTTCAGCATCAAAACAAAACCTAAACACCGGCAAAGTGGTGACAATCCTTGAAAGGAAATTGTAATTAAGTTTTTAATTATTTATTATTACTTTTATAATAATTTCATGTCTGAACAGTAGCTTATGATAAAAAAAATCTCCATCACCTAGAGCTGTGAGGCAAAGGCTTTCCATTAGTCATCATACCCTGCATAATGAACAACATTGCTAGTGAGACACAAAACACTTCAAAGTTATTCAATCAGCAGTCTGAATAATGAGATTTTACACAAAAATGTAAATAGTGAGCATGCAACAAAAGCAGTAAGGTGGACTATAGCTTTTTCTTTTGAGCCACCATGAATGGACAGATTGAAAGAAAATTAATTACATTTTATAAATAATATAGTGTTCCACAGATTCCTAAGAAAACAGAACAGGCCAGGGCACTTGGTGCTTTAGAAGAATATGAAATTAAATCATAGACATAGCTGCTAAAAATAAGCTTTATTGGAATCTCTAGCATTGCCTTTAAATTTTTGTGGGCAACATCTGCAAAATGTTTCTTATAATAAATCAGAAGAATATTGATACCATATTTGTCAATTATGTCAGACTTAGAGATCAGTCTGTAGTATACATTGGTGCAAATTACATTAAAATATATATTCTATAATATAATAGGCATCAAGCCTGTCAGAATTCAAGGAGCATCCAGACAATGCTCCAGTCATGCTGCTTAACTTTAGGTAGTCCTGTGAGGAGCACAGAACTGGACTTTATCCTTCTGTGTCCCTTCCAATTTGAGATATTCCATGGTAACAAAATACCACATCACATAACAGCAACCTGAGAAAGGATGATGGGTGACTGAGAGTTGAACATAATGTTTTCACACGTACAATCATATGGTTTTTAATCCTACTACTTGAGAGAAGCAAAATTACAGGACAATGTTTCAGTTTTATTTAAAATTCCATGAAAATCAGAATCAGAACTGGTAAAACTAATGGCAGCTTCAGGGTAGGTATTACTGAAAAATAAAAATTTTTACTGATGGAAACCAGGAACATTTAGGATTTGACTTCGGATGCTTTTGAAAGTCTGTGTTGCAGGATCATGCTTTGTTCGGAATAATTCCTGCATTTTTATGTGAAAGAAAAAATGTCTTTGATGTAAAATTCTGCAAATGTTCAGGTGAAGCTTTATAAATCAATCAGTAGATTGTGATTATGAGCAGTAGCAAACTCAGTTTCATAGCCGTGTGCTCCCTTTATAATCATGTCAGCAGGGAAATGCTTTGCTGCTGGCCATCTGCTGTTCAGGCAGGCTGCACTAACCTTCCACCTGCCTGAAAGAATAAAAGTGTTCTTAAGAAAGAGACACCAGAATTGTATTCAAAATTATTATTTAGAGCTGCAAAAAATTGTCAAAATCTGAACCAGCAATGGATAGAGTATAACTTAGAATTACTGAGTTATGTTGTATTTAAGAGAAATACATTATATGGGTCTGAATTTCTTACAAAGTCTTTTATCCCTTATGGAACAAACAAACAAACAGATCCCAAACAAAACAAAAAATTTATCTGAAAACCAGGTAAATTTCTAGTGAATATTTTTTACATTGCTGATTTCACTGTATCTGTTTTAAAAATGTAAGCCACTAATTATCTCTGGTTATCAAACCAGATTCAGGGGCAAGGAGCTGAAGTCCAATTTATTCAGACTTTAAGTGCAAACCATGAAGTTTTTACTATCCCCAGTTTGGTGAGAAGCAACAAAAATCAATAAATAAATTTCAGTTGTAAGAGACTTGTACAGAAGAGAATGGGATTAGGATTTCCAAGTTTATCTGTTACACAGAGCAGAAAACTACAAAGGGCAGAAAACCTACTGAGCTGCACTTTTTGCTGCTCATAAATATCTGATGGTTTAAATACCACTTCTCCCAAGATTGATTGCTTCCAATGATGAAATGTATTTTTAGCTCAGCAGCACATCTCCTGGTGTGGGATAGGTAGCTGTAAATTGGACCAAGACTTTAAATAATGGCCCTATAATTTTTAATTGTTCAGTAATAATATGAATCATTGCAAACTCATTTAGTATTAATTTGGTTGTTATAAAATGCTTATATAGATCTTCTCAACTAATTAGCTTAACCTTCATTTTGAAGAGTAACCAGTGACTGTTTGGTGTTCAAGCTTGACTTGGAGCAGAAGGCAGTCTGGGAGCAGATTCCTGAGCCCCAAGTTCAGCCTTTCCAAATTTCCTTCTCACCCTTTGACAAGAACTTGGTTGGATAAATGCAACAATGACCTGGTTTGCTGATTGCATATGAATAATGAGACTTTATGTTCAAAATGAAAAGGTGCTGTGGATCTCCTGTAGCTGTGGATCTCCTTAATTGCCATGATGTTTGAGGTAGTTAAAACTTCTCCACTCTTCTGGGAGTAATGATGCTTGTGCATCAGCACAGGAATGTTTAATGAAGAGTGTCTGGGATACAAGCATATGCCTTAACAGCAAGTTTAAACAGAAAGAAAATAAAGTATATTTAAGATAGATTTCTTCAAAGGGACAAAACCACACCAAGAGGGAGAGACAAATAATTTCCTGAAAAGATAGTGATTTAATTTGTCCTACATAACTTCAAAAAGAGCACAAAAATTTCTGCCTAAGCTCTACAATAAGTAAAAAAAGATTGTGCACATCACTTCCTTTGCTGTGCCCTCCTGCTAATATTCTAATATATGTGTCTCTCACTAAGAGATGGTTTGAAAACGCTGTTATTGAACCCTAAAAATGGTCTGCAAGTCATTGATCTCCCCCATACTGCTACAAGGATACACACAGCCATTCTGTGTGCCCAAACCCCCTAACACAGGACCTGACTCGCAGGTGCTCCTTAGTGAAACCTTGAGCTCCATAGTGCCTGTGCTTTATTAAATTCAGTGTAACAGTCAGGGAGGAGGTGAACCAATGGTGGAAACACCAATCTGAGGTGCCACTGTCCTACAGGCATCCACTGACACTCCTGACATTTTCATTTCAAGTAAATATTCCTGGAGGGACAGAGACATCTTTTGTTATTAATGCAGTTCCAAAACACCTTTTCACCATTTTTACCTGCAGATTATTTTCCATTACATGATAAAACAACCATGTACATTTTAGAATTGCAAGTTAAACAGATTGTTTTCTTCCTGGGAATGCACCTCTGAACCAACTGTGTACTGCTAAGCTGGATCTCATGCATTTTGTAAAGCTCATTTTTCCAGGGTCACTTTATGGCTCAGATTTTAATAATAATATGCATTTAATTTTCAACGTTATTTTGATTCCTGAGGTACTTCTTAATTTGATGAAGTTGTTCTCAAAACTTGAAGTCATCTCAGAGCTCCCAAAAGGAGATATTCTGATCATTTTAGCAGCCAGGGAATGGAATCATCTAAACCATTCCAACCCCACTAATGTGACTATTTCAGATATGGAAAAACTGAGGTGAGGAAATATATGAAGTATAAGGCCCTAATTTAAATATTTTGAGGCATTTTTACTCAGCTTATGAAGCAACATCAGCCACTAAATAAAACCACCAAGGCTGGTTTTTAGCAACCAGCATTCTAGCAGAAGTCTGGGTTATGAATTTTTTTTGTTCTGCTTTGTTTTTTTGAGAAATAGTGATGATTTTGCTAAACTGAGCTTTAAATGCAGAAGCCAGTGACCCATTCTACACTGACAGACAGAGATGGATACTGCAAATACAATAATTTGATTGCCAGAATATGACACAGAGTAGAAAAGGTATTTTATATTTTTCATACACTAGATTATCCATTCTCTTTACTTTGGTATTTCTGATATATTTTCTGAGAATCAATTTTGTTTCATGTAAATGGTTCTCTGAAGAATTTCATAATGAGAGGCAGCAGAAATATAAAATAAACCTGCCATGAA
Organism: Melospiza melodia melodia; assembly: GCF_035770615.1. Classification (NCBI taxonomy): domain Eukaryota; kingdom Metazoa; phylum Chordata; class Aves; order Passeriformes; family Passerellidae; genus Melospiza; species Melospiza melodia. Next base: position 43,347,618 of record NC_086198.1, read on the forward strand.
GACAAAAATATTTTCCAATGATTGCACAAAAAATAATCCAAATATGCACATGGCCAGGCAAAGCACTGTTTGAGTTTGTTCAGAAAAATGTCATGCTGTTCTGTCAAAAGCAGCACTTTTATCTCATGACATCAGTCAAGATGAGCAGTCCAATTTGTAGACACTTGGTAAATCACTCATGTTGTTAACCAAAGGAATCTCAGGCTGAGAGCTGTATACATTTTAAAATCAAGAAGCTGTAGGAGTGATGATCATTTGCTAACAGATATGGGCGCATCTCAAACCCATTGGGAAGCCAAACATTCCCTGTCCGCCAAGAGACAGAAAAGAATTTTGAGCACAGTTGAAACTTTTAAAGCACAACAGCAATTAATCCTCTTCATTTGTTACCAGGTTATGGCTGGAAATAATTGCACTGAAAGCAGTGACCACACGAGGAATAGAGAATGTTCCACAAGTAATGACTGCTTCAGTAAATTCCTGAGTGCTTTTTGTCAGGATAGAACTAAACTCAGTAATTTCCAGCCCTCTTTCTCATTTACCCAGCCAGGGCAATTGGTATCAAATCCCACCAGAGGTTCACATCCCACATCACTGCTGTGCAAACTCAGGCTGCATGGATGCAACTGATAAAATTTACTCACCACCTTCCAAGAAAGAGGGACATGAGAGATCCATGGTAGAAGGTTCCTTCATTCTACAGAAGGTTTAGAAGAATGCAGGGGAAAAAATACTTGACATTATATAGGGCTTACAGCATTACAAGGCTCATTCTGCTTTCTCAAAATCCAGGTTATATTTCTTGGCATCTCCTCAGACTTTATCAGAACAGAGATTCTGACTCTGTTCTGTTCATTTTCGCTGCAACCCAGATTTTATCCTGTCACCACATGTACCATTGCTTTCCTGCTTTACACCTTCCCTCCCGTGGAAACTTCTCATTTCCATTTGGCATTTCTGTTCCCTGCCCTGCTTCAGAAAGCCTTCATCTTTCATCCTACTTCTGCAAACTGCTACAGTTCTGTTCTTTAGCTACTTTCTGGTGGTTTTGACCACCTTAAAGCCTCAACACATCTACAGCCCCAGACTAGATAGATCTCTTCTTGTGCCCAATATATAGACATGAACTGAAAGCAGCTGCTGTCAGGTTTGGCTTCAGGTCTGGCATTGTAACTGGAATTTAAAATCCATGTAATCCATGTTAGCAGACACTGTCAAAATTTCCTTAGATCTAGGTGTTCTGATTTCCATGCTTTATTTCCAAGGTGATACATTTTTTTAGCTAGAAACCAGCTGAGATTTCCCTGCTTCTTGTTAAAATACCCAAAGAAGAGGTGCAAGTCTAGGATGTCCTTCCAGAAAATTTTAAATCTATGCACAAGAAAGATAAAAATACTCTTTCTTTTTTTATTTTTCTAAGGTGATGAGTTAATAATAACTGTTTTCCTGTTTCTGCTGCTGTTCTTCCCCCTTCTGTGCAAATGTGTGCAGAGTTGCTGCTGTTATATAAAGAATGCAAAGCAATAGTTTATTTTCTCCTTCCAAATTAAATATTCTGTACATTTTTTTTCTGGTGTTTTTTTCCCCTTTGCTGGACATCCTTGTTGCTGTTATTGTAGGCAACATGACCCTGGTTGAAAAGAAATCATCTGTAGAGAAACAAGAAGACTGAATTTGGGCAGAAATTGCTGCAAAGATTAAATGCTTGACTGATGTTTTCAAAAGAATGAATGCTTTTTTCAACATTTTTGGTAGGTGTACAAGTAATATTCTGCCGTAATGTATTTCCAGAAGTCTTTTGCATTGTGTAAGTCACTCCTTTCATGAATTTTTGTGTCCAGGCAGATCACAATATTGTCAAAAGGTGTTCAAACATGATTAATATTTCAAATGTCAATGGATATTTTCTGAGCAAATGGATTCTTGATAATCTGAGATATTAAAGATATATGAAGACTGAACTCAGTAACCTGCATCCAGATTTTGATGTTTAGTAAGAAACATGTCATAAGTCAAGAGACATTGTAATTACCAATGGGTATTCTGTACCAAGGTGCTATTATATTTGTAACAGTTTAATTTTTAGGTTTTTTAAACTCTTCTCATTCTTACTTAAAGGGTCTTATTATTCTCTTTTTGGAATTAACATTTAATATTCCACATTTGTTGCCAAAACTAAAAATGTGTATTTGCTTAGAGTAGAGGTTGGAATTATTCCTTGCAATAGCACTGGTATGAAGTTTGTTTTAAAACATGAAAGATCCATTTTAGATGATGCCGAATTTTGCCCCAAACAGGCAGAGTGACTGCCTAATCAGACTCAACTTAAGTCAATTAAGCAGGAGGTATTTTATTTGCGACGCGTCGGAGAAATCACAAAATGGATTTCTGAGTTCACATAGCAAAAGCAAGCCTTATATACAATTTTGGGTATAGGATTACATCAGATCAGGTACATAATAATGCATATTCATATGGGGCGTGGTGTAGGCGGAGCGTGGGCGGAGCGCAGGTGGAGACATCTCTTTTGGGGAATTTTCAGGTGGTCGTTCCTGTTGCCTTCATCATAGACGGGGTCTTTCCGATGAGTCTTCCTCTTTAAACTTTTGAACTCATTTCCTAATTTGGTCAATTCCCAGTGTGTTTGGCTTAGATCCCGTGGTTTGGCAAAACCCTTAGGATCGTTTCGACATTGCTGGCTCTAAACCTGCTTAGTCCATTAGTTTCTCCCATACCTATCTCTTCCCCTGTCATGATGCTCTACCCCTTATCTAATTTGTTACTCTGTTTTCCTAGTGCTGTGCTTTCTCCGTGTGTTCTAGTGCTAGGCCCTGCTTTACAGGCCTCACATTCCATGTTTTAACCCATTACTTCCAGAAGGCTATCTGCTTTAGGGCTTCATTTCCCCCCTTTTTCTTGTAACTTACGAATTCTTTCGTCAAGTTGTAATCCTATAGGGTGCCACTAGGGGTCCCCATCACCGATTCGGGGTCGAGTTAAAGCCTTGATAATCATCCTGGTGTGAACCACTTCTTTCTGTATCAAACTCAACAAACATTTGTAAAAACACCAAACTAACAGAATCACAATTCCAAACATTAACACATATTGAATTAATGACGACAGCCAACCCGAGATATTCAACCCCCATGAGTTAAACAATCCCTCAATCCAATTGTGTTCAGACTCATCTCTCTGAATTCCTGCCTCTTGTTGCACGCATCGCAACTCAGAGATATCCTTTTCAACTTCTTTGGTGACATTTGGAATATGGATGCAGCAATGGTCAATTCTGCCACTTAGGTAACCACAAACTCCATGCTCTTTTAACAACAGCAGGTCCAAAGTCATCCTATTCTGCGCTGTCATTTTTGAGGTAGCCTGCAATTGTAGGTTAAAATCTTTAAATCCTTTCTTAGTTGCTGCAGCCAACCGTTCAGTCTGGCCCAAAAGGTTATACAGCATTTCCCTGTTTCGATAGGAAGCTATTGGTGCAAACAACGATTCTAATGCCCAGCCAAGTTTAACTCCAGTACTAGGGGCATGCCATCTGTCTATGTCTTCCCTTTTCTTCATTACTCTGGTCTTCCCTTGTTTTACTGGAATATTATCTGGCCTATATAGAGATTCTTTCTTCCAGAAAGGACAGAGTGTAGGGATCCCCAGAGTAATTTGAGTCACTGGTCCATCTAACGGCAGATGGGTTGTCCACTGGCCATGTCCTAGTACCCAGACCAATTTCCCTGGACTTCGGATAGTTGTAGTCATACAAGATACCTTTTGGACAGGAGTTTGGAAAGTCTTCTCAGCTATTGTATGGTTCAGCTTACGGCACTCACATCCCCATTTCACTAAAACTCTCACTGGGGCTATACTAATTTGGTCTTCTGGAGTATCACAAGTGATCAGCTTCGAACAGTTCCAATACTCCCTACCTTCCCTTAGTTCTTGCCATTCTCTCCTAGAAGTTTGGAAATTGCTTACTTCAAAGGAAGTGGCGTTTTTACTCCCGGTCCACTGCACGCACCACTCTACCTCCCCTAAATAGGTATAGTGTTCTAATAAACTCTGTCCCCAAACAGTTTCCCAATTATCCCACAAGGAAGCGGTTGAAGTTGAATTCTGACATACCCATTCCTGTTCTGTCACCTTCACATCTATCTCCTTGTGTTGTACGTCATAACACCATCCATAGTTATTTAACCCTCCATATAATCCTGGCTTTGGTTCGAATCTCCCTTCATTCGCTCTACACTGCCACACATCTGAAGGCTTCGGTACAGTGGACCATTCTTTCATGGTCTTCTTCTTAAGTTTCTCCCTGATTTGCGGGTAACATGTCTGAGTTAGATTTTGAATAATAGGCGGATCTGGGATTGGAATAATCCCCCATGGAATGGGTTCTCCTGCAGCTTGTGGCAAGGGGAGACAGGCTGTAATCTTGGTTACATTCTGCATTTTCCCAAAATCTCTCACCAATCCTACTATCAAATTTTCTTGTTCCTCCGTTCGATTGAACTGTAGCTCTCGTCTCACTCGACTAGACCACACCCTTAATCCATAGCTTCCCTCAAGTCCGCACATCAGCAAACAAAGATATGTTCCCTCGCTTTGTTTCGATGTCCCGACATCTAACCATACTCTGCCTTGTCCTTTGCTCCCCCACCAATAACCCGAATCAATGAATCTCCAATTTCTATTTTCCTTTTTCCACCATTTCACCTGATGTTCTCCTGTACAAGTTGGTTTAAATGTGAACTCACAGTTCATTTTTCCCCGATGACCTGCCCATTTATCCCGCACCTGTTTATACGGGACTACTTCGATAGACTCTGAATCTTGTCTATTTCCAAATCTCCAAGGAACAACCCTTAGTTTAACCATTCCCTGTTTCTGCTCCTGACCAATTGTCACGTTGCACCAATATCTTCCCATGTCTGATTGGCTTACCTTTTTCAGACATAAGGTAGAGTTTCCATGCTGTTCATCCTCATTCCAATAAGTCACCACTTTACCTTCGGCGGCATTTCCTCCCCAGGTAACCCTGATTTTCTCAGCTCTTTTGCTCTGGTTATTCGTAACAATACAAGTAAGGTTAATATCCATATCCTGCATCACCCCAACCACAGGTCTTTCAGGGGTAACAATCACATCAGCAGCACATGAGGTCAATGGTTTGCCCATAGTTAACAACAGAATTAGGAGGAAAATGGTTTTCCCCGTGTAATCATTCGAGTTGCAGACACCCTTTGTGCCTCTCATTGTTTGATGTGAATTCGTTCTACCTGTAAAATAACCTTTTTTTTTTTTTTTTTTTTTTTTTTTTTTTGTTTAGTGTCTAAATCTCTAAGGATCTAATTTGGTAACCAGCGGTGTACCTTAATACAATTTGTTCGGAAGCTTCAAACAACTCCCTAGCTTCTTTGTAGCTACACTCATAACATTGGAGGTCTAGTATCACAACCTCTGCAAAGAAATCCAGTTAGTCCCACACAATGTGCTTGGCAAAGTTGGGTTTCATCAGGGTCACATCTATCTTAATGTGGCTAAACTGCCGCCGCTGGGAGCGGGGATCTCGTAACGTAACGCCCGGCAGAGGCTCTAAGGGAATGACGAAAGCTCGTTCCCTTAGTTCCCTCTCCGAGTCCTCTTTATCATCATCTAGCCCTTTCCGCTTGACCTTCACTCCGGCGTGGGCGTGGTGCATCCGCGGATCACGAGCCAACCGGGAATCCAGGGACGTCGACTCCGAACCACGGTGGAGGTAGTCAGCAGCACTTGGAAAGGTCCTTCCTATTTTTCTTGTAGGGGTTTTTCCTAAAAGATTCTTAACATACACCCAATCACCGGGGTTAGACGGATGCAATTTACAATCAGGTTGCTTAGGTTGGTGCTCGATCATCACAGTAGCATTCTTATCAAACTGTTTCCCCACCGCAATTACATAATCGTAAATGTATTGATTACCGATCTGGTCTATGACATCCCCATTTACAGCTTGCATAGCATAAGGTCTACCATATAGAATTTCAAAAGGACTTAATTTTTCCTTCGATCTTGGCTTGACTCTCAGTCTCAGCAGAGCAATAGGCAAAGCTTGATACCACTGCAAATTAGTCTCTTGGCATATTTTAGCAATTTGTTGTTTGATAAGATGATTCATCTTTTCCACTTGCCCACTGGCCTGTGGACGGTAGGGTGTGTGCAATTGCCATTTGATTTGTAATGCTTTGCTTATTGCTCTCACTACTTTGCACAGAAATGTGTACCTCTATCCGAAGAAATGCTCTTCGGTACCCCAAACCGTGGAATAATTTCATTCAACAGTACTCTAGTTACCTCTCTTTCCTTATTTGTCCTACAGGGGAATGCTTCAGGCCACCCAGAAAATGTGTCAGTTAATACCAACAAGTACCGAAACCCCCCTTTTCGGTATTAACAAGTACTGAAACCCCCCCTTTTCTTGGGAGTTCAGAAAAATCAATTTGCCATACCTCACCTGGGAATTTACCTCGGCTTATGGCTCCTTGGTGTACTTTGGTTCCTGTATTCGGGTTGTTCTTCAGACACCGTTCACACTGGGACGTAACGTGTTTTATAGTAGTAAATAATTTTGGTCCTGCTATTCTGGTCTGCAAATATTGGTAAAGCGAATCTAGGCCCCAATGGGCCTTCTCATGTTCTGCCTTCACAAACTGCCACATCACGTTTCCTGGTATCACTAACTGTCCTGTTTCTAATTGACCCCAACCATTTTCTAGTAGTTTGCCCTTATTCCTTTGAATCCATCTATGATCTGATTCTTGGTAATCTGGCTGGATATTGATATCCAGCTCCCCTGGTATTAGGGCCGCTATTTCCGCTTCCCTATTTCTTGTGGCCGCCAATTTAGCTTCTGTATCTGCCTTCCTGTTCCCTATTTCTGGAATAGTATTGCCTTTCAAATGCCCCTTGCAATGCATTATGGCCACCTGTGTTGGGAGTTGGACCGCCTCCAGCAGTCGCAGAACCTCTTCTGCATGTTTGACTGTTTTCCTTGTGTAGTCAACAGTCCTCTTTCTTTCCAGATGGCTCCATGAGCATGTACAACAGAAAAGGCATATTTAGAGTCTGTCCATATATTCTTTGAGATCTGGGCGACTGGAGTAGACGGCTTCAATTGCTTCCAGGCAGTCATGTTCGATGGGTTCTGCTGGGGCTCTTCCTTCTAAGAATGAAGCTGGGTTCACAATATTAATTACCTGAATGGTTATATCATCTGATTCAGCCAGGATGGCCTGGTATTTTAAGAATCTGGAAGGCGACAACCAATGGTTGCCTTTCTGTTCCAGCACAGCTGACACAGTGTAGGATACTAATACAGTCACCTTTTGGCCCAGCGTAAGCTTCCTGGCCTCTTCTATGTTAATTATCACTGCGGCCACTGCCCTCAGACAGCCTGGCCATCCTTTACTTACTTCATCCAATCGCTTGGAGAAGTAGACCACAGCTCTCTTGTGTGGTCCCAGCTGCTGTGCTAGTACTCCTAGGGCCATCCCTTGCCGCTCATGGGAAAATAGCCAGAATGGTTTCGACACATCTGGGAGACCTAAGGCTGGTGCTCTCATCAGCTCCCGCTTCAGCCTCTTAAAGGCCCCTTCCGCCTCGGGAGTCCAAACTAGGACATTCTTGGTTTCCTTTAGCAAATCATACAATGGTTTAGCGAGTATCCCATACTGGTAGATCCATAGCCGACACCAACCTGTTATCCCCAGAAAGGCGCGCAGATCTCTCACCGTCTCTGGTTTGGGCATCTGGCAGATGGCCTCTTTCCTGGCTGCTCCCAGGGATCGCTGTCCTCTGGAGATTTCGTATCCCAGGTACACCACTTCCTTTTGCACCAGTTGTGCTTTCTGTTGAGAGACTCGATATCCACTTAAACCCAGGAAATTCAACAAGGAAATAGTCCATTCAATGCATTCTTCCTCCGTCACTGTCGCTATTAGAAGGTCGTCTACGTACTGCAGGAGGGCGCCATCTCCCGGTGGCCCTTCCCATTGTTCTAATTCTTTGGCTAACTGATTCCCAAAGATTGTGGGCGAGTTAGACCGGCCTTGGGGCAACCGTGTCCAGGTAAGTTGGGTCTTTCTCCCCCTATCTACTGATTCCCACTCAAAGGCAAAAACCCTTTGACTCTCGGGGGCTAAGGGAAGGCAGAAGAATGCGTCTTTCAAATCTAATACGGTGAACCAAGCCAGGCTATCCTTTAGCCTAGTTAAAAGTGTATATGGATTAGCAATCACCAGGTGTAATGTCTTGGTTATTTCGTTTACTGTCCTCAGATCCTGAACGAGCCTATATGTTCCATTAGGTTTCTTTACTGGCAGGATTGGTGTATTAAAATCCGATTCGCATTCTATCAATAATCCCAGTTCTAAAACCTTTTGATTATGGGCTCAATCCCCTCCTTTCTCCTATCTTCAGAGGGTATTGTTTTCTTACCACTGATTCTGCCCCAATTTTAAGTTCAACAACAATCGGTGCTGCTTATTTGATTTCAGGGGGGGATTGTGAAAGGGGCTAGCGGTGGGCCTGTTAGCTAAAGGAGTGAGAAGTAAGAAGAAGAAACTGATAAGGAGCTTTCCCCAAGGCCTTGGCAGCTTTCCCAGAAGCCTTGGCAGCACGCCAGGTAACTCCCATGGCATCCGAACTTTCTTCACCAAGTTCCCCATCAGAGCCCCCTTCTACTTCAGCCCCCCCCCGTTAGGTATCAGCCTTGACTTTTTTTGTCTGCATTTTACTCCGTTTCTCTCTCTATTCTCTATTCCTTTAAAACTCCAAAGAGCGAGTTTTAGGTTACTGCTAAATTAACAGCTGTTTTAGCTCAGACTAATGGGTAAGTCTCGCTCGGGATTTGCTTGAAATTGTAATAATTGTGATTCTCAGGTAAAGGTTCCACACAACTGATTGTTAGGCTTAGAGCTGTAATCAGTTGTTCCTCGTTTACTTGAAATTCCAATTTGTCCTTATTGAATTTTATTATGGTTCTTAAGTTCTCCAATAGGTTTCTTCTCAATAAGGGCTTTGGTGAATTTGGTAAATATAAGAACTGATGAATTTCATCTGTTTCCTAATACTGTATTTAATGGGTTTCAGAAAGTAAGGCTTTTCTGGTTGGCCTGTTGCTCCCACAAATTGTATAAATCCATCACTTTTAGGTACCAATTCCTGATTTAAAGCCGAAAAAGTTGCTCCCGTATTAATCAAAAGTACTGTTTAAACTGTGCTTTATCCCACTGAGTTAATTGATCTACTATAAATAACAAATATTTCCACCGACCTACTTTAAACAAATCTACAAAATCAACCTGGATCTTTTGAAATAGCCGCTAGGCTGTTTTGCATTCTCCAGAGGGAGGGCTCTTAAGCACTTTCTTATTTACCTTTTAACAGGTGAGACACCCCTGGGTAATTTGCTTTTTTTTTCTTTTTTTTTTTTTTTTTTTTTTTTTTTTTGTGAGGTCATGATTTCAATCTCTCTCTTTCTTAAGGTTGCTTTTTGTTTCTTTATTAGCCAAATTATTTCTCTGACTTTAATATCCCTTCCCCCTCTGGTGTTCCTTTATATGAACTATCCCCTCATATATTAACCCCTTCCTTTGAGTGTTTATAAGTCTCCTTTCCTTCTAAATTTCTCTAAAAGTATGTACTACACTAAAAGCATGTTTGGAGTCTGTATAAATAGTCCCCCTTTTTGCCCTTTTAAAATCCACAAGCTTGCGCTGACCAGGAGGGACTAAAGGGATTAGACTCCTTCACTCTAAACTTTTCTACTTCACCTGAAAGCCAACCCATGTCATCAATTTCTAGATCATCTTCTTTAGGTAAAGAATAGATTTCAAGTTTTCCTTCACAGGGTTTTATCTGTAAATTTAGGGCTACTATTAGATCTCTGCCTAGCATATTCTCCTCGGCTTCTGGTACCAACAATAAATCATTTACTCCAAATTTGTTATTTGTTTCAATTTTCACCCCTTTTATTATAGGAACAGGGAAAGCTTCTCCTGTAATTCCGACTACTGAAACTTGCTCACAACTCACTTCACATCCCTGGGGTAATTTTGTCACTGTTGACCGAGAAACTCCTGTATTTACTAAAAATACAAATTCTTCACTCTGAGGACCTACTTTTAGCTTTATTATCAAGGGCTCTTCTAGGTGTAATTCGATCTTTTTCGTTAGACAAAACCCTTGCCCTTTCTGACTCTCCTGAGAAGTTTTCTCATCTTGCTGTTTCTTTTTGCAATTTCTTTGCAGGTGCCCCTTTTTATGACAATAAAAGCAGGTAGGTTCCACACCCTTCTTTTTCTCATTTCCACTACATGCATCACAGCAACGTTCCTTGGGCTTTGGACCCTTCTTATCCCTTTCCAGGGCTAGTACTAGGGGATCCTGAGGGGCTACGTTAATTTCACATTCTTTTTGCCACTCAGGTTTATTCCTTAGGGTGAAGAACATGTCTGCGTACATTATTTCATCCCACTTATTGAGCCGGCGGAGGAGGAGTATTAGTTGCAAAATAGTGTTATAATTAGTTGTTCCCTCTGGTGGCCATTTTTCTCCGTCATCAAGACGGTACAGGGGCCACCATTGTGTACAATACTTTAAAAGTGTCTTTTTACTTATGTTTCCCCCTGGAATCCCTCCCAGGTCCTTCCAGTGTCTTAGGATACATCCTAAAGGGGTTTTCATATTTATATCTTTACTCTGTTGGCTTCCCATGGCTATTCTCTGTATTCGTGCTCTTTTCCACAAGTACCATATGCCAATATACCTTAACACTTCATTCACACAATTTCCATTCGCTTCGTCCAGGAAATGTGGATCGGGACTCCATTCTCGTTTTGCAGCGATGCTGCGTCTCACTCACTCCACACACACACCCGTACGGTGAGAGGTTCCTACCTTATGGTCTTATGTCAGAACAGGCTGTTTTACCGGGTTTGGTCACAAGAGGTCGCCGATAGACCGTGAAATACCGGGTTCCCAAGTTCATGCACATACATTTCCAATCTGTTTACATAGAAAGTAATAAAAGCGTCCCCTATAAGATTTTACAACGGACATATAGAACAGACGCAAAAGGATCACCGGCTGACAGACCTCTCAAAAAGCAATCTTAGTTTTCAACCCTTAATCCACAGTATTATAACATTAAATACAATATTGAAAACAGTTACTCACACAGTAAAAAAACAGACCAAAGATACCAAGATAAACAAATACTCCTTCCAGCAGGACTTTAACCTGCGTTTTCTCTTTTCCTTGCTTTATTTTTTTTTCTTTTCTTTTTTTTTTTTTTTTTTTTTTTTTTTTTTCTTCAATTAATTTTAACCGAAGCTGGGATTTTTAACCCCAGCAAAACCAATGCTAGCCAACCAATGCTAGCTAACCAATACTAGCAAAACCAATGCTAGCAAACCAATGCTAGCAAACCAATGCTAGCAAACCAATGCTAGCAAACCTGGGATTCTTTACTGGGGCGTCCCCCAGCTTTCCCTTCGGGCGGTCACGTCTGACCCCCGTTTCCCAATAAAAGCGCTTTATTCTAAAACCAATAAAGAATTTAAATACCTCTGAATTGGAGCAGGAGATGCAGGGTACTCTTCGTCCACCGAGAGCACTGGTCCGGGGGGGGGAGTCTCTTCTGACAAACGTTAGTCAGGGGCGCCCGAGGGTCCCGACCCCGGACCCGGCTCGGGGAGGACCCCTCAAGTCCTGGATCTCCTGTCTGGTGCCATACCTCCTGGCTGGCTCGCCAGAAATGATGCCGAATTTTGCCCCAAACAGGCAGAGTGACTGCCTAATCAGACTCAACTTAAGTCAATTAAGCAGGAGGTATTTTATTTGCGACGCGTCGGAGAAATCACAAAATGGATTTCTGAGTTCACATAGCAAAAGCAAGCCTTATATACAATTTTGGGTATAGGATTACATCAGATCAGGTACATAATCATGCATATTCATATGGGGCGTGGTGTAGGCGGAGCGTGGGCGGAGCGCAGGTGGAGACATCTCTTTTGGGGAATTTTCAGGTGGTCGTTCCTGTTGCCTTCATCATAGACGGGGTCTTTCCGATGAGTCTTCCTCTTTAAACTTTTGAACTCATTTCCTAATTTGGTCAATTCCCGGTGTGTTTGGCTTAGATCCCGTGGTTTGGCAAAACCCTTAGGATCGTTTCGACATTGCTGGCTCTAAACCTGCTTAGTCCATTAGTTTCTCCCATACCTATCTCTTCCCCTGTCATGATGCTCTACCCCTTATCTAATTTGTTACTCTGTTTTCCTAGTGCTGTGCTTTCTCCGTGTGTTCTAGTGCTAGGCCCTGCTTTACAGGCCTCACATTCCATGTTTTAACCCATTACTTCCAGAAGGCTATCTGCTTTAGGGCTTCATAGATTCCTGAAAAGCGATATTAAAGCTTCTTGTTAGATACTGCTGATGGTGATTAAAATCCACTTCATTAAATTACAGTAAAGAGAGATGAAGGACATCTTGCAGCAATGAAAATGGTTGCAAATTTATTTGAAAAATTAAATTATTGTTGGAATAAAGGTCATAATCATAAAACCTAATTGAAGGAAGTACATTAGCATGTACCCTAAGGTATCCTTTCCATTTACAAATATCTATTACATATTTGACATTTGAAGAGGAAAGAGGTACCAATTAGTCTGGATGGATGAACGGCGATGGCGAGAAGTGTTATACATAATACAATGTAAGAGCCCCATTTTTTCAAAAAATCATTTGCTCCTCGCATAGGTGCAACACTCTGATTTTATGTTTCTGACTGAGGAAATTTCCCTTATTTATTGAGCATCATGGACCTGCATAGGACAGAGGACATCATATCATGTACTTAGACTTTTCCCTGTGGAAAAACCGTAACTTAACTCCCTTCAGGGAGTACCCTCGTTTAACTCTGGGTGTATTTATGCTATTTTTCACTCCATTTTCTCTCCTTTGCAGCAGGTGAGGGAGCAAACACTGCATAGGGAGAGAAAGTAGAAGCTGCAAAACATCTATCCATAAAACCCTGCTGCAAGTACACTGCCAATGCTGCTACAGGACAGCTGTCATCTCATCTCCTGGGAATCACTTTTTCTAAATAGAAAATACCCCAGACTGGAATAAACCTTCTTATTAATGATTTCTCCTAAATACTCAGCAGTAGTCTCTGAATGCGGGGGACGGGATAGGTATAAGTTTAATTGTGTTAGGAACTTACGTCTTAAAAAAGGAACTTACTAGGCTGTGGCAAAATATCTAAATATGGATAACATTGTAACTAGACTAGTGAAGAGATTTTTGCTTTTATTTCTAGCACATCAGTCTCAAAATACAAAATGGAGACATGACAGCTCACTGATCTACACTAAAAAATGTCTCCTCTAGCAGGGCTCATACAGCAATACATAAAATCATCTCAGACTAGAATTCAGCTAATCAGACACAGAAAACACATCTTGACAAGCATTCTATCTAATCTTACAAAGCACACGCAATGATAGTTAAAACAAAGACTAGTTCATAAGAGACAAAGAACAGAGTTCTATTCATGCTAACCTTCTAAAGATATACATTAAATAACCTTGTTGCCATCTTAAAGCTAATTCTACAGAAGCTTATTGTTATTTGTCACGTCTACTGCTTGGGAAACTTTCCTGCTTGCATGGGAAACTTTTGTGCAATGCTAACAAAACTCTAATCTAAGGCCTACATACTTCTTTTAACTATTTCTTAAAAATCTTCTAACTTTATGGATTCCAACATCTGAATTCAGAGAAAGTTATGCAAAATGTTATCCATACCTTTCTGCATTCACTGCTATCTTTTGGGAAAAGGAGAGGGTATTTTTTAAAATATCTCAGAGGGAAAAATCAGAGTGAGTACACTTGAAAAATTAAGATATCTCTGTATAAATATTTTTTTCATATATATTTGGGAAGAAAGTCAGGATGGCCAAACTGGATTTCATAAATCAGTGCTGCAGATTGAAATGCTTTATTGCAGCAAATCACTTTACACTGTGGAAACAAAATAAGAATCATGCATCAGTTTCTAATAACAAAGTAATTCTTAGGATTCTTAAATAGCAGAAATCCCCTAAACCTTCTCTAATGCCCATCATTTTTCCTTTCTCCAGACATTGTTCCAGTGGCTCTTTCCTCCCCATGCTGACCAGTTGTGTCAAAGCAGTGTGAGGAGCAGCAGAAGACAGCTCAGCCTGTTTCTTCTCATCTGATAGTTCAGGTCCATGGTATTTGCGAGAAAGCTAATACTGAGAGAACTAGTAAAATACTTTGTAAAACCCAGGGTTATATGAAAGTTTAAATCTACTTGTGTTAAATTTTCCCTTTTTTTCCTTTATCTGCAAGTACCAAAGGCTTCTTTGCCCTCTCCTTCTTTACCTTTTCCTTGTTTCCCCACACTTTCTTATATTCAAATACATTCCTTTATAAGCAAAAAATATTTAATACTAAAAACAAATGAGATGAATCAGAAATTGGAGAAGATATCAGATATTGCTTCTTGGAATTATGACATGTATCCTTGTTTCCAAACAGAGGATTTAAAGAGTCATACTGCTATTTTTCTATTCCATTATATCAAAACTTCTTGTGAATCCTTCATTATTTGCTTTACAGACGATTGTGACATGTGACACAATGGGATACAGAAAGGAGTATCAGGCATGACTTCAAATATTCCATGCTTCTTAACATTTAAAAAAATCATTTGTGTAGTTCCAGCTATTGATTGCACCAAATGGGGATCATGTCAATATTCATAAATGCCTGAAGGGAGGGTGCAAATTGAAAACAGGGAAAAACGGCATTTTTAAAAGCCAGCATGCTAAAGCTACAAGGAAATTGTGCATGTGCAAAGATATTTACAGTTATGAGTACAAACTAAATAAAAATGCCTGTGATTGCTCTGATCTTCAACTCATTACATTACTAATTACTTTCATATTCTTCCATATAAAATAAACATGTTTTAATTATATTTATGCACAAGTGCATCTGAAGTTTAGATAAACATTCATGAATAAATGAAAACCCCAATGAACACCAGACTTTATAAGAAAAACACTGACAGAAGATTTAATTGTGGCTTTGAGAGTGGTTCTGATGCAACATCAGCCCACCTAGCATAAGTTTTAAATGATATTTGATTATAATGATTATAATCTTTTACATGAAACAATCACTTGACTGATAATTGCATGGAAGAGAGAATAGAAACCTAGCAACATGGCAATTCCTGTTATTATATATGGACCCTTGCAGAAAGCAATGTCTGCTTGAAAACTTTGCCTTTAGTATTTGATGTGAGCTGTAATTCAACTCAGTGAAGGATCCTCTAAGTCCTCTATGTCTGTGGTCAAGAGAGGAGTTGCGGTGTTCAGGCACCTGTGGATCAAACCCATAATTTCTGAAAGACTTGGCAGGGGTTTTGTGAATGATCCATTGAATGATCCTGAATTTGACAGTTTTGACACTATCCCTGGCTTTGCTATTTCTCTTTACCTGCCCATGTCTCCTTGCTAGGATTGCCTTGGTGTGTGATGTCCCTCACAGAGTTGGTTTGATGCCAACAGGGAATTTTACAGCATATGAAAGGATTGACCTGTCATACATAATTTCAGACATTATAAATCCAGACTTAAAAGGGTTCCTAACTTTGATTTTAGGTGCTTGTCTCCAATTTTCCAAAGTGATGACTACTTTTGCTACTATAAGTACCACAAGTACTACACCACCAACTGGTGCAAGCGCTTTTAGTGTATGCTACTACTTATAAAATAGTTCTAATCCAGAATTTCTCTTCTCTGCTTTTCATGCTGTCTGGACTGTTAAGCGCAGAGATACCAGGCTGCTTACAGGTCATATCAGATGTCCTTTAAGTGCATTGTGTTCCCAATACTTTTATCTTGGCAGACTGAACAGTCCAGTGCAGGGCATGTGGGACAGCAATACAGCTAAATCTCAGTGTGGCTACTTCTTCAAGGCTGACAATTCCCATCTACCCCATTTTCTTGAATCATTAAAACCATGAAAATATAAAAATACCCTGCTTACAACTATGAACTGAGAATCCCACATTATATCACTCTTCTGCTGTGATCTGTTTAGGGCGAAGAATATAAATTAAGCCTATTTATTTGGCTTTAAATTCTTGCGACTTCTTTATGAAGCACCATGAGGTCTGCAGGTCATGAAGATGTGTCTACATTTTTTTTTAGGATTCAGTTAAACTGAGCAAGAGGTATCAAAACCCACCCTCTTTGCCTATAAGATAAAGGTCAAATTGTCATCATTTAAAAAGTCTCCAGAATACAGAATTTCAACACAGAAACACCAGTAAACAACTGTGTTATATTTATAGTTACATTTATATTTATCCACTGATCAGATTTTCAGTGGTGTCTAGAAAAACTAGACACTTGCTATGATAAGAAGCAATTATCACATCACTTTAAGGTTAAATGATTTTATCCAAACGTCAGTAAGAAGTTCACTCAGTTATTTTTATGCCATGTTATTTTTATATACATGGCCATGGATTATTCAGCACACATACAGCAACAGATAAATTGAGCACTTACTTACCAGATTGTACAGCACTGCAGAAAATCAGATGGAGTATCAGTGGCTCAATTCAAATTCTTTCAAAGTATATCAAGACTAAGAAAATCATTCTCTTTTTCCCATTAATATAATGTTCCTTTTTCTCCTCCTGAGCTCTACAGTTTTCCATGATAAAAGAGATCTTTCAAGCAATAAAAAATAATTTTTTAAGCAATTAACAGGGCCAAGAATTTTCTAACAGGGCTACAAAAATTGATTACTGATAAAGAAAATGTTGTGTCCCACTCAGATTTTCTTCTCAAACACACTTCAGTTTTAATATCCTTCTGTCCCACAGATGTGTGTGAGCTGTTCAGGCTGCTTAAAATCAAGGAGCTTTCTCACAGCCACAGGGTGAAAAGCGTGCAACAAGGGCCTTGTGTGGGAAAGTAGAGCTAGTTCTGCATAGCGTTATGTGATTGCACAATAGAACTTGGGAAATATGGTTTCTAATATTCCGTTTCTGCTATTCTTATCCTGAGGATGAGAGCAACCTGAGGATGAGAGCAACCAAAGAATACAGGTTTTTCAGCAAAGTTAAAATCAAAAACAAAATGAGAGGCCAGTACTACCCAGCTGGGAGGTCAAGGAACACAAGCTCAGTGTGGCCCTGTCCTTCCTGCCTTTGGAATGAGCCCCTCTGTCTCCTGGGAGCTGAGGGCTGCTGCAAGGAACCCTTCTGTGCTGAGGATTTTAGGGACAGCCACACTGCCTTCCATGCTGCTTTCCACCAGCTTTGCTTCCTGGCTCCTTCTCTGGAAACTGTTCAGCTTCTTTGTTTGTGGGCCCTACAGGAAATTTTCCCAGACTCAAATAGAGGTTTTGCTTTTGAGAAAGTTGAGTTACTGCAGAGAAAACAGGCACAAAGAGGGGAGCAAGGATAAGGATGTTGTGTGACAACAAAGACACTCTCTTATACCAAGTGCTTCCAACCTGTCTGTTATATTCAGCAGCCAAGTTCCCACTGCCTTGGAATTACCAATTAAAATTCACTTTTATTAATGAATCCTCTCAAAAACACATGACAGCAAATATCCCAAATTTATATCTGGTCATAAATAAACAAAATGATAAGCAGTGCAAAATAAATGCTTTTTTCATGACATGAAGATGAATTTTTCCCTCAAATGGGGAAACCAGCCAGCTGCCTTTGGGTGACTAAGTTACAGTGATTGTACTGCTCATGGAACTGAGCATCTGCTCCAGCTTCTTCCTGTGCTCAGACGCCAAACAAGTCAAAGCACTGTGGTAAAATCTGTCTTGGATATTGAATACTCTCACAGCAGGCCGCTCTCCTGGTGTGATTCCCCTCTTATTCCCTTCCTGGCCACACAAAAAGGGACAGTGTTAGTTTTAAATAACTTATTTCATTTGGTGTATTCAAGAAGTTTTTAACTTTGTGTACAATTCAGAGCAATTTAAATCTGTGTGTCCTGCTTTAGTCTGCAAACACTTGCTGTTCAGATATGCTTAGAAGTGCTGGCAGAGCACAGGCTCCGGAGCCTCTTGCTGTACCCTGAGAGCTGATTCTCCATGAAATCCCTCCCAATAGTGCTGAAACAGACCTTTGCTCACTTTGTGAGGCAGCATCAGTGCCGCTTGCTAAAAATGGTGAGTAATGAATTGTTAATAATGTAGATGTTTCCTGCTGGCAGCACAATGACAAGGAGCCCTCACATCCCGTTCCTTTCTGTGTTAAAACTCTTCCAAGCTTAGCCTGCTATAATATGACCAGTTTACTGACTGCTCACCATATGCTGAGTTTAGAAGCAGTGAGGCCTTCCTGAGGGATTCAGTACATATAATGTGTTTGGAGAATGTGAGATTAACATAAAAAGTGAGCTCTCTGCTATGAGATCAGATGCTGGCAATGACAGCATCTAAAGGTGCTGCCTTCTGGAGATGGCATTTCAAATAGGAGCTCATTGAAAATGAAATGCAAAAAGGCTTGCTG
The DNA here is from genome assembly GCF_035770615.1 of Melospiza melodia melodia. Taxonomy (NCBI): domain Eukaryota; kingdom Metazoa; phylum Chordata; class Aves; order Passeriformes; family Passerellidae; genus Melospiza; species Melospiza melodia. The sequence continues at coordinate 43,366,247 of NC_086198.1, forward strand.
AAAAACTAAATCCAACTTAAATTTTAGATCCTTGTGCACTCTATGCTTTTTTTAAGAAATGAAATCTTCAGTGAAGTATTTATACCTGCAGATGAAAATACATCTGTTTTGTCACAAAATCATTAATGAATATCCAACACTATGTGCTCTGCCTGGATAAAACTGATCTGCTGGCATGTGAGCCCATGTGATGGATTTTCACTTGAGTAGCTTCAAAAATATTTGGGAATGTGTTTTCCTTTTTCCCTTCCAAGTTCCTTCTTCCTGCAGCTTTTTGTTGCTTGTGAGCTGCACAGACCCAAAAGCTGATTAAACACCTTGAGTCAGAGCATTCCTTTCAGGACTTCTTAGCCAAGAATCAAAAATGGAGAAAATCGTTTGCATGGGTTTCAAGTCCATGAAACATCATTCTGTTCCTTTGAATTCTGAAACACAAAGAGAGGATTTTAATTCACCTGCAAGGTCCTGTAATTTGAGTTTTTTAGGTAAATTGACTTTGTGTAATGAAATTTTCATTTCTTCTGGGAATAAACAGAAAAACATGTTTTTAAAAGCATTGCCTACATCAGAATTGCTCCATTTCTAGTTGTAGACTAAATCGAGGAGCAGTATTACAAACTATCAGATAACCAGGACAGCGTCTGAAAGGGTAACTCGTAGAGATGAATTTATGTCCAGTGGGAAGGGCGGCCTGAGCAGAACCCCCAGTTTGGAAGGGTGAGGTCAGGCACACAGCAGCCTGTCCATCCTAACCCTAACACTCTCCTCTGCACAGGCAATGCCCAGTCAGTGGAGCCATCTCCTGCTGCAGCAAGGCTCCTGCTACATGGCTTTGCAAGGGTTCTTCAGGGTGAAGAGAGAGACGAGAATCTTGGCTTCATGATCAGAAGGCTGGATTTATTAATTTATGATATATAATACATTATGACTATACTAAAAGGAATAGAGAGAAAAGTTCAGAAGCTGCTATGCTAAGAATAGAATAGGAGTAGAATAAACAAGAGAGCTCTCTCTGATTCTGTCCCAGAGAAAGCTCAGTCTCTGATTGGCCCTTAATTGTAAACATGGAACATGGGCCAATCACAGGTGCACCTATTGCATTTCATAGCAGCAGATAACAATTGTTTACATTCTCTTTCTGGGGCCTCAGCTTCCCAGAAGAGGGAAAATCCTAAAGAAAGGATTTTCCGCAAAAGATGTCTGTGACAGGCTCCCAGCACTGTTCCACATATGCCAGGGAGGAGAGGAGACTGGCAGGTGGGGTCCTCTAAGTCCTTTTCCTGCACAGATCCAGCAGCACCTCCTGCTGAACGAGATCAAGGGAATGTTTCAGGCACTCCCGGCTTTTTGTGTAGCCCTGCCCTGCTGCTGCTGCTCTGCATCCCTGGTGAATTGGTGCTACAGCCCTGACCACTTGAGAACTGCAAAGCACTGGTGATAATGGCATTCAGTACTGCAGAAAGCTCTGCCTCCCACTGCACTTCTACGTATTAAAAAGGAAGGGGAAAAAAGGCCCCCACAAATGCTAGGCTCCAGCATCAGTTCTGAATCATTAATGAGAAGCAGCAGATTCAGTTTCTCCTTAAGTGCAAAATTTATTGCAGTCTGAACTGCTGCGCCTTGGGCTGGTGCACGCACAGTGCTCTGTTGATTTCTGTCTGGGTCACTGATTTTCCCTGGAAGATTGAATGCCATTTTGTGGGTTCTGGATACACTCTCAGCTGTAGAGGTAGAGGACAATGGCCATTATTTCTCAGTCCCTTTCCCCCTGGTGGCCCATTTGCAGTTATGTGCTTGGTTTCAGGTGAACCTCTTCATGCTGGAGTCCTTCCTGTCGGAGAGCAGCAGATGAGGACATGGTCTCATCTGCTGTCTTTTCCAGCCCTTCCATAAGGAGTATAATGGCTGCATAGGGTTTTGTGAGACTTACTCCTCAGTCCATATGGAGAAACTTCTGAGCATGTGTTTACAAACAAAACCACACTTTCCTCAGGGCTGTGAGGGAGACTTTTCAGGATAACTGCATGTCCAGGTCTCACTTCTTTGCCAAAACAGATGTTATCATGTGCATTTCCTGCAGCAGGTTTTCCTTTTAACAGCATTTCACTCCCTCTCCTAGTGAATGTCTCTACATTCATTAAATAGAGTTTCAGTATCTCAAAATCATGTAAATTTAAAGCAAACAAACAACAAACCTTATGCATTTGCTCATGGTATCCCTGGTTCAGAAAACAGAGTGGCCCAAGGATTCTGCCAACACCTCCATAATTCACTGTGCATCCTAGTGATCAAAGGATGCAGCTCTTGCTCTTTCAGCATTACAGGTGAGGTTGTTTTGATCACAATGTATTTGCTTCCAGAAAAAGTGAAAATCCAGTGAAATATCTCACACAGACATGATGCATCAGCCTGGGAAGATCTCATTCTGCTTCTTTGCACTGCATAATATTTACCTTACTTTTTACAGTTGAATGCTATCTAATAGACTCTGTTTAAATGAAAATAGTGGCAATTATACAGTATATTAACAGTATTACAGTAGTCCATGGGAAATAACCCAATAATAATTTGTGCTGGGCAGAACGTTGCAGAAGTTGGCGAAGCCAGTATTTTCCTTGAAAAGCAAGAAAGATAAAGCCAAGGATAGTATTTAAATTATTAACAACTTTTCTACAAGCACAGTGTAGGTGTATGACATTAAGACTATTTCTCCTGCATGAAAACCTGGAACTCATATATATTTGCTTTTTTATGACTGGAAAAGTGAAAATTAAGTGAGGCAAGTAAATGTCCTGCTTTTTTCTCACATCTCACCGTGCAGACAAGACAAGCTGCAGTTTGCAGCACTTTGTCTCTCTTTCACAGAGCCTTGTCTTTAATTGTGTCTCATTAAATGGCAATACAACACTGAACTGGCACCATGCATGAGTTCTCTTCTATCACCTGCTTGGGCTGATCCTCTGTAGCTAAACTGTCTAAACCCTGCCAGTGCTCTCCAGCAAACACAGCCAGCAGGAATGCTCCAGGGCTGATCAGGATTTCAGATGTGCAGGTGTAGGTGCAGCTCATGTGTCCGCTGAAAACAGGCACCAAATCATCCTTTGTTTTCTTCAGTGGTTGCATTGATACTACTCAAAGGAATTGAGCATTCAGGTATAGGGTCTTCCAAAAATTAACAGCTCTTCTAATCCTGTTGCTTTTATTTCATGTACTAAATAGTAAATTGCTTTTGGCTTTTATTGCCCAATGAATTATTCACTTCAAGTGGGAAAGGCAATTTTATAGTATCTCATAAAAAGCATTTCAAACACGATGGTTATTATACACTTTCTGTCTCTACCACAGATTGTTTGGAATGTTTTAACTGAGATATGAGATTTTAAATATTGAACACATTGGATGCCAGTGAGTATTTCAGAAAACACAGACAAGCTCTTCTGACTTCACAGTTTGTATTATTAAACTGTCATAAAGTGGGAAAAAGCCTCTCCTGTCATGAGACTCTGTCAAAGAGAGAGCACAGAAGTGACTTTGAAGAGAACCTGCAATTGTAAAGGTCTGAAAGAAGGCAAGGGAGAAAGAGAATAAGAAACATGAACATAATGGAACAAAAAAAAATACAAAGCTGACTGGGATATTGAAAAAGGGGTTTGTGTTTCATGGAGTTACAGTTGTGAGCTGTAAGGCTGCCTTGGCAGATGAATGGCACAGGTTAGGAGCTCTCTGTGCAACTGTCAAGCTGCAGGATTTAAGCTGGGATTTCAGCAAGTGTTTCAATCAGATAGGGAAATTTAAGGAGGAATACTGACTGCAGGGCCTCACTCTTAGGCAGATAGGTGAAGATCTTATGTCAAAGTAGAGTTCTCAGTTTGAGGAAAATAAATATTACCTGATACCTTCCAGACCTGTGGGTTTAGGTTTTGGGTTTTTTTCTTTAAATAATAAAAATAATTAAAATAATAAGTTTAAAACTAAAATTTTATTTTCAGACAACTCTGAATTGGTCATGGCTGCTTGGAATTCCTGAGTCTCACAAAGTCATCCTATCTTAACACCAAGTACTTCCCTTGTGTAGGCTGTCCCAGGAAGATGTGATGTTTTCCACTACCTGACACTAAGGTAATCATTTTGGGGGGAAAGGTTTTATCAACAAGTATGGAACTGAATGGATTCACAGATCAGAGAAACTGATAAAAAGAGTTAAGCATTGATCTAGGAATGTAAAAAACTCCCTTTCATTGTTGAAATTTGCTAATCAGCAAAAATTTACTTTGCCTGTATGGATAAAAAAAAATTAGATACATAAAGAGAAACAAGTCTTAAAACTTAGCAGATATACTCAAATATTTAAAGCATGCGTGCACTGTAGAACTGTGTTGAAATAACCTTTCTGAAGTTCTAATGCCTTTGCTGCTACACAATGTACAAGGTACAGGCTTCTTTTCATGCTAATCTGGCAAATCCCCTTGATCTTGAGAAGATGAAAGACATTGCAGGGGCTATCTTTTACTTTCATCTTCTCTATTACCTGAGTCTTAACCTTAAAAGTCACCATTGTCTCACCTGCTCCCTACCCCATAACTTTCCTTTTGAAAGAGCACATTAACACAGTAAGGAGATGCACAAATTGCCTCTTCTTACATAAAAATTATGACAATCTCTGGAGTACAAGAAGGATGATTGTCATTTATCTGCTGTTTAGACATGCTTAAGTGGGCATACTCCTTAGGGTCCTGAAGAGTCATTTAAAGGTCAATATTGTGTGTAAATAATACAATTCAGCCCAAGTTAAACTGACCAAAAAATAATGGAGACCTCTCCATTAAGGTTAAGATGAAATAGCAATTTTCCTACATATACTAATCATCCAATGTGTCTCTGTTCCCTTGGGGTCTAACCCTTCTTAAAAATTCCACAAGAGAGGATTGCCTTTGCTTTTATGCTCCAGAAGTTTTCCATCCAGAAAATAATATCCCATGTATATTACATAAATAGAGAAAAGGGAAGTCTCCTTGCAGAAAGAATTATTAAAAGCCAGCTAAATTCCAACATAGCACAAGCTATTTTTCCCTGCAACAGATTTCCACAGTTATTCTTGTGTGCCTATTGTATGCCAGTTCAGTAGGCTTCTGATACACTTTGTTCCTTTCTGTGCAAGTAATTCAAGTTTCCCTGGATGTCTCTGAAGGATTCCCAGGAGCAGACCTACGTGTTTGTGAGTGTGCAGATGCATGTGTAAGAAACAGTTCTCCCAACAAAGACTGGTTTTTAAATTTGTGGCTTAACCAAAGACTCACCAGCAATGTGCAGATTTACCTAAATGCAAACATTTCCCCTCCACTCAGATTTTCCACATCTACACAGCAGTTCTCTTTCTAGTGAAGATGTGTTATTTTCCTCATGAAGTCTCAAAGCAAGTGCTTTGTATAAGAAAAGGTAAAGAAATTTACACTGCAGACTGATTGCTAGTTTACTTTTCTTCTTTGTGGGAAAAGGATGGAATTGATGTTACCTAAAGCCAACTTAATCCATTAAAACATTTCCATCAAGCACAGACTCCATGCTAAATAAATTATAAGTAAAACCAGAAATCATGAAGAGTTGGGAGTTTCACTTGTGCATTGATCTTTGTTCATGACTTCTATTTAATCTCACTGTGAATGCTCCAAATATGAAGAACTGCCTTTCCAAATAGGAAGCATGACTGGAAAACAGCGCCACTGGTGAAGGAAATTTCTAGCAGCTCTGCTTCCTCTTGAAAATGAAGCAGAATAAGTGAGGGGGAAAGTGATGATAGTCCTTATCCAGGGGGCATTTTCTTTTTTCATGGAGCCTTCTATCACATGATACAATTACGTAGAGAAGCTGGAACAAGCAAAAGCAAATGCTAAATATCTGGTCCAATGTATCAAAAAGCAACCTGTTAAGAGCAATGATGTTAAATAGATGATACTATGTAAACAAAGCAGGATCTGTGGATTTTTAGAAAAAGACTTACATTAGATCAGAAGTCAAACAATGCCCTTGAAAGAGGATTTTTCATTGTCATTATCAGGAGAAGGAACGCATTTCCCAGTAATAAATGGTGATGCAAAATGGATTTTCCTGTCATGGTTCTAAATTCTACTATCAGTAAGATTAGCTGGATGTTAAAAACCTGAGGTGTTTCCTTCTGAGTTATAAACATTTTTAAAGGAAGAAAAATTGCCACTTCAAGAATGCAAAGGAGAAGCTAAAACACAAAGCAGTGCAGGTGACTGTTTTAAAAAGCAGCTCACTCTGGACAATGAAATGGAGGATGATCTGTTTTGCTGGGAAAGCTTTTTTGTTTTTCAGCCAGATGAAAGAGTTTACATGAAAGAAAAAAAAAAGGTGATGTACACAAAACCCTCTGCCTTTCCTGCTCTATGAAGTAGATGAAGTAGCAGCTTGAGTGAAGTCTGAGGGGCCTGGGGCAGCTGTTAAACAGCAGTTCCTCAGTTCCTCCCTTCCCTGGCTCAGTGTGATGCCAAGTAGCTGCACGGCCCCAGATTTGGACGGACAAGAAGAAAAGGCAAAAATAACTTCCACTAGTAAAAAAACATATTTTTGTGATATGTCAGCAGACACAGATTTAGAAACCAAACTGCACAAACATGAGAAGATCCATTGAAACTCCAGCGTGGGTGTTGAGCCACAGCAGGCTGGATTGTTTTACACTCAGCTGGGGGAATTTTCCAAGGTAGTAAAGTGTGCAAATCCAGAGATATGAGTAACACTTACAGGCATCTTACAGCTTCTGTAAGAAATCTCATTCTTTCCATGCTTCAAAGTTTTCAGATAAATATAACAATTGCAGAAATTAGATGAGACAGGTGGAATGAATGGAATTTAATGCAGTCATGACAAATTAAGGCTCATGTAAAGCTAACATTGTATATATTATCATGGGCTGATTATCTGCAGGCTACCTAAAATTTCTCTGCTGCCATAGACCCCTTAGTTTAGCACAAACTCACTGTGGCCATAGCAAAATCTGAGTAGAAACAATCAACAGTCATGTTTTGATACTAACATAAGGGGATTTATTGGGCCAGGGGCTCTCATTGACTAAAGATAGGCTTCTTAATCTTTCATTTCAAGTGTACTGCTTGACAAGTCTGTCCTCATTTCCATACCACAGGCTCACCTGCCAGCCTCCTCCAGCCTGTGACTCCAATTCCTGAGCAGACCCGAATTAACATTTGACCTTTAGAAAGTTAGCTCAGAATGCAAGTGCATGTCCAAAACCCACATAAAAAACTCATCTTTTCTTGGCCAAAACCAATGAGAAGCTAGGAAGACACTGCAAGTTATGAGCACAAGGAAAGAGCACAAAAATAGGGAGTTTACAGGGTGTGACTTGTGGCAAAAATTGTAACTTTCCTGCATTCACAGCCCACAGTTGCAAGGAAAAAAAAAGAAAAAATTTAGTGTTCAATAACACCTGAATAACACCTGAAATAATTAAATTACTGTCTTCAGAATGCTGAGGAAGAATGGGATATAGAGGAAAACCTATCTAATTTTTGAGAAAAATTGAATAGTCTACCATTTCACCTCAAGTGTTCTGGTGAAACAATGCTTTAACTTTGGTGGCTTTTTTCCCCAATGTTTTTAAGAGGAAAAAATAAACACAACCCTACAGACTAATTTAAAAAGTAATTATATTTACAATTATATATATATATGTATTTATATAATAGTTGTATCACAATTTCTATCCCTTAAGGTTTTTTCCTCTCTTCCCATATGACTGGAAGCCCCAAGCTGAGGCATTTCAATCAGCTTCCTCTGGACTCCCTCTATAGCCAGTGGAGGAAAGAAGGACCTCTAGAGAGCACTGCAGACCATAAATTCTGAATCACCTTCAGCAGGGCTCTCTCCCTTCCCTCTCAGCTCTCAGGAGAGCCTTGGAATGTTCTCAGTTAAATGGGAAAAAAGATAGATCCACATTCCTGGTGTGAGGCAGCAAATAGGTCTCCATTGCTTTAAAGATATGAGGTGCCTGTCTGAAGCTGCTGGAAAAGAATTCCTTGTTTCAATTATTTCCCTGAATTGTTTTATTTTTTATTTTCAATCATTAAATACAGACACATTTACCTGATTTAATATAGCGTCACCAAAATTCAGATGTCCTGGCATTTTGAGATGACCAGGCTCTTTTTAACTTTTAAGAAGTGGAATAAATTTTCCAATATTCAAGTTGCACAAACAATTTTTCATGTTCATTTATAAAATCAGAAACTTACACCAGACTGTTGATCCAAAAGCTACAGTTGCTAAAAAATACTGTTGCAAAATACAAAGTTGAAAGACATGGTCTTGAAAATTGTCTTTATGCCTCTTGTTTGGTAAGAAACAAAACACAAAGTTTTATATTTTATGCCAATGTCTTTGCAACACAGTGTGCTTGAGGAAGTGTATTTTGGTTTTAATAGCTGGTTTTTCAATGGAATCAAAGGTATGATGTGCAAGTCTCTTCAAAGAACCACGTCCTGATTTTATCTATTTTTCTAAAAGTTGCTTCAAAGAATTTTAGGCACTTCACAAACTCCAGGCCAAAAAACTCAATACTAATGAATTGATAATATGGCCCATTTTGGAGGCAATTATATTTTCTTGACTCTAAAATGATTACAGTTAAGATGAATCTTTAATTTTCATTCCCTGCCCATGCATGTTATCCTTTAACACAAAATTAATTTTTCCTCTATTTTTGTGTGCTAAAGTTTCCTTCCCACAAATCAAATTTCCCTTTCACTTTCCATGGAAAAACACTAAACTTGGTAATGTTTTTGCAAGATTTATCCCCAACACCTTCTGCAATGTTTAATCAAAGGTACCAATAGATACCACTTCTGCTTCTTTTAAAATAACCTGTCAGCTTACAAATAAGTGACATTTTAAATACTTTGTGCTACTTTCAGCAGTGTTCTACTCCAGCAAGCAAAATGAGACATGGCACAAGCAGTGTAATTCCATTAAATGAAAAACATTTCCCATGTTCCTGAACCCTGAAGTTATGTTAAAAGACAGAAAGAATTCTATTTGCATTTTCTCTCCACAATCCAGGTATATACATTGCAGGTGCCTAGATGACATCCAGAAAAAAAAAAGAAAAACAATTCAGAGCACAATAGTTTATCCTGAAAAACCAGAAGCCAAATGTTGCAGTAAAAAGCTTTTAGAAAATCAGTGGAGGAGTAAACTTAATATCTAATAGAAGCAAGAAAATGTAGCCCTAGCTTAATTATGTGTCCTGGCATGGTGGGGTAATTGTTAAAAGCTTTCAAGCTTTTGCATGATTAACAGAATTCCAACATTATATAAATATGATCAGGTTAGTCTTAATATTTTACGCAACAAGCTGTGCTTTAGCAATTGGCATTTTGTTTTGATAGGCAGAGAAAATATTATTGATATTGACATAATAACATTCTTGTTTCACTAACTTTTTTAAAAGTAGCTTAAAATAGAAAAGTTCATAAATACATAATTCAAATTAAATCAAGCAAATGTGCCCAGCTTTATCAATATGATTTCTTTTTCCACTGGCAATATGAATTAACAACTCCTTCATTCTGCTGAAAACAAGATTGTTTTCTCATTTGCTAAACAGTTGTTAAATTGGTGAAACAGACCCAACATATGGGAGCCCCAAAGGACTGATGTTCTTCTGTCAGTCTTTCAGGACTCAGGGTAAGTAAGAACAAGGGTAAGTAAGAACAAGGGTAAGTAAGGGTAAGTAAGTAAGTTCTTACTTACTCAGGGTAAGTAAGAACTAAACACAACACTAAAAAAAAAACCTGCAGAAATACCAATTCATCCCATAATATGTCTCCACTCTTCAATTGCACAGACACCAGCTGTGGCATTGGTTTCTATTTTTCAGGCCTTCCTTCACAAGGGCTGCTATTTGGATTACTCTCTCCTTGGAACATCTCTCCATTTGCTTTCCATCTTTGACTTCCTCACAAACAGGTTTTTACTTTTTCCTCACCTATCTGCTCATTCCCATTTCAGCCTGTCATGGCTCCCTTCCTGATTTTATTTTTTCCTTTACTGTAGAATTTCTTCCAGCCATTTTTTACAGAGTGCTGTTCCAATCACCTTTCTTTTCTTTACAGCCACCTTGTAGGAAGGCGATTGTCCTGATAGAGTCCTCTCACAAGTAACAGATTCAGGATGAAAGAGATTCAGGTTCTGCCAGGGGAGGTTTAGGTTATTTGGAAACATTTCTTCAAAGAGAGGTTGGTCAGACCCTGGAACAGGCTTCCCAGGGGTCAGGGGTGGAGTCAGTGCTCCCAGAGGGATTTAAAAGTGTGGATGTGGCACTTGGGACAGAGCTAGGGAGCGGCCTTGGTAGTGCTGCACTTCCAATCTTAATGGTTTGTTCCCACCTAATTGAACCCGTTTCTATGGCCCCTGTAACTCCTGTGAGAGTTTTGTTGTTGTCATCTTATTGCAAAAGCTCCATCTCTTCTCAGTGATGCCTCGTGGGCAGATCCTCACTGCACTGACTCCTTCACTGCCAACAAATCCCAACTCTCCCCTCACCCAGCTAACCCACCCTTTTCTGGCACTCGTCTTCTTGCTGGACACAGCTGTGGCCTGTTCCTGATCTTTGGTGATTGGTACAGCTGCAACTCCTCAGCGTGAGACTATCTTCTGCACTATCTTTATTTTTTCACATTCTATCCCTCCACAGAGTTTCTCTGAAGAGAATTTTCCAAATTTATCTGGAGGGGAAAAAATGTTTAAAAACCCCTCACCAACAAGAAGATAAAACCTATGAACTTGTTCTACTGAACATTTTGTAGAACTTTGCAGTGACAGCACCAATCCTTTGCAATACTTTTCCCACAGAAACCATTTGTCTGTTCAAGTCAGTAAAAGTAAGGCTCTTCAGGGAAAAAAGAAAAACTAAGTTTTAAAAGAATCTGAAAAATGCCCACCTTTCAAAATTTTATTTCTTCAATTTCATTCACCTCAATCATCACACTTAAAATAACATTCATCAAGAAAATTATTGTGGCAACATTGACAGCTATGGAATATCTATATTTTAGTGTAGTATATGCGTTTTAAAAACATTATTCCATCCTGATACAACTTAGAGACTTGTTACACAGAAATTAGAAAAGGAAGAATAATGTTGTACTTCAGAAATCCTATGTTCCTGTGGCATTTCAAAGTTCTTTTCCTTCCTGCAACTGCTGCAGGTTTCATTTGTGGTCCTGGAAAAGTCAGTCCTCATCACCCATGAAAATAGGATATCATTCCTTCCAATCTCCTTCTGAAGCCAGATCCAGCTGGATTTTAAACTTGTTGGGTACAACTTTGTAATCAATTCTGCCATCAGATCCTGTGCTCAGGATCCTGGGAACATCCTATTATCTGGGATGCCTGGGTGCTCTCATAAAACCAGTAATAATCACTACCAGAGAAATAATTGGCACAAAGACACACATTAGTGAACACTCCAACTTGGCCAGTCCGTTAGGCACTGAGCTGACATTAATTGGGGAGTTGCAGTGATTTGGGCCAAGTACTGCCATGCAGACATGAAGGGAACTCGCCTCAGTAATTTCTGCTCACAAAACCAGATGAATTTTAAGGCTAAAAACTTAGCTTTTAAAGCCCTTTTCACATCTACTGACAACCTTCATTGTTAGCTGCTAACTTGCTTGGGTGTGTTGATCTGCAAGTCTCATTTGAATACATTCATTATTATACTGCCAGAAGAAACAAAATAAACTTAATTAGAGGTCACATCACTGCCAGCTCAAGTTAACTAAAAGCCTAATAAAACCTTTTGGGAAACAGTAGCCTGTCAGTGAAAAAATGATAAGGGAAATAAATGGCATTATCCCCACACTAAGGACAGTAGTCTCTCTGATTGCCTTTTCTTCCTCCCCCTGCCTGATTTCATACAAAAAGAAACACACGGGATAGTATATATACTCTCACATAACAGTCATACTAAATAAATGAGTTTGCCAGCTTTCCCTCAGCCTGGGAATCAATGCCTGTTGCAGGAGCAAACGCAGGAATGATGCTGCATATCTTTATGCTGCCTGGCACATAAAAATGATCAGCCATTACAAGGTCAACTTTCCAACTCAGCTTCATTTGGGAGAAGTATGGAAACCAGCTGGAGGCCTTACAGGACTGAATCTCCAATTAATAAAGATGAGATAGGCAGAACTCATGGGGTGCACACTCCAACTGCTGCTGTCAGCACGCCTGAGCTCTCACAATGCACTGACCTGCTGTGTAACCTGGAAAAGCCATTGCCTCTCTTGGATCTTTGCTTTGGCCATTTAAGTCTGCTCACAAAATGTGGATTTCAGACAATGTTTGCCTCTTGGTAGAACACTCTCTTCACTTACTGCTATAATACCAGTTAGTATCAGACAAGTTGTAGGGAAGCTACAAAGAAAGACACTTCTCACATAGGAGGCCTAATGAGGAAAAGTTCCACCAACAGATGCTGAAAAATGTGACAGCCACTTGTTTCATATCTCCAACAACCTCATGTGACAGCCTCTCCCATCAGGAGCCCACAAATGAAATTTATAAAAGATAAATACTGATTTTTCAATTAAAATTGTTTATTTGACTCAAAGAGAAGTTCTGAACAGAAAGCACCTAAGAAGAAATCTGAGATACTCAAAATGCTCATTATCTGTATTTCTTCAGCCCCAGGTACTTTCTGAGTCTGGCAAGAACCCATTAATTTTAATCCCAACTGCTTCCTTGGGCATTGTAAATAATATCCATTATTGAACACAAAATCTCAAGTTGTGTCAAACTAACAGCTCAGTATCATGTCCCTGTTCCATACTGGATTCATAAAGTTCCTTAAAAATAGATCCAAACGTGAGCTTCCAAATTTTTCTGCTTGTCCTCACCCTTATTTGCTCCTCCTGGAGAACGATGAGTTGTTCAAGCTGAGCTGAGGGGATGGTTTTCCCCAAAACAAATTTTTATGCCAAACTCTCAGAAACCACATATTGATTTCAGTGTTTATTTGAAAGGAAAATCCAAAGGAAAGTTTTAGAAGACTTTACTTTGAAATTAAAATTGTGGAACACAAAGGTTCATTTAAAATTTTATCCTTAGCTGTGCTGTTCACATCTGGTCTGGATTTCTCTTTCCATAATTTCATGATACATAGAATATTACTGCTACTCCTGAGGGCTCCACTTAATGTTAACTGAAAGGCATTATCGACTTAGATGAAAATGCATTTCCTATTTGTGGGAAGAGCAAAACCACAAGCACGGCTGTGTTTTCCTGGAGTGTCCCAGAGCAGTCACTTTTCTTACACATTTGAAGCATCCAGGTTTACCTGAACAGAGCAAAACCAGCTTAACACGGAAAAGCAGAAAGCAGATCAGGAAGAAATGGCTAACATTGGATATGTCAGCATTTTATTTTGGTATTGTTTTTCTCTTGTGACCTGTTTTCAGAGAGGGAAAATTAGGAACACACACAAATTTGATTTTTCACCTCCTGTCATTCTCTCACAAGTGTTGTTCTCAATTTCAGCACCAAACAGAAATATCTAACATGGCTTACAGATTTTTGCAGCTGAGCAAATTCTTAATACAGATGAACATTTCAGTTCCAAATCACAGCTAAAATAGAGATTTATTATGACTGGAACTCAACTGGAAGAACTTTCATTCCATTTTCCTTCTTCTCATGACAGTTCCCACACAGCCAAACAACATGCATTGTATGCTACTCATAAAAATACATCTGTGCTTAGAGTGAAGGTGGGTACAAATTTCTTAATCAGGTGAAAGAATTCAGGTCAGCCTTCATCAGAGAAAATGAAAGAAAATTCAGGAGAATTTTCTTCATTCTGGAGAATTTTGCTTCATTTAAAAATAAAAGACTACCAAGATCTACTAGAAACCATGGAACCACAGAGGCATCATAAGTGTAGCGAGGCCAATACCTAGGAACGCTAAAATCAGAAAGAAAAAGCAATCAGTGCTAAAACAAAGTACCAGAAATGATGGATGTCAGGAATGAAAGAGAGATGTGTCATGAAAGGAAAACAGATAAGTGGATATTGAAAGGAAGGTTCATTGGAAAGAGAAAGATGAAGGACAAAATAAAAATCAATGAGAATGAAATATACACAAAGTGAGTCATAACAGGATGCTTGTATTTTGTCAGATGGAGTCATCAGTCTGCGAAAAGCAATAAAAATGCAAAGCTGTGGAAAAGAGAACCAGCAGAGCTGGGTTGGAAATGCACTGGAGCTTCCCTGGGGCAGCACAGTGCCAGGGGCTCCCCTGAGCTCCACCACCACAGCGTTGGAGTTTTGGTGCCTTCCCTTCAGAGGAGAGCATCTCACAGGGATTGTTGGCTCTGAGTGTGAAAGGCAGAGCTGGTACACAGGAGCTTCTTCGGCATGCAGAAACATGGTCTCCTTGGAGTGCTTTGCACTCTTTTGAACTAGGGCAAGCCAAGCTGAAACCAAAAGCAGAGTTTGTGTAACCTTGGTGAGGGTAGGAAGCCAAGTCAGCCATGGTGAATGGAGACAGATCATGGCAGATTCCATCAGAGCACAGGACAAGAAGGAATGGGATGCTATTAGCTTCTTGAAAAAGCACAAGACAACAGCAGTCCACACAGACCACAGTATTCAAGCCATTTCTAACACATTTCTGAGCTCTGGGAGGGAATTTTGGCTGTAGTTTGTATAAACGCGACATGGAGTTCATGATATAGACTTGATTTGGAAGTCACTGCTTTAGTAGCAAATGACTTTGTGAAAAGAATCTTGGGAGTTGTTACATCTTGAAACCCATCCTCTAATGCAAGCTTTTGAATGAGGAAATGTTGAGGTTTGGAGCAGAAGAAATAAAGCCCTTTCCAGGATTATTTGCCAAGGGTTCTATGAAACAGGAACAGACACTGATGCTACAGATCCTGCAGGTGCTTTTCCTGGCTGCCTGCCAGATCAAGGGCCTGCTTAGCTGTGTCCTCCCTCCCGAAAATGTGCCAGAGTCAGCTCAGGTGGAACAAACAATTTTCTCCCTACCAAGAGGAAGTTTCCAGGGAGATTCTTTTGTAAGAGGGATGTAGCAGCAAATCTTCAGCTGTTGTTATGCACATACCTCTCCTTGGTGCTCCTCACTGGAACTCTGACATGGATAAATTTGCCTCAGATATTGAAGTCAACCCGGTAACCAATACATATATGTAGACTGTAAAGTACCAGCTCCTATTCTAAGGAAACAAGATAACCACATTCTTTTTTGTTACAATATTTTCCTCAGTGATAGGGAAAAAAAAGATGCAGGATTCTCCATGCTCTTTTCTCTACCCCCCTAAAGGCCTGATCTTTATTTCTCACAACTGCTGTTCCTTGCTCAAATACCACCTCGATCACTGCTAAATATGGTCTCTCATTTCCAGAGCCATACATAACTTCACAGCATAGAGACACCACAGCACTTCCTGCTTGGTTTCATACAGGCGTTTTTTAATCTTTTTGTCTGAAATTTTCAAAAGAACAATTTATGGTGAAATTGCAAATAAACCTTCAGAAGTGCCTAATTCATAGCAGAGAATGCTTGTTAATCTTAGGAAATGTACTTGATGCACTACTTAAGGAAGTTTAAAAAGCTGTTTGAATCTCTGCTTAAAAAAAATTCCATAAGCTTAACAGAACAATGAAATAAGTGAGCTGTGAAAGGTTCCCTGCCTTTAACAGGACACCTCAGTAGAAAAAAAATGAAGGAATCTGAAACATAAGACCTCATTTCTTCTGTCACAATGATATTTCTTATTTTAATTTATATTAAATACTGTTATCCTTTCTCAAAAATACTAATACCTGCCCTGGTACTTCACCATTTCTTAGGAGTCTGTGGAGTTTTCTTCCTCTCTCACATTCATTCCATTATCCTGGGCTCAAAACTACTTCTGCTACACTCAGTTACTCTATTTACATCTGAGGGATGGGGAAGGAGGAATAAATCTCTATGCTAAAAGTACACAAAGACTTGAAAATTGTTCTAAAATTAAATCAGACATCTGCTGTCCTTCAGGACTTTGCCATTCTGTTGCTTCAGAGCAGCTCTTTACCTCTCTACATTTTCCAACACACTTTAGGGGAAAGGGTGGGAATGTTCCTGGAAACATTGGCATTGATGAGTTCCAGGTGCAGACACTGATGCATCTCCTCTTTCTTGATCATTTTCTTCAGGAATAGGCTGTGTGATTCCATACTAATAGAATTACTAGTTATTCACAGAGCATTTGGCTCTTCCAACTGGAGTGCTGGGTGTTGTCCACGTGCATACTTGAGTGTTCATCTCTGAACCTGCAGCTTCTGCAGGACAGTAAAGCAGAGCTTACAGAAAATGTCCACAAATTATTTTGGCAAATTAATTGATTATGTAAAACATCACATGGCCTGAATTATCAGGCTTAGAGCAGCATTTCTGAAACTGAGACTGTTGGGTGGATGGACAGTGTTAAACACCTGCAACTGGCAGTAGTTCACTTGCTCTCAGGCTAAGCATAGGAAATCACTGACTGGATGTGAATATTCCAGCCAGGAAACTACTAATGAACTAATGAATTGTACAACAGCACTTGTGACCAGTCATAATCAGAATTCATTTCTTTGTCTGAGTGAGTGCAAGCCATTCCCACTTCCAGGTCCAAATTGAAAGTTTAAAACTGACCTGGCTGCTTTGGACAACTTCCCCTTCTATAATTTAGTGTCTGCCACAGCATTGATGTAGCATCTCTTTATCACATGGATCATATCACGAATGCAGATCCAAATCTAAACAAATACAAAGCTCAGCTTTGATGCCTTCAGTAAATACTTCATATTGAAGAAGGATTTCATATTTTCTTATGACTTGTTGACAACTGATACTGATCTGACACCATTTTCTCCCCAAACAGTTACATTTTCCCCCAAACATATGTTTCAGAACTGGAAAGAATAAATGAGGTGTATGAAAGGAGACTATTAAATGTGAACTGTCGTGGGTTAACCCCACCCAGCAAGTAAGTGCCACACAGCCCCTTGCTCATACCCCCCAGGAATGGAAAAGTGTTGTCATTACATTGCAAGAGTTCTATTGCTATTACAGTGCAAAGGTTCCATATTGCTGGAGTTCCATGCCTCCTTGATGTTTCTCATAGGCAGTTCCTCAAAGCACTGACTCTTCTCACAGCAACCAACCAATCCACTCTTTTATAGCACTCCTCTTATTGGCTACAGCTGCAACTCCTTAAGGGCTAAGATTACTTTCTATACTACCTTTATTTTCTTATTGCATCCCCCTACAGAAGAGTGTGCAAGATTTATATGAATTGAGATTTCCTTGTCACACCAAGTACAAACACTGAGCAACCCCTTCCCCCAGGCACAAGGTGTACTTGCACTTCATAAGGTCTCATATGACAGATGGCTGGCAAGTTCCTGAGATCCTGGGATCCTGCCTTGTCAGGCCAGCACAGAACATGGGACCCTCTTCTAATGCCCAGAAAAGAGCTGCAGAAAAGCTGAGGGGAAAGGGCTGAGATGCTGAATTTGGTGGAAGTTGCTTTCTGCTGATGCATGAATGGATCTGCTATAATTCATGTGGGAATCTTTGTTTTGCCTTGGTTTGTTTGGATCATGAAAAGCTGGGAAGTCAAAGCATTGCATTAATTATAATCTCTTTCTAATTCTTGCAATTTTAAAAGGAAAATGATATTATTATTTTACATAATGGTATGCAGCAGAATCTGTGTTTGAACAATAACCACTGCTAAATGCATTATTGTTTCCCCAGATAAATAATTTTTACTTTTTTTCTTCTCTCTTCCATTTATATGCACATTCTCAAAGAGAACATAGAGTCACAGACATCTTTTGTGAAAAATCCTTTCTTTAGGATTTTTCCCTCCTCTGGGAAGCTGTGGCCCCAGAGAAAGCATATAAACACTGGTTGTCTGCTGCTGTGGAATGCAACAGGTGCACCTGTGATTGGCCCATGTTCCATGTTTACAATTAAGGGCCAATCAAAGACCAAGCTCTCTCTGGGACAGATCAGAGAGAGCTCCTTTGTTATTCATTCTTATTCTATTCTTAGCTTAGCAGCTTCTGAACTTGTCTCTCTATTCCTATTAGCATAGTCTTATGTATTATATATCATAAATTAGTCAATGTATTATATATCATAAATTAATAAATCCAGCCTTCTACTCATGGATCAAGATTCTCATCTATCTCTTCACCCCTGAAAGACCCTTGCAAGCGCAGTAACAAACATAGTGCTCATACTGTGAAATGCTTGAATTGTTATTTTTTTTTTTTTTTTAGAGTACTGGAATTAAATGAAGACAAAAAGGGGTATGTATGAAATTTTGAATACTATCAGTAATCTCTATGCACCTACCAAGACACATAGCTCTCCTATTGAAGATTTGCTTCAGAAAATGTTAAAAGCACCTCATAGCCTGGTGTCTCCTGTGTGTGTGTAATGAATGATGGTGAACATGCACTGTTGAAGCAGCTGTAATTCCTTCTACTGTTTTAAATTCCCTGGGAGTAGGAATTCAGTTCACTTTGCAGTATAAATTTTGTTGCCCCTTCACCAAACAGTTAAAAGAAAAAAAAAAACCCACCAGTATTGAAATGGCTTCACTGCTTAAGTCAAGTCAAGGTTTAGTGAGTTGATATAAATTGGCATATTTGAGTCAGGTTGTGTTTTCCGCCTTTTTAATATATGTTATCTTTATTATAAGGATAACAGTATGTTAACCATATTATCAACCCCTTGCACCCCTTGTAAGCATCCACAAAATCCATATGGATTTCCTGCAGACAAAATTCATCCATTGGCCAAACCTACACCAAACGCTTGATTCATTGATAAAACCAGGTAGCAGCAGAACAGAAGGAGGGAGAAGGCTTCAAAAACATTTTGTAGTCGACTTGAATCTTATCCCTGCCAGTCATGTACTAAGGGCTGGAAGATAATTATTCTTTAATTAATTTTCACACTGTACATCTTCCTTTTTGAACACTACAATCTGAGATGAAGATAATGGAAACATGTCTGTTCAAAAGCTGCAGGGAAAAATGAGTCGGCAGCTATGATCATTTTTACTGAACCTTCATAACTTCTATTTTAGAACAATGCTAGCTCTGCATGTTATTGTACAAGTGCACACTGTATACACACCAGATGGCAATTTGGGATTGGATGCAGGAGCTGAGGATATATGTAATACTTTTCTCACAGCACACCTTGAATTTCAGGATCATTTCAAAGAACATTCTCATTTGTTCTTTCCTTGTAATGAAACACATCTTTTCAATAAAGGTGTTTTCTGTTAAGATTAAGAAACTAGGAGTGGAGGAACACATATCTTAAACAATGAGAAGTTCTGTTTCATTCTCTTTCCACTCCTGTGAAAGCATTAATATTAAAAGCTGAAGTGGCTTCTGGTTTAGAGCGGTTATGAAAAAAATCACAGATAAAAGGACTGATATAACTGTAAGAACAGAACTGCTTTATATTTTTATCAGTAATAATGCTCTTCCATTATAAGACAAGAAAAAGTTTTTTGCCCTGCATTTAAACATTAGCTAATCTCTTCTGCTCCAACTGAATCCATTGGTTATCCAAGGTATTCTTAACCAAAAGAAGCAATTAAGATTTACTATTTTTATGGACATCAAAACTCTCTTGAGGCCAATTAAGATCTAAATAATCAAAATCACTTGGAGTCTGTATTCCAAGGTATAATCCCACAATGGCATTATAACCTCATCTGCAGTGGGGAAGTGAAGCCTTTCCCATTCATTAAGGCAAATGTTTTTGCAGGATAGGGTATGAAGAGTAGTTTTGTTTCTATATCCGGCACATGGATTATGAAACCTGAATCTCCTGCATGAAACACATCTGTAATTAACCAAAACTTTCTTGATGGAGAAAGCAAATCCATCCACTCTTAGTCTTCTGCAACTGCTTAAGTTTTGTTTTTCATTTCATTCCAGCCCCTACATTCAAACTCTACCTCAATAAATCGCAAGACAACTCTCTTAAAGAAACAGATTTGCTGGGCTGGGTTTTTCCTCCAAAGAATATCTGCTGCCATCTGTTGACATCTGATGTGCTCTCGAGTCTTAAATAAAATACAATCAGATTATCAGATGTTACACATACAATTGAACCTCTCAGCAGCACTTGTAGATATTGTCAATTAGACACTTGAAACTGAGCCATGTGTTTCCATGCTGCAATAAAAAAGACACAGGGAAGGCTGGAGTCTGTGAAAACTCCCAACTCCTCAGCAGAGAGTGGTACAAAATCATTTGTGTAGCTGTTGAGGAAAGTATTTGTAGTAAAATCAGTGGGAATAGACAAAGGCTGCAGCGTGGTGCTTGCAGGGAGGTACTGAGTCATGAGAGGGCACAGGGATGGAAGAGCAGTGTGTGGCAATGCAGGGCCAAATATGCAGCTGGGCTGAGTTTGGGAATAACAGTGGCTTTGTGCTTCCCTATGCAAATGTACAGGAGTCATTTTACAAATTCAAAAGAGGAAAATACTTTGTGAGAGTGTAGAAAACCACAACAAAGTACCTTTATGACTATTCTGCATAAGCTCTGTTGTACTGAGTGCAGGACTTAAAATTTTTTGGGACTCTCACAGTTTTTCTCCCTCAGCACTGCATTCATAAATCCATGAAGCCTTATTAAGGGAATGAGGCAATTCTCCCCTCCATTTTTACATCAGTACCAAAAAGTAAAAGTTATTGGCATGTATATAGACTTGTTCAGATGTCTTGTGTTGCAGTTAATTTGAAATAAGTTAATAAACTGTAGTTTGCTCCAGTATTTTATTTTTAAGGCAATCCCCTACACATCTCTAATAGTCGCAGCCTGTTGTACAGTATCTATGGGCATTAAGCCATATTTGGGGGTTTTTTCATAAGTTGAATTATACCCTTGCCTGATAAACTTATTCATCCAACAGACAATGCTGTTTTCTCTCTATGCCTTTGCTAATCAGCTTGCAAGAGGAAATATTGGTCTAAGTGTGGTGAAATTCTGAACACTAAGTGCATCTTCCCCATCTGAAATGGGAATTTTTCTTCTGATCCTTGCTTTGAGAGCACCTTCAGGAGAGTATTCAGATCTTTAGTGCTGACACAGGAGCTGAAACGCCCCTGTAGCAGTGGGGAAGTGCTCCCTACTTATGGGCAATGTGCACAACTGTTTCCATTGCCAAAAGGAAGAAGTCACTCCTGTGGCTTCAGAGCTCTGCTCACATGGCAGACTGTACATTTTCAAGGTGTCAGCCTGATCATTTGGATTTATTTGGATCTAGCATTTATCATGTTTTATGTAGAGGCAAAACAGTACATTTAGAGCAAATGCACATTTGTTTCTCTGTCAGTTTCTTTGGCTCAGATGGATCCAGGCTCTTACAAGACTCACCAATGTCAGGTGTGGGCTCAGTGCAGAACCTCCCCTGGGAGGCGGTGCCTGCTTTCCCCAGAGGAACTGATCCTGCTTTCTGCCAGCAAGTGACAGCTGGGAATCTCCTACCAGAGGCTCTGGAGATCCCCATCAGCACACTGAATGTGCAATCGCTGCTTCACTTTGCATCTTTGCCCCAAAAAGAGACTTCAGGTCTTTTCAAGGGTATTCTGATTATTTTTCTATGCTGTTAGATAGAATTTTGTTTTAAGAATGTTTTCTCTTTGAATTTCACAGTGTGTTTTTTATTTTCTTTATCCACCAGCTGCAGAGTAGAATCTGGAGGCTTGCTAGTAAGTGCTATCAATAAAAATGGAACTCCTTAAGTTTCAGGGATAATCCCCTATTATTATAAATGAGTTTAGTGAGATATAAGATAATGAAACAATAAACCCCTAAAACCTAAGATTTAGCAAGGAAATACCAAGAGAACTTGGAATGCTGCATTCTGACCTGAGTGATGTAATAAATGCTTAATCAGCTACTACTGATAAATTTTAAGCGTCAGAAGGATCTGGATGCAACAGCAATAGAATCAAGTTTTAGATTATTTGCAACAACTTTACATCTCTTTTGTTCTTAATTAAAAAAAAAAAAAAACAAACAGCAGCCCTGATTTAGAGGACTTCAAAGAATTTGAAAGTTTAAGAGACAGCAAAAATTGGTGCCAGCATAACTAGACACCGCTATGGCTATAGTAATATATATATATATATATATAGAGAGAGAGAGAGAGAGAGAGAGAGTTTGGATCACCCTCTTCCAGGGGCATCATGATTGAAAGGAGTTCCAAGCTGCTAAATGTAGAATGCTGAGATTTCAGATC
The DNA here is from genome assembly GCF_035770615.1 of Melospiza melodia melodia. Classification (NCBI taxonomy): domain Eukaryota; kingdom Metazoa; phylum Chordata; class Aves; order Passeriformes; family Passerellidae; genus Melospiza; species Melospiza melodia. The sequence goes on from NC_086198.1 coordinate 43,388,617, forward strand.
ATGCACGACTGTAACCTCAGATTTATCAGAGCAAAATGTTCTGACCCCTGTTGAGAAGTTTATTTAGAAGCTCAGCTAAAACCTGAACAGCAACGTCAAGGGCCATGATGTTAGACATTTTCCCCTACAGGATGCAGAACATTGTAGATGAAAGTGTTTTGGTTAATCTTCCATGTTGATCACAGAGTAAATGATTTCTTATGCAGCTAGCCAAGAGCAATCTGTAGCAATGATTTCCAGAATATTATGGCACACCAATGATTAATTGCCAACATTGCCTATTCAACCAAGATAGCAACTGAAATAAAGACTGATAATTATGTTTACAAAATGGCAATTGAAAATAATTTGGTAGGTTGCAGTTGGTCCTAGGCTATGTTTATCAAGCAGATTTACTCTACTGTCTTCTCTTAGATCCAGATTCATGTGTTACAATTAATTACTCCTCAATTCTCTGTTGCATAGACATTTATCAACATGATGTGCCAGGGCTCTGGAGTTTGTTGGTAGGGAAGAATTATAAGAGACATTCCTCTAGGGGCTACAGGAAAGTTTGTGTCAATAGAGACCTAAGGTATGTCTATAGAAAGGGAAGTGGAAATCACCTTTCTCTTCCATTTTCTACCTTGCTTTTCCCTTTTCCAGTCTCTCTTGCTCTCTCTCTATGGTGGAGTGCTCCAGAAGAAGGCCCAGTTTCTCACTGTACATTTTTCTCCTGTTCAGCTTAGATTTCACCCTGGAAGAAGGTGGTGGACAGGTGAGAGCTTTCTGCTTGGCACAAGTGTGAATTTGTTCTAATAAAAAGCAGCAGAAAGTTAGTGGGCAGAACAGCTTCCAAATCCCTGCAGTCATCAAAGCCAGATGTGCATGTAACACATCATTAACGCCTCTTCCAGGTGAGAGGGAGCACAGTGAGCCCATGTGAAGGTTATTTCACAGAAATCCTTCTTTTACCCTCAGTTTCTAAAACTATTTTCTGCTGTCTCTCATTGTGCTTTGATTTTCTTAAACACTACAGAATTGGAGGTAGCTGTGGCTTTTCACTGACTCATACAAGCATCAGGTGTTTAAAATCTACTCATACAAGCATCAGGTGTGTAAAATCTACTCCTACAAGCATCAGGTGTAAAATCTACTCCTACAAGTATCAGGTGCATAAAAGCTGTTTATGGGCCTTCATTTGGGTTCTTTCTGGCTTGGAAGAACAGTCTTGCAAGATGCTCTTCAGGAGGAGTGTTGGCTTTGGACTGCCTTGGCTGCTTGGTTTGTCTGAAGGAGTGTGTTTTTTTTCTGGCTTCAGGAAGAGGTCAGTGAATTCTTGAGGTTTTTAGGTGGTTAAAAAATGCTCTGAGTGTGGAAATATCTGCACGTTCAATTCAGATGATCAACAAAGGACGTTTTGCAAATGATATGTGAGTTTTGGGACATAGAGCTACCAGAAAATGGTGCAGTTAGGGGGGTGAAAAGATACCAAGGTGAAATAATTCCACTGAGTTGACAAACCAGCAAGTGTGGTTTGTGACTGCTGGCCTCACATGTGTGTAAAGGAAAGGACTGGAGAAGGCAAGATGAAATCTTGTGGCATTATGAAGTGACAGACTTGCCCAAGTGTAGGTGAAATGGTGAAGGGAAAACAGAAATCATGTGGGGCAAAGAGCCAGTGGAAAAATAATAGCTGGTCCCTAGAAGTGAGTAGAAATTTTTGTGGTCTTGAAACATGTGAGAAGATGAAAGTTAATGTAAAAAAAGCTCACCTAGGTTCTGCTTTTTTTATTTTTTTTTTCCTCTCAGATAATGTTTTTTCATTGGGTTATATTAATCAGGGAGTTCTTTTTATAAGGAAGTTTACTTCTGATGAATTAGATGACACAGATGCGTAGTCTTAGTGTTTCAGACAATTTCCATGGGAAATGAAAATAAACTGGAGGCAGGGTGTGGTTTTTCTGGTTGAATTTCACTTGTGGTGTAAAGCAGAAACAACATATTTGTGCTTTTTTATTTTCAGGGAAGATTTTTATTTTACATTAAAATGTTTGTTAAAGTGTAAATAATAAGTGATCCAGACAATATGTTTAAGATTTCACACTGTGAGTATTTTAAGTTTGATGTTAAAAGTGTATTTAAATGTCCCTTTTATGAGGTTTAGGGAGCTTTAAGGGCATTTTACTTGTGTCCCATGGCTTTGGGTTCAGTGAGCGCCATTGATCTTGCTCTGTGACACTTCTGTAACTGTCTATAATGTGCTGCTTTCTCTTACCAAATGAGAGCCAATATATGTCATTAAATTAACCCAGCCTGATTCCAGGCAGACAATAAAGGCATACAGGGAGGGAGGAGAGGGACACGGCTTGGGTTGGTGCAGGATGTTGGCAGGTTGCTGAAGGTCTCACAGTTCCCCACTTTGCTGTGTCCAACTTAAATCGGCCATTTTCACAAGATGTGATGCTTTAGCTAGGTGAGAAATTGTTTTAGCACACACAAAGAAAAGCTGCTGTGATTTCAAGAAATCCCTCAGGTGGTGTGAATGACAGCAAGACCTCTCAAATCTTCAAAAGAGCAGCCAGTAAGCCTGACACCCTCATTGCTGTGTATCAATATGCCTTTGCCTGATGCCATAATTGGTATGCCATCAAATAGAATATGCAGTAATTTAATTAGTATTCACGGGGGTAAATATGTGTGGCGAAAAGTTCTTAAAATAGTTGATGAAAAGGGAAATTTGTGATGCTTTCAGGGCTCTTTCAGGCAGCTGCCAAGCCTGGTGCCAGCTGATGCAGCCTGCTCAGTTAACCAGAAAGCATTTGGACAAGATTCCTCCCCAAACTGCCACTGGGAATGGAAGCAGCCAAGGGATAAGAGCTCTTTGTGGAGAAGGATGCTAACTACCTTGGCTTGTCAGGGACAATGCCATCGTTTTCCTGAGAATCCTCACTGGGGACCCCCCCATCCAGACATCATCTGCCTGTGGGTTGGAAGCTCCAGGGATGGGCCGCAGCTGTGCCCATTCCTGTTTCCACAGACCTGATTTCATGGCTGCTTTCCCACTTGTGTGATGTTTTGGGGGATCACTGTGGAGAGATAGACAGGGTGGGTTATGGAAATAGCAGGGAGCACTATCTACAGGCATTATGCTTTGGTTAAAGACTCAGTGTTTCTCCCTGCACATGGCAGTATTCACCCATCTAACATTTAGGCATAATCATCATACTGCTTGGAGCATTTTTTCGCAGACATTTTTCCACAGAAATCCTTTCTTTCAGATTTCTGTGTCTTCTGGAAGGCAGAGGCCTCAGAGGGGAAGGTAAACAATTGTTATCAGCTGCTGTGGAATGCAACAGGATTCACCTTGATTGGCTCATTTTCTATGTTTATAATTAAGGGCCAATCACCAGTGCAAGGTAGGGGACTGAGTCCCTGGACACAACTTTGTTTGAGATTCTTTTCTTTCTATTCTTAGCTTAGCTAGCAGCTCTGCAAACCTCTCTCTATATTCTATTTAGTATAGTCATAATGTATTATCTATAATATCTTAATAAATCAAGCCTTCTGATCAAGATACAAGATTCACCATCTCTCTCTCACCAGATGCGACCCACTCAGGCGCAGTAATAGCATTTCTTTCTTACTGTGGAAATAATAGCTCTTCCTTAGGCTTCTGGTTGTCATTTACAAATCCAGAAAGGGAAGGATGCTGTCCCACTGCAAGGGAGCAAGGTGGCTGTGATGGGTTTGTGTAACTCAGCACAGAGATGATCAGCGGGTTACACTGTGGAGAGATACAATGTAAAAGAATAGTGCAGAAGGCAGTCTCACCCTGAGGAGTTGCAGCTGTACCGATCACCAAAGATCAGGAACAGGCCTGCCCTTAACAGGCCACAGCTGTGTCCAGCAAGAAGACGAGTGCTACAAAAGGATGGGTTAGCTGGGTGACGGGAGAGCTGGAGTTAGTTGGCTGTGCTGTGAAGAGAGTTGGAGTTGTTGGCTGTGAAGAAGGAGTCAGTGCTGTGAGGATGTGCCCATGAGGAATCAACGAGAAGGTATGAGAGCTTTGCAATGTGATGACAACAGTATACAGGGCTGGAAAGTGTTTTAAACAGAACAGAAACAAAGCCTAAATGAATAGATAACTTCTTCCACAAGTTGACAATAAATTTCCTTGATGTATGTATAGCTCTTCTTTACGTATGTGCAGCTCTTGTTTCCTTTGCCTATTTGTTTGAAGCCTTCCCTGAGCGAATCCTGCCTGGGAAACAGCACTGGGGAGTGGGACACTGATTAGGAGCTGTAGAGAAAGGGTAGAAAGGAAGTTTTAACTACAAATCTGCATGCTGTGAATGGGAATTCCAGTGAGGGTCTGAAGGGATGAGGGACAATTAACCTCCACTTGAAAGTGTCCTTTAATGGTATAAAAGTTAAACACAGATGGATGCAGACATGGGATGAGGAGTAGGTCACTGATGTACTGTGGCAGTGGTTGAAACACAACATATGAAATAATTCACCATTATTTGAGTATTTTTTAAGACTTGTGAGAGTCCTGGTGTGCATTTGCTCCAGTACTGATTCCAAATAATCCTTCCTCAAAAGATGAAACAGCAGCCTCACAAGTTCTTCAAGGTGGGAAGTTCAGTTGGGTTAACCATTTGCTTTTAGCTCTGAGTGATCTCTGAAGGACCAGGGATGGGGGTTGTTTTTCCAGCTCCCCAGTTCTCCTGGCACAGAGGTAAATTGTTCAGGAATGTTCCACTGTACCTGGTGTGAGTGTGTGTGCACAGTGAGTAGCCTTGCTTTGTTAGGAGCATTTGGGTGCTTTTACTACCCTTGAGCAACATCCAATACATTCAGCATCAATTTAATTCCCCTTTTAATTTAGAAAGGAAAACTTATGGTCCCGAATGTGTAGCTCACTTTCATATAAAGTATTGTATTTCTGTCATTTATTGAGATATTAACATGGAAATCATGATGTTAAACAATACTTGGAATAGCTCTAAAAGTGTAATGGGAATCATGATTTCATAAGAAGAAAATTAGTTATGTAGGTAACATTATTGTATAATTTCCCAGGGGATTTCTGCATCAGGCAAGGTTTTATTACATTCTAAAACAAAGTTGCTTGCACTCACTTTAAATATAAAGTACTGCTGAATATGACAATATCAGAATGCTGCTCACAGTACAAGCAAAGACATCTGTTAATGATACCATGAATAGTTATGAACTGTGGTACTCCAATGGCTTTGCCAGAAAAGCATTGCCTCCTAATTTATTTTTATAGCAAGTGGATGCCTCATTTTTCATGGTTTGGTAGTTTGCATTCAAATGTACCAGTAACTTCCAGAGCAATCACTTCTACACAGCATGTTTGATTTGCAAACATAAGATGCAGGAGCTGATGGTATGGTGGTTGGTAGTCCTCTCCATCAGCAGTTCTGTGTGAATCCTTATGGAATATTTTTGTTTAGTTCATTAAAAATAAATATATGCTTATGGTATGTAGGGTTTAATTTCATTTCTTATCACACAAATTAGGAGGGACAAAGACTGTGTAATGCCATTGTTTTGCCATCCAGTGTGTTACAGCTGAGCTGGTCTTGTTATGGAGCACTGAAGCCTTGGCATTTTGAAAGAATTGTTTTATCCCACTCTTGGATAGAAAAGGGGGGAAAAAATGAGAAAATTTTTGTTCCTGACAAAATCTTTCTCAATCCAGCTTTGTCACTCTGAGCCGCTCAGCTTTGAGATTTCTATTAATTGAAAATGTTTATATTAGGTCACCAAAGCCCATTTTGCACAAGCCCACTGCTGCTTCAGCTGCAGCAGGAGCTCCACTGTGATTCCAAGCAGTAGCTGGAGGAAAGATGCTGCCTTGCCTGCCCTTGCATTCTGTAACTCCAAATAACAACCACTGCAAGCCTCTGAGTAGCACAGGCAAAGCAAAAGCCACGTCAAGGTCCTGTTGTAGCAGATCGAAGATCCAGTTCTTGTAGCAGATTGAGTTTGAGACGTTGCAGATAAATGCCAAGCAGCAGCTTGGCAGCTTGATAACTTCATTGTCTCTGTTTTGCTGCTCCTCTCTCTTTTCCGGATCATCACCACTTCATACCTGTTCTAAAGTGCAGCCTGGTAGCTCCCATTTAGCTGTTTTGTGAAATATTCTGATAATGAGGCATTTCCCTGGTGTGATTCTGAGTATGGGTTTGAGATACAGTACAATTAACCACACTTATAACAATAGGTATTTTTAGGGCAGCAGTAGTGGCAAAAAAAGCTGGGCCTGCAAAACTTGAGAATCCCAGTAACACCTTCCTTGCAGGACTCCTCTGGCAGAGACCCTTTCCTTGTGCTGGAGCCAAAGTGCCAGGAAGTTCCCCAGTACCCCATGATGGAGCTGTGCCATGGGATCCACCCTCGGCAGAGGTGCTGTGCCACTGCTCAGGCCATTGGTGCCAAGGGGTGCTGACAGGGATTTGTCACTCCTGAGGTCTGGGGCAGGCTAAACACAGGAGCTGGGCACTGCAGGGGACATGGATCACACCTGGTTAGTGCTCAGTGGCTGTGCCACAGAAACCAACTGGACAGGTGACTGGGGGCTCACTGGTGAGTGAAGCTCAGCTCAAGATGTGATCAATCCACCAGTCTGTAGTGATAGAAGAGCACAGTAGAAGAGATTGTTCCTTGAGCTGCACTAAATCAGGTTCAATCCTTGTCCTTGGGTCATTTAGTTTTACAGAAACACAATTTACATGCGATTTCTTCAGTTTCTGTGCAAATTCTTTAAACAGAATTTTTCTGTATCTTTCTTTAGCATCTTCCTTGCCAGGACTGCTTTCCAGTTTTCATCCTGTGCTGGGCTGAGTTTTACCCCACAGATGTGTGTAATAGTCATTTTGTGAGCAGTGAGTTGAAGATTAATTGTGAACATTCTCTGTGAACTTCTCCTTCAATTTCAGTCTGTGAGCTCAATCCAAGATGATGTCTGTCCTCTGAGGATGTCAAAGGGTGAGGGGTTGTTGAGGAAGTAAAGGGAGTTGACCACATCCTTATTGATCAGCATCGAGCTCCGATTTATTCATCCCACTTACACCCTTTTATAGTGGTGTTAATTAAGCTTATCCATATTACTAAACCCGAGCTCATCATTGGCCACAGATTACACACCAACCCCTCCTTTGTTGCCGAAACCTGTGGTTTCTTGTTGAGACTAATATTTGTTTTGTCATCCTGTTATTGACTTGTTATTTATCATTCTCAAGGCCTCCATGTTTTCCACCATGCCTTTCTCACCACTTCCTCAAGGATGTGGTGTTTACTGTTGTTAAGGGAAAAGCCTGAGAACTTGCTGCTTACAGCTGCCTTTTATTTTTTAACCAGCTGTATATGTTCATGGCCTTTTTTCCTTCAAGCCACGTCTGAGCAAAATTCTCCAACAGGTTGTATCAGTTCAGATGTTGTTTTAGCTGTGTGTCTGCCACAGATTTGTTGTCTGTGAGGATGTGCATTTTTGAGGGTGCCCTGCTTCATCTTTTTCTACTTGTACTGGGGAAATGCCACTGTCTGTGGGGACTGTATGAAACAGAGGACAAAACTGTGAAAATCAAATATTATGGCTTCAGTAAGACTCAGTTTTTGAAAGGCAAATATGTGGTGGTCTCCTGTATACATTGGCTTGGCAGCTGTTCAAGAGCTGTGTGAAACCTGCTGCTGCCATTAGGTGTTTTACTTTAGGATGTTTGGAGAATACACCAATGATCTTTTGTTGGGCTGCCAGTGCAAGTCATGGTAAGTGCAGCACACTGCAGATTTGTGATCATCTAGCTGGGCTGCAGAGTCTGCTGCTGCTGTGTTGGTTGTCAATGGACAGCAGTAGGTTTGAGGAAGTCTCCAAGGCAATTTATTGTGGTCTTGGGTATATGTCATATCTAATAAGATTATTTCATTACTGTGTCATGCTTAAAAATCACATTCCTGCTTTTACCACCTTCAGAAAATCCAGTTGTTTGTGTTGATACATATTCAGAGTTGATTGCATTTTTCTGTAGAGCCATGTGGCAGCAGCCCCCCTGGGCTGGGCTCCATGTGGGATAGAGGAGGGGAAAATAAATACACCTGAAAAATAGCAACCTGCATGTTCTGCTACTTCAACCTACAATGACAACTTCAATATGTCTTTAGACTGTAATAGACTTGTGATCTGAGGATTAGTTTATAAAAGAAAGACTTGTACAAGAAAAGAGAAAAATAGAATTAGTACTTGCAACATATAACAACTGAGTTTTCCCTGTCATTCTCTGACTATATTATACATATACTTAAAAATAAATGCAGAGAATGGTTTGGATTACAGCCTGCTTGGTTGTAGAAGTGCTAATGAAATGCTTATCCGTGAGTGACAGGAAAATGCCAAGTACCTAACTATGATGACATTTGTATCTAGAGCTTTCAGGCTTCCTTTTCAAGTGGTTTTCAGTATGTGACTGACATTTGTCAAAGTCTTTTTTTGCTAGCAAAATATATCATTTACCCTGCTGAGTTATTTGAGGAGTCTGTAATGTTTCTTTTCAATCTAGTTAATTACTCTTGTAGATTTTATCTGCTCACATACAGAGAGAAAGGGACAAAAGAGAATTCATGTTTTGTTCCACAAACTGTCACAAAGTTATTTAAAGGGAGGATAGTTCCACTTCTCTGTGGCTAGGGTTTGAATGAGATTATGGAAAGGAGACACTTTGCAATGATTGAGACTTGATCCTTGTTGGGCAATCCTGGTTCTGTCTGGAAGTGGATCATCTGAAGCACCTCATAATAAGCACTGCTAAATAACTCTAGCTTATGAAATCACAAGCATAAATTTCTTCTTTTGCTTGTACAGCAGTTAGAATCAGGAAGTCCTAATTGTTTCTAAAGGCTACTTTAATTCCTTAAAAAAGGGAGAAATACGTAATAGATAACAAGGTCTTGAGAGAATATTGGGGAATAAATTATTCTTTTCTATCATTGTTTCAGATAAGATAATATTTTCTTCTGCTTGCAGTCCAGGAGGTCATAGTCTATTTTTACCAAACAAAGGCAGGAGTGCTTCAAACCCCTGAATTAGATGAGAGCCCAAAAGTCCTTGTCAAGGCTGTTGTAGAAGATCAGTCCACCCACTTCCTTTATTTTTTTTGGGTGGGGAGGATGGTAGCAAAACTTCATTAACAGAGCAAGCAACCCTCTGGGCTTCTGCCACACTAAAATGTATGAAAGGGAGAAATGTATTAAGTAATAAACACACTTGAATAGAGTAGTCTTTTGAGGCAGAAAAGGTAATTTTTGGGGTTTGTGTTCTCTTATTTTCGTCCTCTGGTTTTGCCCTTTATTTCTGCTTTTCTCGATTTCTGGACTCCTGCTGTAGTGTAGTCCTGAATTTCTCAGCTTTGCTGGAATGGAGGTGGATAATTCTTAAATAGCTCATTGCTTCACTGCCAGTCATTAGTCCATCCCATGATTGACTTTGTCTCCTAATTTTGTACTGAAGTACTTGATTGTCAGTGTCTTGTTGTTTCATGGAAAAGCAACAACTTAGTCCAAATCAACACCTGTAATCTCCTTCCATGCCTGAGGAGGAGTGAGGCAATTAAAAATGCATCTCTTGAAATGGATGAGTGCACACCTCTCAGGCTGCTTGTAGCTGTGGCTCTTGCAAATTTAAGGTGGTCAAAATTCACTAGGTTCTGAAATTCAATGATGCAGGTTTGAAACGTGGGTGCTGCCTGTAATAAGAATGGCAATTTCAGGTTTGGGAATAAGGCTGATTGCTATGAGAAGCAGCAGTGGTGTGCAATTCTCTTCTGGCCAAATGCCACACATTTTATGCATCAGCTTTCACGCACTGTAGCCTTTTGTGCCTTCACCAAGTCTCTGTTGGATTTCTCTTGCTTTGTCTGGTGTAGGACTTTTCTGCCAGCCCAAAGGTTCTCATGACGGCTCCAGCTAATCAGAGATTCAGGAGTTCAGCACAAATCCATTGAACTGGCCTGAGGCAAGCAGGATACACCCTGACATACTTGTAAATTAAATTACTGTGAGTGATCCAGCTTAGCTTAATTATGGTATTCCTAATGAGAGGGTCCAGCACGTGCCTTTAATAATCTTCAGCTTTGGGAGCACTAAATACCAATTGTTTTGGAAGGGCAAGGTGGATCTCTAAGCCTTCAAATGGAGATGTAGAGGAGGAACAGATGGCAAAAGTGTGTTGCATTACAGTACCCAAATAAGCAATTTTTAAAAGGCTGGCTTTCTCATTCAGAGTGCTGGGATTCTAGAGAGGTAAAAGAGAGGCTTTTATATCCTCTGTTGCCCACAGAGTTGGAAAATCCATTGCTTTGTGCCTCCCCAGATATTTGCTGGCTCTAGATTCCTTTCTCCTGCTAGGGAGGACCTTTGCATACACTTGTGGAAGGAAGCCAAGAAGAAATAAACACATAAAAAGAAAAAGCTGTTATTTAGCATATAAAGCATCTAAGAATTTATGTACCTTAGAAGCTGGAAAGTGCATTTTTATCTGTTTTGCTGCTTTGATTGACATTTATCCATAGGCATTATGCAAGAAGAACCAGGAAGAATTGGTGTTTAACAAATTACTGTCCTGTTTGTTCTGAAGGTCAAGAACTGGGTGCCAATTTTCCTTTTGTAAAAAAAAAAATTAGAAAACAACAGTAGTGGGTGATTATAGATAAATTGTGGGATCTCAGCACCTCAGGATGAAGGTGCAGAGTGACCGAGACCACCCTTGGGGGGCTTGGGAGTCCTGGAATGTTGCCAGAAGTGTCTGGTGACAGGACTTTGATCCTACACAGGAGATGACACCTGTATGAGGACTGGGAGGAATGGTGAAGGGATAAGTTAATTAGAGTATAAAACACAGGGTTTAGGATTTCTGTACAGGGGGGTCTAAAGAAGTAAGATGGAGGAATTGGGGCGTGTCCTGTCCTTCTTCTTCTTCTTCTTCTTCTTCTTGGCCTCCATCTTCTGTGGTGATGGTGGCACTTTGGGATTGGTCATTACTAGAAGAGCACCGGTTAATAAGGGTAGAAGGTATTGGGGAAAAATTATAAATATTGTACACGTAACTTCGGGTATAAAGATAAGTGACCGCCCCAGGGGTTGCGGAGTGTGCCCATGGCTGACTTGCTGTGCAGACCTCTGTTGGGCTGAAAGAAAATATTTTAGATAAACAATTAATAAACACCGAGACCGAAACAAGATCAGAAGTCTCTCCTCGTCCTTTGAAGCGCGGGCTGTCCAAGGCCACTCTGGGCCTTTCCAGGTCTTTGAAACAGCCGAGAAACCGAGCAAGTGGCATCCCTGAGCTATCTCCGGACATAAACCGGTAATAAATCAGCATAAATCGGCAAAAAGAGAAACAACAGAAAATCTACAAGTGGCGTTCACTGCGTGGGCTACTCCCCACCAACCCTTTCGGGGGGGGATCAGCCCTGAAGAGCTGAAAAGCAAAGAGGGCAGCTCCAATCTAGGACGAGTTCCCAGGAGAGCACTGATAGCTCCTGAGGAGAGAAGCCTGAAGAAAAAAGAGAAAGAAGAGAGAAAAAAAAAAAAAACAAACGGCCAGAAGAGTCTGCAAAAAACAGCAGTCACTGAGAATTACATCTCTCAGCTTCTGCCGACGACAGTTCGTAGCAGAGCAGCCCGGATCCGAACCGGAAGGCGCCTCTGGATTCTTCTCCTGTGACCTGCTGGACAGAGACGGGAGGCTTCGGACAGCTCTGACGACAGATTCGGTGAGAAGGTCAAAATATAAGAACATAATTGCACACTCTCTCCCAAGAACAACGGGAAATTTTGTCCGCCTTACAAGGCGTGGCTCAAGCACACACAGAAGAGATCCCAAAGAAAGAATTAAAACAGCTATTGTTGTGGGCAAGGCTTAATTACCCACTGGCCGAAACATGCCTGCTATTCGAAGTGGGGTTTTGGCAGGAAATCAATAGGCACTGATATTTCTTAGCGACAAAACGATGAGACAACGTTAAAGCTGCTCTCGCTGGCAAGAGTAATGTTAGAAAAGAGTATATCGGTTCAGTCGAAAAGACTGGGAGAGCAACGAAAAGTTGCGGCACCCTCAGCAGAAGGGTGGGGAGCAAGACTCCAGAAAAAAATTAGCTCTGGCCTCAAGAAGCCAGGGGGAAAGGGCTCTCGAGAAAAGAGAGCAGGAAAAAATATTAAAGTCCCCGGTCCCAAAACCCAGAAACCCCAGAAAGCTCCTAAAGCGTCCTGAAACTCCGGAGAGTACAGGGGAGTCAGGATCGGAGGGGGGGGGGTGCAGGGGGGAGAGAAGGGATCGGGGGGGACGCTTCCTCGCGGGGGCACGGCGCGCCAGCGGCGGAGCCGGCGGGGAGCGCGGATGAAGAGATACCGGGAGACACATGTCCCGGTGCGGCTTTTGTCAGCACAGCGCCGGGGGGTGGCGGCCGCCCCGGAGACGCGCGCGGTGGGCAGAACTCGCAAAAACCCGCGGACTAATTTGGCTCGAATTGCGGGGCGGGGCGGGCCCGGGTGCCGGCGGGGGGCGGGCCGTACACACCGGCGGGAGGAATGGACACAGAGACAGAGTCAGGGGCAGACCGAGGGAGGAGACCTCGGAGGTGGAACAAGGGGGGGAGAGTGACGTCAGCCCGGGAGAGACGGGGGGCGGCTCAGAGAGCACCCATGTGCAGAGAGTAGAGCGCGGGTGGGGGCGGGCCCGATCCCCTGTGACGTCTCGGGCGAGGAGGGGCCGTGCTCGGGATCCTATGTCCGAGGGGCTCCACACCCTCTTCAGATTGGTACCTCTGGATGAAAACCCTCGGAGTCCCAGTTCCTTCCCTTCAAGGGAGACGTTCTGGTGTTCAAGCTCCATTTCCAGCTGAATTAAAAGCCAGGCAGACACGGTCTCAAACGAGATCACGAACACGGCAGTTGACAGGACGAGGGGCAGTCGAGCTCATGCTGTCAGCTGAGCTTGGGAGGCCGGTGACAGCGCCACCTAGTGGGGGGCAAGGCTTTCGCTTGTATCTCCACAGAGCAAGGTCTGACGTGGGTGTCGGCACGACACGTGAAAACCATTTCGAGTGCGAGAACATGAAAACGCGGATCTGAGAAACAAAGATCCAAGAAACAAAGAGACGAGTACTCAGACAGGAGTCGAGACTCAGACTGCACAAGACGACTTGGAAGAGAAATAAAAAGAAACTAAGGACTTTGGGGGAATTCTCTGTTAAGGTCCTGAATGAAAAGCGAATAGTGATTTCACGCAGAAGCGGAATTATGGGTTTCATGATGCTTAAGTGCATCATTCTTTCATTCATTGCAGTAAGCAATGGGGGTAATTTACCTATTAGTCAGCCAAAGCAAAATGTGTGGTAGAATTCTTTGACATCTCTCCCATTTGGAGAGGAATTTTAAGGGTAGACTTCTTTGACATCTCTCCCATTTGGAGAGGAATTTTAAGGGTAGGATTCTATGTTTTAATAGTTCTCTTAGTCCTCATACTTGTTATCCCATGCATATTTGCATGTTTAAAACACGCTATGAATCGGATAGCAAAAGAAGTTTTCCTGGTGCAAACAGAAGGGGGAGATGTGGGATCTCAGCACCTCAGGATGAAGGTGCAGAGTGACCGAGACCACCCTTGGGGGGCTCGGGAGTCCTGGAATGTTGCCAGAAGTGTCTGGTGGCAGGACTTTGATCCTACACAGGAGATGACACCTGTATGAGGACTGGGAGGATTTCACTGGGGTGAATGGTGAAGGGATAAGTTAATTAGAGTATAAAACACAGGGTTTAGGATTTCTGTACAGGGGGGTCTAAAGAAGTAAGATGGAGGAATTGGGGCGTGTCCTGTCCTTCTTCTTCTTCTTGGCCTCCATCTTCTGTGGTGATGGTGGCACTTTGGGATTGGTCATTACTAGAAGAGCACCGGTTAATAAGGGTAGAAGGTATTGGGGAAAAATTATAAATATTGTACACATAACTTCGGGTATAAAGATAAGTGACCGCCCCAGGGGTTGCGGAGTGTGCCCATGGCTGACTTGCTGTGCAGACCTCTGTTGGGCTGAAAGAAAATCTTTTAGATAAACAATTAATAAACACTGAGACCGAAACAAGATCAGAAGTCTCTCCTCGTCCTTTGAAGCGCGGGCTGTCCAAGGCCACTCTGGGCCTTTCCAGGTCTTTGAAACAGCCGAGAAACCGACAATAAATATAGGTGAGAAAAGGTAATGCTTAAACAAAATAACTCCTTTTTCCTTTCATTGCTTTGTTCATGGTGTGTTGTACACAGCCTGACATTTCTGGTTTGGGAGCTTCTTGCCAGTCTAGAAATTGCATCCTGTGGATACTTATCTTGCAATTTCCTCCCCTTGTTTTGTTGTTAAAATTGATAGAAATCTTTCAAGGTAGTGTTTTAATTGATGGTGAAACTATCTTAATGTTTGTGTTTCCCAGTTGTTTTGGGAGTTGTTGGTGAAGTTTATTTTAGTTTGTGGCATGGGTATTTTCCTGGTTGGAATTCACCAGAGAGTTGTTGGTTACTGCTCTCAAAGGGTTTGGTGCACTGCTTGGGTGTCCCAAGTTTCTTAGTCCATAGTCAAGTGGAAATGAATTATCTGTTTTGCTAAATCTGGGTTAATCTGAAGTGGAAGAGACCTGAGCAGATCTTTAGCCTGGCCCCCTGCTCACAGCAGGGGAAACTCTGACATCAGCAAGGGTTCTTCTGGGCTTTTCCCACTCAGTAACTGCAGTAACCTCTGAGGGTGAAGCCTCTGCAGCCTCCCTGGGCAGGAGCTTTGTCAGATGCAAAGGACATCTCAGCTGCAGGAAATGTATTGTCCTGGAGAGCACTGATCTTAAAGGTATTTTAAATGAAGGATTTCATGCTGCACTGAGGACTGGAAGTGCTCAATAACCTTAACATGTAATAAAGATGTAAACTAGTTTAATAGTTTTTGGAAGGCCAAAACTGCATGGATTTAAACCAGGAAAGTAGGATGCAGAACATCTGGGAGGTTTGTACTTGGAGTTCAACTCAGCACTAGAAATTTCTTTTGTGGAGTAATCATTTTTTGTTACCAAAATCTGAACATCAAAGAAACAAGCCATAGATTACATTGCATACATTCTTCTGTAGCAGGGTAATTGCAAAATGCAGTTGCAAATGATTGACAGATTTTTATTAACCTTAGATCAGATTTAAGCAACAAATGGTAGTTCTGTGGAAAAATTTGAGATATGGAGCAAGTGTTTCATTTCCCAACTCTTGCAGCTGCCGTTGCAGCAGAGGCTTTGAGGAATATTGCCCAAGTGTAATGAAAGCCTTTTCCTCTGCCTCTCAGTTCAGTAAATCATTGATTCCTTCTCCTCATATGGCTCTGGGAGCTGGAAGCCTTTCCTCAGTGCTGCTGTGTCACTGGGCATGGAGCTGCAGTGGGACACTGGGTGACAGGGCTGTGCTGGCATTTCCCCCTGTGCCAAGTGCACCTCAGGGAGTCCCTGTGTGTGTCCCCCTTACTGTCATAGCTCTGGATACCTGTGCCTGCCCAGGTGGCCAGGGAAGTGATGCTGGCCTCTGGTGATTTTTCTTTGATTGCAAGCAAAAGAGTAGTCTGGGGTTCTTCTTCCTGTCACTGCATTCAATTCTTTATTGCAATCTAATGTTCAGTCAAAGGAGTGTCTCTTTAACTGATGTGCTCTCAGGTGTCACTTGTAAGAATTGCAGGTCTCTTGCTCCAGGTCTTTAGGCTGTGAGTGGAGTTTGGGTGGGAAACTCCAGGAGCCCATGGGGTTGGTGCTGTGCTGGCACGTGGCAGATCCTCTGCTTTGCCTCTGCTCAGCCCTCAGCTGTTTCAGATGGGAACAACTGGCTCAGCCTAAGAGTCAGCATTTCTACTTGTGTCATTGTGTTTATCCTTGTGTTTGGGTTGTGTGATATATCCAGGCATATCACAGGAGAGAACTGGGAATATCCCCAAGGGCTGGAAATCCCTGGAGTTTACTGGTGGATGTAGTGCCATAGGGGACAGTTTGGATCAGGCTCTTTCATTTCCTCTGGGTTCTACAGTTTGGGGGTTCTGTTTTTTTCTGGCAGCTCACCTGAGAGTAAGAAACCCATTTTACAATTTTGTCTTCAATATACTGAAAAATATTTAAATTAGTAATTTCATTTAGATCAAAGATTGATTATGCTACATCTTCGGGCTGTGTTTTACTTTGGCAGTCCTTTGGTAGCCTCACTCCAGCTGCAGCTCTGCTATGTCCTTGATAACCCCAGTCCTCTACCTCTCCCCCATACTGTGTGATACTATTATAAATCCATTCTTAAATGCACTTTTGCTTAAACAAACAAAATAAATTTCTAGCAATATTTTGCTGAGCAGAAGTGTTGAGCCAGGATGAGAGGGAAATAGCTTTCAGCAAAACTTAATATTCTCTAATTGTTCTGATATTCTTTCATGTGGAGAACTCGAGGCATTTTAAGATTCTGGCAGTTGTTTGCCAAATAATGTAAGTAAAATATTTAATACCTTTGTAACACTTTGCACAGGCATTAATAAGAGCTATAGAGTAATAAGTGTGATAGTAACTCCCTGCGGGGGACGGGGTAAGTATAAGTTTAATTGTGTTAGGAACTCACGTCTTTAAAAAGGAACTCACGTCTTTAAAAAGGAACTCACTAGGCTGCGGCAAAATATCTAAATATGGATAACATTGTAACTAGACTAGTGAAGAGATTTTTGCTTTTATTTCTAGCACATCAGTCTCAAAATACAAAATAGAGACATGACAGCTCACTGATCTACACTAAAAATGTCTCTTCTAGCAGGGTTAGTACAGAAATACATAAAATTCTCAGATTAGAATTTAGCTAATCAGACACAGAAAACACGTATTGACAAGCATTCTATCTAATCTCACAAAGTACACGCAATGATAGTTAAAATAAAGACTAATTCATAAGAGACAAAGAACAAAGTTCTATTCATGCTAACTTTCTAAAGATATACATTAAATAACTTTGTTGCTATCTTAAAGCTAATTCTACAGAAGCTTATTGTTATTTGTCACGTATGCTCTACTGTTTAAGAAACTTTTCTGCTTGCATGAGAAACTTTTCTGCAATGCTAACAAAACTCTA